>NC_073398.1:8620432-8992932 GCF_028641065.1 Leucoraja erinaceus
AGGGCGGCACAACTAGTAAAGTTGCTGCCTCACAGAGCCAGAGACCCGGGTTCAATCTTGACCTCGGGCGCTCTCTGTGTGTGGAGTTTGCACGTTCTCCCTGTGAATGCGTGGGTTTCCTCCGGGTGCTCCGGTTTGCTCCCACATCCCAAAGACGTGTGGGTTTGTAGGTCAATTGGCCCTCTGTAAATTGCCCCCTTGTGTGTAGGGAGTGGATGAGGAAGTGGGATAACATAGAACTATTGTGAACGGGAGATTGGTGGCCAGCACGATCATGGTGGGCCGAAGGGCCCTGTTCCATGCTTTATCTCTAAATCGATCAAAAATATATAAATGCAGATCACCATCTGGTGGCTACACTGAGATGTTCATGCATAAAATTATCTGCCATTTTGACTTAATTTAGTTGACTAATCATTATCTGTCAAGTTGCAGCAGGCCAGTCCATGCAGGAGAATATTTGACAATAGTCTTTTGTTAATCGTATTTGTAACTACTTTACAGGCATGTGTCATGTATAAGTCACTATTACAGTTAAGAAACAATACTGAAACAAAACACAAAGTGCTGAAGGAACTACGTGAGTCAGGCAGCATCAGTGGATGGAATGGACTGATGCCATTTTGGGTCAGGACCCTTCTTTAGACTTCAATCTGACTTTAAACGTTGTTGGTCTATTCCTTGTCTCCTGACCTGTTGTGTTACTCTAGCACTTTGTGGTTTTTGATGAATCACTCAAACACCTGCAGTTTCTTCAAATCCCACTATCCCCATCCACTCCTTACAAACCTGCGTCAATTCGCATTTTACTGGTCCCTTGCGAAATCTCCTCATAGTCTGCCTCAAGTATTGTGACACCCTTGCTCACTGCTCCCCCTCTGTGATTCCAGCTGCCCCCCCCCCCCCCCCCCGCCCTTTGGCCATGTTCCTTGTGTCAGCCACCCACTCCCCATCTGACAACAGAGGTCGGGCATTTCTCTTTGCAGAGGAGATCTACCAGAATGCTGCATGGATTATTAGGAGGCCTTTAGCTATAGGGAATTTATGGAAGAATAGTGAAACTAGGAAGATTTAGCGTCTTCATCCAAACCATTCCGGCTTTCTTGGTTGGTTGTACCTCCCCCCCAAAGGGCACCCGGTGTACTGTCTCGACCATGATTCTTTGACGTCACTTGAAACATGTTTCCCTCCAGAGATGCTGCCTGACCTGCTGAGTTACTCCAGCACTTGGCGTTTTTGCTCTGGACAAACATAAGATTGTTTTCTATGGAGTGTCGGAGGTCGAGAGAGGACCTGACAGGAGTATATCACATTATGAGATGCATGGATAGGGTAGACAACCGGAACCTGCTTCTTCAGGGTGGAAATCTCAAGGACTGAAGGGCAACAGAAGGTGAGTGAAATAAAGTTTACATAGACACAAAAGGCTGGAGTAACTCAGCGGGACATGCAGCATCTCTAGAGAGAAGGAATTGGTGACCCAGTCGAGTGCCTTGACCCAAAACGTCACCCATTCCTTCTCTCCCGAGATGCTGCCTGTCCTGCCGAGTTACTCCAGCATTTTGTGTCCACCTTTGGTTTAAACCAGCATCTGCAGTTCCTTCCTACACTTAAAGTTAAAAGCAGAGACGTGGGGGGTAAGTCTTTTATACAGGTGGTGGGTGCGTGGAACGTGCTATTCCTGGGGTGGTGGTAGAAGCAGGCAGGATAATGCCATTTTAGAGGATTTTAAGTAGAGTGGTGGGTGTCTGGAATGCATTTTGATCGGCACATGGATATGCAGGGTTCCTGTGCTGCACTGACTATAATTTGCGGAGCTAATGGAGTTCCGTGGGGCAGGACTCATCTTCACCTCCAGGAAACCTCAGGTCTGTCGACATAGAGAATTGACAAAGAATACTTGATAAGAGCTGCCAGAAGAAGCGGTGGAGGCTGAGACAAATATAGTGTCCAAAGACAACATGGACTGGGATTTGGATGGGAAAGGTGTGGAGGATGTGGACCTAATATTGGCAAATAGGATTAACGTTGATAGGCAAAGTGGTCAGCATGGATGGATTTAGTTTAGTGTATTGTCAAGTCTACCGCAGGCTTTTGTTGCGCGCTAACCAGTCAACGGAAATATTATACACGATTACCATTGCGCCATCCAGGTTCAGCTACAGGATAAAGGGAATAACGTTTGGAGCAAGATATAGTCTGATTATTAAAAATAGTCCGAGGGTCTCCAGAGAGGAGATGGTAGCTCAGGGCTGCTCTCTTGTTGTTGATAGGTTGGTTAAGTTCAGCCAAAGGGCTTGTTTCTGTGCAATGCAACTCTGTAATAATGCAATAGTTAATAGCTCCAAAATACTCGCAATTCTTTAACAGCCCTCTAAAGCACCCGTACTGCTGCATTTATTAAATAGTTCATGCCAGATCTGCAGTACAGGCCATCAACACAGATTAAGCCGTCTTCTCGAGTCTTCTAAAGACAGCTTTACCTGCAGGGTGCAGAAGGCTTCGGGGATCCTCTGAGAAAAATATGAAGACGCTCATGTTTGTTGCTCCTTGTTACATCTCTTGCTCCAACCCAGACAGTGCATTGGTTGGTGCATGGATGTGTCAATGGCTTTAAGGGCCTGTCCCACTTGGGTGTCATTTGCGTGTCATTTACACAACATCATTTAAGCATTACGAGGCACGACGCATGCATTGCGCGCGTGGTGGTGTATGCAGTGACGCGCAGTAGCCCGCGGTGCCCCAGGATTTTGGGATTATCAAAATCCTCACGCGCTACCTGTGTGACACGCAAATGACGCCCAGGTGGGACACATTAGGTGCAGTACTGGTTCATTTCAATGTGGGGAAAGTGTAACATTCCTCAGTGGTTTAGATTCCACTAGCGCAGCTGGTAGACCTAGTGCCTCACAGCACCACTCCTCTCTCTCACCGACACCCTCGTATAGCTCCCGCACATTCCATCTCTCTCCTTCTCACTGGGACTATTTCTCTCACGCGCTCCATCTCTCTCTCGCTGACTCACCATCTCTCTCTCTCTCTCTCTCTCTCTCACAGTGACACCATCTATCACTCACATACACCATTCTCTCACCATCTCTCGCTTTCACACCATTGGCTCCATTTCCCATTACTGCTGCTCTGCACCGATTCACCATTACTGGTGCTCTCGCCTAAGTCCCCATTAGCCCCTTTATTAAAGTTTATCTCCTTTAAACTGCTCCTCTTAAAGCTAAGCCCTCCTCCAGTCTTTGATTTTCCACCCTGGGAAACTATGGGTGACTTTCAGATCAGCTCAGTCAGATTTGAAGACCTGCTTTGTTTTCACTTTGCCAGAATGCTATTGAACCAGATTTATATTTTGACTCGTTACATGCCAGAGTCACTGATACATTGGGAAGTGTGGAGGAAACCGGAGCACCCGGACATCCATGCGATCACAGGGAGAACATACGAACTCCACATGGACAGCACCCGAGGTCGGGATCGAACCGGGGTCTCTGGCGCTGGAGGTAGCGGCTCTACCAGCTGTGCCACCTGTTGCTACCAGCTGCTGCAACTGTGCTGTCATTTTATCACCGTGCTTTGACCCAATAAAGATTTACGATGGAGTTGGGACTTAGTGACGTCGGATCCTAGCCACTACAATACACTTTGATCTGTTCTCTCTCCCTCTGTACCTGTTGCTGTGGTGAGACAAGCGAATTCAGGTGCTGGATGGCAGTTGTTATCTCCCTGGTTTCTACTGACAGAAGCAAGTAGCAAATGGCTTTAACCTCCTCCACAAGGCGACACGTACTTTTCTGTAAAAGACCAACAGAGAGAGAGAGAGAGAGAGAGAGAGAGATGCTTTTAAACGTTCTGTCTTCAGGCATTACCACAAAGCTCATAAATAGTCAGGACATAAACATTTAGAGAGGCCCATGGAAAGGACACTTTTACTGGGATATTGACCAAATGCAGGCAATGGGATTGTCTTAGATGAGCTATCTTGGTTGCAATGGACAAGTTAAACAAGATGCAGCAGCATCTATGGAGCGAAGGAAATAGGCAACGTTTCGGGCCGAAACCCTTTCAACTCGACCATGTCGACCAAGATACCCCATCTAAGCCCATTCCAGCAGAGAAACAGGCTGTTCAGTCCCATTGCTGTATGACTCTATGACTCTACCAACTGAGAAAATTTGAGATGTGTGGGGCAGGTTTTTTAAACAGATCGATGAGTGCCCGGAGCATGCTGCCAGGGGTGGTGGTGGAGGCAGATATGATAGTTTCATGGCATGATGTGATAGATTCAGGGGCAGTTTCTTCCCAGCTTTTATCAAGCAATGGAACAGTCCTCTCACCATCTAGACTGTGGTCCTGGCCTCCCATCTACCTCAGTGAAGACTCTTTGAACTATCTTGAATGTAATCACGGATAGTCTTTTCTCTGACTGGATGGCACGCGATAAAATATTTTCACTGTACCTCGCTACATGTGACAATAATAAACTAAACTAGTAATAAACTAGAGGCATTTAAGGGGCTTTTAGATAAACTCATGGATATGCAAGGAATAGAGGGATGTGGACCACGTATAGGCAGAGGGCGTTAATTTAACGTGGCATCATGTTCAGCACAGACATTGTATGGTAAAGGGCCTGTTCCTGTGTTGTGCTCTTCCATATTAAATTGTGCTTGTAAACGAACAAAAACCAGATTCCCAATAGATGTGCTCACTTCGCATTTCTGATTCATCCCAATATTTTCAATGAAAACTCTGAATTTTTATATTACATACCACATAACACAAACCATTTTAGAATGCACTATTCTTTCAGATATTTAAACTTTAGACTTTAGAGATACAGCATGGAAATAGGCCATTTGGGCCACCGAATCCTCAGCCACTTACACTATCCTACACAGCAGGGACAACTTTACAATTACAGAAGCCAATTAACCTACAAACCCGCACGTCTTTGGGGTGTAGGAGGAAACCGGAGCACCCGGAGAGAACATACAAACTAAAGCAAACAGCGCCCATGGTCAGGATTGAACCCAGGTCCCTGGCGCTGAAAGGTAGAAAACTTTACTGCTGTGCCACTGTGCAGCCACAAAAAGTAGTCTATTTTTAATTCCTGTCGGAAAGTTACTAGCGTTGTGATCTCTGCTGATTGCTACTTATATTAACGATTTGGATGAGAAGATAGGTGGCAAGGTTTACAGATACGACATGTATACATACCGACATCCGTGTCCATGCCGACCATCGCACAACTGTTTACACCAGTTCTATATTATACCATATTTTCATCCATTCCCGACACACTAGGAGCAATTTACAGAAGCCAATTAACCTACAGTACATGCCCGCATGCCTCCGGGGTGTGGGAGAAAACTGGAACACCCGGAGGAAACCCACTCGTTCACAGGGAGATGGTGCAAATTCCACACACAGACAACACCCGGGTGGTGTGAAGCAGCAGCTCTGTGCCTCTGTGCTGCCCCTGGATGGAGGTTAAATCGTACACTCTCTAGCAGCTTAATGTTCAATCAGAATAAAAAGGCTGTCGATCAAGTTATGGTCTCCATTACCCAGGGGCAACAGGCTTTCCAAAGAGCTTGGTTTGACGTTAAGATGTTTGTGTCTGAATAGAACAGACCATCCACTTCACAGTATTAATCTCCTACACCAATTGACTCTTTAGTCTCACACCAGCACACCTCACTGACTGGCCGGTCCCAGGCTTAGGTGAATAATGCTGTTCGAGCAAGCGTGAAGTGAAAAAGACCTAGTTAACTTCTTGTGTGGGAAGTGAACTGCAGATGCTGGTTTAAACCGAAGATAGACACTAAATGTTGGGGTAGTCAGCGGGACAGGCAGCATCTCTGGATAGAAGATAGAGGAATGGATGATGTTTCTGAAGGAAAGGTCTCGACCCGAAACGTCACCCATTCCTTCACTCCAGAAATGCTGCCTGTCCCGCTGAGTTACTCCAGCTTTTTGTGTCTATCTTTGGTTAGCTTCATATTTCCCCTCACACACTCCATTAACTTTTAGCTTGCCCCCTATCTCATACAGATTTGGAACTCCCCATATCAAGACAATGGGGTCAAATAGAATTTGCAACGTTTTTTTAATTATTGACGTAGGAATCCGGATCCATTCAGATCGGGGTGAGGCCACCCTCAAACGTGGGCTGGGTATTGGCCCCAGGAGGGGGCGCTGCCCCAGGTATAGATTAATTCCGTGAACCACAACTTGAACATGTCAGTTCACCTGCTGCCTCATAGCGTACAGTGGTCATTTGTGTGTGAGCAAAATGCAACGCAGAGTGAAAATACACTGAAATATTGGGTGCATTCGGCCGAGTCAGTACTAAATTGAAATTAAGCCTTGCCCACTCCTTAACCTTCAAGGTGCTGCAGCCGCTTAAATGTCAGTATCTTCTAGGGAGTGGATATTTGTATTTGAGTCTCCGTATATGCTAATTCTAGGTTCCCTGCATTACTTTGACCGACCATTTCATTAGATGCTAGATTATTCCTAATGGATACAATGAGGGAAGAATCCTGTTTCATAGAACATAGAACAGGGAGCAGGACAGCACAGGAACAGGCCCTTCAGCCCACAATGTCTGTGTCGAACATGATGCCGGTTTAAAATAATCTCTTCCACCTGCACGTGATTCATATCCCTCTCATTCCATTCCCTGCATGTACACGTGCCCCTCTGAAAACCTCTGAAACACCACTATCATATATCTGCCTCCACCACCACTCCCAGGCACCCTCCACCCTCTGTGTAAAGAACTTTCTCCGCACATCTCCTTTAAACTTTGCTGCGAAATAGGTTCTGAGTGTCTACCCTATCTATGACTCTCCTGGTTTGAATCGTGAATCTTTTCCATACATTGCATTCCCTGGAACATCAGGTGTTTCCTCGTCCTCTGATGTTGCAGGGAATGCAATCCAAGCTTGTCCATCCTCTCCTTATTATAGCTAATACCCTCTAATCCAGGCAGCATTCTGGTAAACCTCATCTTCATGCTCTTCAAAACCTCCACATCCTTGAACATCGCTCCTTGATGTTTCCACCTAAGGAAGCTGGGTCTGGCTGTCTATTTCATTGACCACAGAACAGAAACAGGCCTTTCGGCCCATAATATCCATGTGGAACATCGGGCGAGTTTAAACTATTGTTTCTGCCTGCACATGATCCATGTCCCTAATCCCTCCATTCCCTGCATGTCCATGTGCCTTTCCGAAAGCCTCTTAAACACCACTATCAAGATGTGTTGAATTGTGACTTCAATGGGGTTGGAGATTGCAACCTTCACGTGGTCCGCCCTGTTTCGACGAATGCAATCAACCTGACATGCACAATCAAATAAGATCAAATAGAACAAGTTGTCCTACAACTTTAGGCTGTGCACGCCACACACAAGAAGAAGAAGAAGTGACTTTAATTTCAGGGTTACCACAAATCATTTTAGCAACTGCAGATTAAATTTTATTTGCACATTTCACCACCTTACCTGACTGGATAATAAATTCCTCACTTCATCATGATAACTGTTAAGTTTTGCATTCAGAACTTTTCTGTGGAATTAAAATTTGGGTCGTTAAACAGAGCAAACTGAGGACATTTTATTAAATCCCATTAAATCTAAATTTCTTAATATTAAGAAAAAGAGTCTCCACAAAATATTAGATATAAAATAGCTGCTGAACCTTTTAATCATGACGTGTGGGGTTTGTAGGGTAAATGGCCTCTCTAAATTGCCCCTAGTGCGTAGGGATGCAAAAGGGAGATAACATAGAACTGGTCTGAACGGGTGATCGATGGTCAGCGTGGACTCGCTGGGCCGAAGGGCCTGTTTCCATGCTGTATCTTTGAACTGAATTAAATACAATGTGTATGTTCATGAGAAACAGGGGGCTTTGTAGTGACATGAAACCTCAAACTCCCCCTCTCCTCATTCCCCCTCTCTTCCCTGAACCCATTCCCCCTTCCCCCCAATCCCCATCCCCTTCCACCTATATTCTTCCCTCTGACTCTTCACGACACTTTAATCCTTATCTCCTTATCTCATACTTTTCGACATAGAGTCAGGTAGCATGGAAACAGGCCCTTCAGCCCAACTTTCCCATGCTGACCAAGATGCCCCATCTATGCTAGAACCATTAGCCCGTTTATCTTCTGTATAAATCAGCATCTTCAGTTCCTTCCCACATACGATGAAAGTAAGCATACCATCTGCCTTCATTACCAATCTATCTGAAGAAGGGTTTTGGCCCCAAACGTTGCCTTTTTCCTACGCTCCATAGATGCTGCCTCACCCGCTGAGTTTCTCCAGCAATTTTGTCTATCTACTTGTATTGCCACTCTCAGGGAGCTATGGACTTGGACCCCAAGATCCCTCTGTACATCAATGCTATCAAGCAGCTTGCCATTAAATATAGATTGGAAAGGGAGAGAAAGGAAAAGTTCATAATCCTGCTTTTAACCTTCTCTCCAAAGGCATTGTCAAGTCTCCACCTCAATGTGCCAGTGTTCAGAATTTCATCTCCATCTTTCCTGGGCATTGATTTAAACTCTGATTTCTCACCTACATTGCGAGGAGGATCTATCGTCATCAGATCCAATCACCCTACTCTTTTAAATCACTTTTCCGCTGGTAAATCTGGCACTATTTCTAAAGGTGCAAAGTGCTGGAGTAACTCAGCAGGTCATCTCCAGAGAACATGGATAGGCAACGTTTTGAGTCGGACGTTTTTGAGGACTAATTGAAGTGGGGAGAGAAAGCTGGGAAAGAGGTGGAAGTGGGTCAAAGCCTGGCGAGTGATGGGTGGATACAGGTGGGGGAGGGTTGATTGGCAAATGGGTCAACATAGACTAGAGAAGAAAAAACAAAAGGTTTTGCATAAGATCATTAAGGGCCTGTCCCACTTTCACGACCTAATTCACGACCTTTTTTACTCGTACTTTTATCATCAGGCTAGAAAAACGCCCCAACCTACTTGATGCCACGAGTACCTACGACTAGTATCACGGCCTGGTACGACCTGCCTATGATCTCCTGACGACCATGCTGAGAGTTTGAGTCAAGCGCAAACTCGGCAGAGGTCGTGAATTAGGTCGTGAAAGTGACACAGGCCCTTAAGTGCAATAGATAGGGTGAATGCACAGATTCTTTTGCCCAGAGTAGGGGAATCACGAACCAGAGGACATAGGTTAAGGGTGAAAAGGGAAAGGTTTATTAGGAATCTGAGGGTGTATGGAACAAGTTGCCAGAGGAGGTAGTTGAGGCAGGTACTATAACAACATTTAAAAGACATGGATTGCAACATGGATAAGTTTTAGAGGGATATGGGTCAAACGCGGGCAGATAGGACTCATGTAGATGGGGAATCTTGATCAGCATGGAGGTGTTGGGCTGAAGGGCCTGTTTCCATGCTGTACGACATAGATTGACTCCATGGTGCCAATCCAGAAAAACAGAAGTACAAATCAGCTACCAATGTATTTATCACAATATTTTGGACATCGTGCTGCAAATTGAGGATTCACATTTCGACTAAGGGACAGAGTTTTCATGCATCACCTCATACCTGGACAGGCCCACTCTACGTACACCGGTATCCATGACAACAGATTGGAGAGCCGTTAAATCCTGGTCATCCTTAATCTGTGGAGTAATTTGTAGGGTGTGGTTACATTGGAGCCAATTGTCCCTATTAGACACAAGGAACTGTAGAAGCTGGTTTACAAAAAAAGACACAAAGTGCTGGAATAACTCAGCGGCTCAGGCAGCATCCCTGGAGAACATGGATGGGTGACGTTTAGGGTTGTGACCCTTCTACAGGCTCATTCGACTAGGGTGGAGAAAGCTGGAAAGAGTGGTGGGAGCGGGGCAAAGCCTGCCAAGTGATAGGTGGATACAGGTGAGGGAAGGTTTCTTAGACAGATGGGTGGAATAAGTGACTCAATCAGTACAAACTGTACCACCATCAAATTAATCGAAAGGAAAAAAATCCTACATATGCCAGTCTGAAAAAGGGTCCCAACCCGAAATGTCACCTATCCATGTTTAAGAAAGAACTGCAGATGCTGGAAAAATGGAGGTAGATAAAAAATGCTGGAGAACCTCAGCGGGTGAGGCAGCATCTACGGAGAGAAGGAATTGGCAACGTTTCGGGTCGAGACCCTTCTTCAGACTCTTCAGTCGACCGAAACGTCACCAATTCCTTCTCTCCATAGATGCTGCCTCACCCGCTAAGTTTCTCCAGCATTTTTTGTCACCTATCCATGTTCTCCAGAGATGCCTGAGTCACTGTTACTCCAGCACTTTGTGTCTTTTTTTTTGTCAATCAGCATCTGTAGTTCCTTGTGTTTACATTAAACTAACCTCCTCTGCCTACAGATGATTCATTACCCCTCTGCTCTCTCCATATCCTGGCATATGAGAGATGGGGACACAAGGAACTGCAGATACTGATTACAACTAAAAAAGTGCATGTGTTGGAGTAACTCAATGGGCCAGCATCTCTGGAGAACATTTATAGGTGACATTTCAGGTCGGAGTTTGAGACTGATTATAGTAGGGTAGAGAAAGTTGGAAACAATGTTGGGGCAGGCCAACGCCTGCCAAGTAATACGTGAATACAGATGAGGGATACATCAATCAATACCCTCCTCACCTGTATCCACCTATCACTCGTCAGACTTTATCGCGCCTCACCTCTTTTCCAGCTTTCTTCCCTCTAGTCCATCAGTCTGAAGATGGGTCCCGACCCAAAATGTTGTCTATTCACGTTCTACAGAGATGCTGCCTGACCCTGCTGAGTTACTCCAGCACGTTGTGCCTTTCTCTGGTCATATGAGGGTGGGTTATTCCATCACATTCTGGGTATTAATCTCAAAGTAATGTGCATAAAGTGCAGAATAAAATCGTCACTCACAGTTCGAATCCACACTCGTTGAAGGTCCTTCTGTCGAATGAGTTGAAGCCTGATATCGTTTCCAAGTTTCAGGTAATACTGTAGACTCTCGTGACTTCCTAAAGTACAGGCACTGCAACAACAAGGTTACACTATGTACAGTCACCACACACTCTCATCAGAACAAAAGAGGCCATTCAATCACACAAATCCCTGAAGCTACTGGCAATATGAGCCCAACAACACTACTTTCCCAATCAGAAGGTGGAATGTTGAATGTTCCAATTCCAAATAAACATTTGATTGAAAACACACAGTCACTTTATTTTAGTGTTGCAGCCAAACACTAAGAACTCGTAGGATGCTCATATATTTTTAAAGATACAGCATGGAAACAGGCCCTTCAGCGCAACGAGCCTACACCGACCACCGATCACCTGTCCCACCTCACCAGTATCCACCTATCACTTATCAGGTTTTGACCCGCCCACCCCTTTCTTCCAGCTTTCTCAATCACAATCAGTCTGAGGATGAGAGTATGGAGGAGGAGAGGGAGGCAGGCTAACTGGAGGTGGGGGTTGAAAAACGATGGGAGAGATGGGGGGGGGGGGCACTGTTTTGGAGGGGGAGGGAAAGGTGGCGTGAGAAAGGAGGGTGAGGGGGGTATTCTTTGAAGTTGGAGAATTCAATGTTCATACCGTTTGCTTGTAAGCTACCCAAGCGGGATACAAGGTGCTATTCTTCCAGTTTGCATGTGGCCTCACACTGGCAATGAAGGAGGCCCAGGACAGTGGCACAGCGGTAGAGTTGCTGCCTTACAGCGCCAGAGACGCAGGTTCGATCCTGACTACGGTTGTTATCTGTACGTTCACCCTGTGACTGCGTGGGTTTTACTCCGGGTGCATCGGTTTCCTCCCACATTGCAGTGACGTGTCGTCTGAAGAAGGGTTCCGACCCAAAACATCACCTATTCTTATCCTCCAGAGATGTTGTCTGATCCGCTGAGTTACTCCAGCATTTTGTGCCTATCTTCGAGTTTGTAGGTTAGTTGGCTTCTGTCCCTAGTGTGTAGGATAGAAGTAGGGTAGGGGGTGATCACTGATTAGTGCAGACTCAGTGGGCTGAAGGGCCTGTTTCCATGCTGTATCTCTAAGCCAAACTAAACCAAATGAAGATAGACACAAAGTGCTGGAGTAACTCAGTGGGACAGGCAACATCTCTGGAGATTTGGAATGGGTGACGTTTCGGGTCGAGGGCCTTCCTCTGACTCCTTGGCTTAAACCAGCATCTGCAGTTCCATCATAAACTAAAGTAGGCCTGTTTACGAATGGGAAGGGGAGTTAAATCTTGTGCAAAGCTTGAAGTGCCGCCAGATAGTGGCTGAGCAAGCCACTTGGTTGTACCCTCGCATGGAATAACCGCTGGCCTTGTTAGTGAAAAACACAGCTTGAAAATAAATTATCAGGAGCATTTTGGAAAGCTGCACTTGTCGAAACCACAAAATTAAACGAGCTCCAATAAACCAAATCCAGGATTAATCCGGCAGGGGAGGAGAGAAAGCAATAAAACTTGATAGTTTCACACGTGGTTCTTGCTTCATAGAAATGATCAATTCACAAACACAAACCACTCTGCTATACGTTGTTCCCTGGAGTCCAAACACAAATCACTGCAGGTCAGAAATATTGGACTTGAATTATCTTTGATAATTTTGGGATCTTTGAGCTTCATCCCAAATTAGACGCAACACCTTTCCAACTAGATTTACGGGTAACTTAGTTAGAGGTTTGTGCAACTGGAAAATGAAATGTTAATTGGATCAGGCAATGAGGCATTGGTTCATGGTCTTTCAAGTTCTACAGGTGCAGTAACTAGTTTGCAGATTCAAGATGCAGACAGCGCACTGTTTAATCTCATCAATTTCGAGTTTCTTGCCTGCATGGGACCATTTGCCTTACTTGCCTCTGTACTGTAACTCATTATCCCCGGTCTCTGATATAATCCATTGGTCTCGGTCTAAAAAATTCCCAATCCATCCATTACATTGGGTACATTGTTTTAACTCTCCTCTATGGGAATGTCAGACCGACATGCATATCCATTTTCTTTGGTTCAGTTTAGTTCAGTTTAGTTTATTGACACGAGTACCGAGGTACAGTGAAATGCCTTTGTTGCGTGCTAACCAGTCAGCAGAAAGACAATACGTGATTACAATCGATCCATTTACAGTGTGTAGATACACGATAAGGGAATAACATTTAGTGCAAGGTAAGGCCAGCAAGGTAAGGCCATTCAAGGATAGTCCGAGGGCCACCAAAGAGGCAGATAGTAGTTTGGGATTGCTCTCTGGTTGTGGGAGGATGATTCAGTTGCCTGACACCAGCTGGGAAGAAACTTTCATTTTAGTTTAGAGATACATCGCAGAGGCAGGACCTTCGGTCCGCACCGACCAGCTATCCCCACACATTAACTCTATCCTACACACACTAGGGACCATTTATACTTGACACTTATTCCAATTTACACTTATTCCAATTAACCTACAAACCTGTACATCTTTGGACTGTGGGATGAAACCGTACAAACTCTGTTCGGACAGCACCCGTAGTCGGGATCGAACCCGGGTCTCCGGCGCTGCACGTGCTGTAATGCGGCAACTCTACTGCTGCGCCACCGTGTCGCCCTGTCCATGAATTTTATTTTATACTTTAATTCATTCGGCAAAAACAAATCAATTCCAATCAACTTACTTCTGCAAAACTTCCTTAGTATCGCAGAGCTTTAAAACATAATCGTTGCTGTCCTCAGCACTTTGTTGGGCATCGCACAGCGTGGCACGAATCAGTTCCTCGACCGTAGAGCCAGCTGGAAAGATTAAAGAGGATCAACGTGTTTAAAAGCTTCTCAGTTTTTGGCAGTACTCTCAACCATTGATACAAATCATTATTATAAAGTCAACCGAAGAAAGAAAATAAGCAGCTGGAGGAGGAATTCAGTGGGTCAGGCAGCAGGTGGAGGGAACAGACGTCCCGACCCGAAACGTCACCTATCCATGTTCTCCAAAGATAAACACAAAATGCTGGAGTAACTCAGCGGGTCAGGCATCATCGCTGGAGAAAAGGAATAGATGACGTTTTGGGCCCCATTTTCTGCCTGACCCGCTGAGTTACCCCAGGATTTTGTGTCTATCTTCAGTGTAAACCAGCATCTGCAGTTCCTTCGTACACATGTTCTCCAGAGGTGCTGCCTGACCTGCTGCGTTACTCCAGCAATTTCTGTCACTTTGTGCATTAACCAGCCTCTGCTGTTCTTTGTTTCCACAGTCAGATGATGTTTCAGCTTGGGATCCTTCTTCAGACTGTATCTACCACCAATGCAGTTTGTTTCCTGCTTAAGATTTCAGCATCTGCTGCCGTTTGTGTCTCCAACAAAATTATGGACATGCACACCCACTATCTTTCCCCTACCCTCCATCCCTTTCCACCTGGCATGGAAACAGACCCTTTGGCCCACCGAGTCCACACCGACAATCGATTACCCGTTCACACAAATTCTATGTTATCCCACTTTCACATCCACTCCCTACACAGTCGGGGTGAATTCACAGAGGTAAATTAACCTACAAATTCAGACGTCTTTGGGATGTGTGTGGCAATATCCCTGAAACTTATGCATATGAGCTGTGCTCATTCTCGCACATGCTCAGTAAATCAGTCAGTGACCTTTGACTTGGAAATAAATCATTCCTGTGTTTGATTCCAACACAAGTGTGTGCGCAGCCATCTTTCTCTGTACATTATGTACTAGCTTACTTATTTTATAAGCAGACAGATATCAAAACAGTGTGGGAGGAAACCGGAGCGCCCGGAGGAAACCCACGCGGTTGCAGGGAGAACGTGTAAACTCCACAGAGATCAGGATCAAACACGGGTCTATGATGCTGTGAGGTAGCAGCTCTACCATCTGCAACACTGCGATGAGGTAGTTGAGACAGGTGCAGTAACAATATTTATAAGTCTTTGACAGGTACATGTATACAAATCTAAACCTAGGGCTTAGATAGGACATTTTGATCAGCATGGGCGAGTTGGGCTGAAGGGCCAGTTTCCATGCTGTAATAGTGGAAATACATTTACTTTTGAGATACCGCGTGGAACCAGGCCCTTTGGCCCACTAAGTCCTCGCCAACTGGCGATCACCCCCATAAACTAGCCCTCTCCGTCTCACCAGGGCCAATTTGCAATTTTACAGATGTCCATTAACCTACAAACCTGTACGTCATTGGAATGTGGAAGGAAACCAGAGCACCCGAAGAAAACCCACATGACCACGGGGAGAACGTGCAAACTCCCCACGGGCAGGTCAGGATCGAACCCGGGTCTGTGGCCCTGTGAGGTAACAGCTCTACCCGCTGCACCATTGGGCCATCCTATTCCTATTCACTTCAAGCTGAAGTGGGATTTGAAGACCAGCTGCGGTCAAACAATTCACCACGCACGTTGAAACGTCAGATCGATTTTAAATTAACATTGTGAGAGGGCTGAAAATACACACGTTAATTTTTAGCTCAAAATGAACGACAGTATTGGGCCACTAACGCTGAAATAGCATCCCATGGGAAGGTCATTTCTTCACACTTAATTGCCTTCTGCACAGTGTTCTATTTATAACTCACTTGCTGGGCCAGAGCAAAGAGAATTTGCTTTGCATTTGGCCTGCTTTAGGGGTTCTTACTTTAATATATGTGTCGGCTCAACTGAGGTAGCTACATGCTTGTCTAACAGAAAGTGCAGCTCAGGAACAGGCCCTTCACCCCGCTAAGGGGTTTACCAGAATGCTGAAACAAGGAACTCCAGATGCTGTTATACCCAAAAATACACAAAGTGCAGGAGTAACTCATCTGGTCAGGCAGTATCTCTGGAGAACATGGATAGGTGACATTCTTCAGTCTTGATATAGTTCCGTGTCTCTGGATATGCTGTCTGACCTGCCGAGTGACTCCAGCAATTTGTGTCCTTTTGTGTAATAAACAGCATCTGCAGTTCTTTGTGTCTCCAATAGATTTGTCTAAATAGTTTAAATAGTTACTCCAGCATTTTATGCCCTTTACCAGAATGCTGCCTGGAATAAAGGGCATTAGATAGGGACTTTGTTTTTGATGTTTTTGTATTTATTGAACATTTTTTTTAACTATATCATCTATTAAGTACTGTGTTACTGTGTTTTCAGATCTGTTGGGCTGCTGCAAATAAGAACTTCATTGTTCCATTTAGGTACATCATATCATATACTTATTAAAACGCTGATCTTGTGTACATGTGTGTTTCTTTACATCTTCACGAAAACACTACACGGTAACGATAACATTTTTACATAGTCCGGTTGACATTTTTCCCGTCGAGGCCGGAATCACCTTATCTGAACATTTCATGCTTTATTACTCGACATAACTGAAAATGTTTCAAAATATCAAAAGACTTTGAATTTAAAACCATTTTTACTGTTAAAATCATTCCTCACAGCTTCCAACACACTTTGATACAAAATTGCAAGACAGGAACACTCTGAACTTTTCAGCTCAATGGCATATCACAGCAAGTGCACCTGACATTTGCAACAATGTTGCCATCATAGCTCCTGGCAGAACAGGAGGGGGAGGGTCAATTGGTATTGCAATTGGGGAAGTGCAAGTGAGATTTTTTTTCCAAGTCCAGTGCTGGGGGAGGCAGGTGAATGCTGGAATCTTATGTTTGGCAATGGGTTGAGTTGTGGGACCACTTCTCCCGTGGGGGCTACGGGTAGGGAATGGATGCGTTGGGAGCAGACTCAACGGGTCTGCACTGGGTCTAGTATGACAGTAAAACACTCTTGACTAGTTGTATGGAGAGGTTGGACAAACTTGGATTCTTTTCCCCTGTAGTTTCAGATGTTGAGGGGAGACCTGATGGAAGTATCCAGATTTATGAGAGGCATAGATAGGCTAGACGTTCAGAACCTTTTTCCCAGGCAAAAATGTCCAACACGAGAAGGCATAAATTAAAAATGGGAGGGGCCAAGTTTAAAGGAGATGGGACTTGTTGGTTGGTGTGGACAAGTTGGGCCAAAGGTTCAGTTTACATGCTGTATGACTATGACTATGAGATTTGCAGGACGTTTTTTTACACAGAGGATGTTGGGTGCCTGGAACATGCTGCCTGGGGTGGAGACAGATACGATAGTGGTGTTTAAGAGGCTTTTGGATAGGCGCATCATAAGTGAATCTGTAAAATTCTTTGCCACAGAAGGCTGTGTAGGCCAAGTCAATGGATATTTTTACCGCAGAGATTGAAAGATTCTTGATTAGCACGGGTGTCAGGGGTTATGGAGAGAAGGCAGAAGAATGGGGTTATAAGGGAGAGATAGATCAGCCATGATTGAATGGCGGTGTAGATGTGATGGGCCGAATGGGCTAATACTGCTCCTTTCACTTGTGACCTTATGTTCTATAAGAGAGTATGGCCTTTGGCGTTTGTAAAATAAGATTAATTGTATGTAAAACAGGCACCAACCGTATGGGAATGCTTGCATTGGCTCTGTAAAAGCCTCTGACACGATGGTTAGGGGGATACCGCAGACCCAGAGTAGCTCGTCGCGAAATGGGGAGATAATGCTGGGCATCAGACCGGAGTTGGACTGGGTCTCGGAACTCGGGTATTTAGCCGCCAACCTGAGCAAGAAAAAACACAACAATAAATACGAGAAAGAGAGACAGAGGAAAACCTGAATTTGTTGTCATTCAACCAGTAAAATACTTGAAAAGACACAAGGTGCTGGGGTAACTGAACGGGTCAGGCAGCTTCTCTGGAGAACATGGATAGGTGACGTTTCGGGTCGGTTCCCTAAAGAAGAGTCCCAACCCGAAATATTGCAACCCAATTTATTGAAGAAAGGTACACAAAAAAGCTGGAGAACCTCAGCGGGTGCAGCAGCATCTATGGAGCGATGGAAATAGGCAACGTTTCGGGCCGAAACCCTTCTTCAGACTGATCGGGGTGGGGGGAGGCGGGGAGAAGAAAGGAAAAAGGAGGAGGAGCCCGAAGGCTGGGGGATGGGTGGAGACAGCAGGAGGGCTGAGGAAGGGGAGGACGCAGCAAGGACTAACAAAATTGGGAGAATTCAATGTTCATGCCCCCAGGATGCAGACTCCCTAAGTTCCTCCAATTTCCGGTGTTACTCGCTCTGGCCATGGAGGAGACCCAGGACAGAGAGGTCGGATACGAAGTGGGAGGGGGAGTTGAGTGCTGAGCCACCGGGAGGTCATGTTGAAGAAATTATTGAAGAAAGGTCCTGGGCCGAAACTCCCTTCTATCCACGTTTTCCAGAGATGTTGCCCGACCCACATAGTTACTCCAGCACTTTGTGTCTTTCTTTGTAAACCAGCATCGACTGTTCCTTGTGTCCTCAATAAAATACTTGACTCTGTTTTGTGGCCCACTAACTATGTCAAAGAAATAAACCAGATATTTAAACAAAAGATAAACATGACTTAGGTTTATTATTGTCAAGTGTCCGGAGTTACGATGTAAAGCTTTGCTGTACGAGCTATGTAATCAGATCAGAAATACATGACATACATGAATACAATGAAGCCTAACGCAAAACAGGTCGAGTGAAGGGAAAGATACAGAGTGTCAAATATAGTTTTCAGCATTGTAGTGCATGTGTTCCTGAAAAAAAGGCCAATGTCAATCAGATAGACTGGAGCATCAGGACAGTACCCTAGTTTACAGGAAAGACAGTTCAGAAGCCTGATAACAGGGGGGAAGAAGCTGCTCCTGAATCTGCCGGACTCTGGTGGCACATTTCAAGCCTCTGTATCTTTAGTTTAGTTCAGAGATACATCATGGTTGCAGGCCCTTCGAACTGCCGTGTCCGCGCCGACCATCGATCACCCGTTCACACTAGTTCTATGTTGTCCCACTTCCACAAAGAGTCCCTACACAAATTTACAGAGACCAAATTAAACGACGAACCCTGATTTCATTGGGATGTCGGGGGAAAGCAGTGCACTCGGAGGAAACCCACACGGCCACAGAGAGAAGGTGCAAACTCCACACACACGGACAGACAGACAGCGCCTGAGGTCAGGATCGAACCCATGTCTCTGGCGCTGTGAGGCAGCGGCTCTACCAGCTGCGCTACTGTGCAGCGCCAACAGATTTGTTTGAAGCGCTGTCTTTTGCAGATTCCTTTCACCTTGTCCAACATGGGACAACATTGGTTTGTAGTTTCAGTTTAGTTTAGAGATAAAGCCAGGAGACAGGCTCTTCGGCCCACCGAGCCCGTGCTACCCATCTTCTGTGTGACGGGAGTGGGGAGAAGGAAAAGTACGACAGAGTTAACAGTATCGGTAAAATGAAAAGACTGGACATCTTTCATAGCTTTCATAACCGGAGAAACTTGGCAGCTGCTCAGATGGAAGATCAGTGGCCAGAAATGTCAGCTCGGTTCTCCTGTCCACAGATGGTATCTAATCTCCCTGGTGACCTCAGCATTTTCAATATTTACTCCTGATTTTCAGCAACTGCAATTTTTTTTTTTTGATTTTTAAATATGTTCATGGTTATCTTTTCTGAGAACTGCAAGCCACCTGGACAGGCTCTGAGGTCAGTACTGAGCACAGCTCAATAAGGCTTTCATGCGTTAAAAGCCTCTTGAATCAATCCATTTGACTGAAAGGTTTTAAGTGCTGATCCACGTGATTAGGTTTTGCTGACTTTGTAACGATTTCTCCCCAATTTAGGTTAGTTTAGTTTAGAGATACAGCACAGAAACAGGCCCTTCGGCCCACTGTGTCCATGCTGACCATTCCACATCCCAAGGACATGCAGGTTAGTGAGTTATTTCACCTAGTCATAGATTCACACAGCATGGAAATAGGCCCTTTGCTGCCATCAAGTCCATGCCGACCATTGATCACCCATTCACATGAGTTCTCTGTTATCCCACTTTCTCATCCACTCCCTACTCATACTGATGGCAGGAAAGGTTTAGAGGGATATTGGCCAAATATAGGAAGGATGTCAACAAAATAGAGGGAGTACAGAGGAGATTTACTAGAATGTTGCCTGGGTTTCAACAACTAAGTTACAGAGATAGGTTGAATAAGTTAGGTCTTTGTTCTCTGGAGCGCAGAAGGTTAAGGGGGGACTTGATAGAACTTTAAAATGATGAGAGGGATAGACAGAGTTGATGTGGACAAGCTTTTCCCTTTGAGAATAGGGAAGATTCAAACAAGAGGACATGACTTCAGAATTAAGGGACAGAAGTTTACTGGTAATATGAGGGGGAACTTCTTTACTCAGAGAGTGGTAGCGGTGTGGAATGAGCTTCCAGTGGAAGTGGTGGAGGCAGGTTCATTGGTATCATTTAAAAATAAATTGGATAGGCATATGGATGAGAAGGGAATGGAGGGTTATGGTATGAGTGCAGGCAGGTGGGACTAAGGGGAAAAAAAAGTTGTTCGGCACGGACTTGTAGGGCCGAGATGGCCTGTTTCCATGCTGTAATTGTTATATGGTTATATGGTTATAAATACAGGTGGGACTAGTGTAGAGGAGGCATTTTACTCAGCGTGGACCAGTGGGGCCATGGGGCAAGACTGCGTGACTGTGTGACTCCAGGCCAAATACCCTGCCAACTTGTACGCCTCAGGGATGTGGGAGAAAACTGGATCACCCAGAGGAATCCCACATGGCCACAACGTGTAAACTCCACACACTGACAGCACCGGAGGTCAGGGTTGAACCCAGGATCTCTGGCACGGTGAGGCAGCGGCTCTACCAGCTGCATCGGATGTGTTTGAAGAACAATCCTTTGAAGATTCCTTTCCCCTTCCCCTGTGCAACTTATGAACAAAGTTAGACAATATTGGTTTGTAGTTTTAGTATCGTTAAGAGACAGAGCGTAGAAACAGGCCCTTCGGCCAACCGAGTCCGCACCAGCCAGCGATCACCCTTTCAATAGTTCTATCCTACACACTAGGGACAATTTACAGAAGCCAATTAACCTTCAAACCTGTACGTCTTTGGAACGTGGAAGGAATCCGGAGCACCCTGAGAAAACCCAGGCAGTCACAGGGAGAACGCACAAAGTCCATGCAGACTGCTCCCGTAGTCTATGACCTTGAGTATTCCTGAACTGGAGGGATGAATCCTGGAAATCTATTCCCGAGAGAGCAGAATGCTGGGGAGAGGATGAAGATTGGAGTGAAACGGATATACATTAAATGCTCGCAATAACGGACCTTTATATAGTGGACAAAATGTGTAGGAAAGAACTGCACATGCTGCTTTAAATCAAAGGCAAACACAAAATGCTGGAGTAACTCAGCGGGACAGGCTGCATCTCTGGAGAGAAGGAATGGGTGACGTTTCATGTCAGGTCTGAAGAAGGGTCTCGACCCGAAACGACACCCATTCCTTCTCTCCAGAGATGTTGCCTGTCCCGCTGAGTTACTCCAGCATTTTGTGTCTACCTTTATACTGTATATAGCGAATTTCAATTATAGCGGACCGAGGCTCCCGTTTGCACCCCCTCTCCACTTCCCCTACCACCGCTAGTTCCCCAGTGAGCTGGTGCCGCGCGGTGGGAGCCACCTGTTGTGGGGCGGGAGAGAGGGAGTGGCATGAAGATGGCGTGAGTACCGGGCCCGTCCCTGGTGCATCGCGTGTGGTGCCGGGGACTCTGCGGCCCACCGGATGTGAATCCCCCCCCTGGGTTAACCCATCACTACACTTCTTCCCTTGGGTTAAACTGTATCCCAAGCGACTGCGGGTGCTCAGAAGGCCCCGACCACGGATGAACACGGAGGGGAGGCTGGCTGGACTATGGTGCCATCCTCACCTTGGTGCCATTTATGTTATGTTGTGTCGTGGACTTTCTGTGTATGTGCTTTTTTTTTTTTTTTTTTTTTTATTCAATTTCAATTTTATTTTTAATATGTTTTTTATTATTTATTATTATTATTTTTATTTTTTTTGTGATTTTTTTTATGATACTGCCTGTAAGGGAAATTCATTTCGTTGTCTCAAATTGAGACAATGACAATAAATTTGAATACAATACAATACAAAACAATACATTATCCCCCCCCCCCCCCCCCCTTCTTCCCCCCTCACTCAGTTACAGTGGACAATTGATAATAATGGGCACTTCCTCCACCCGTGATCTAATGACAAATCTTGTGGCTTGGCCTCACAGCTCATTGAAAATAGAGGACAGAATCTTCCCAAGGTGGAGTGAATGATGAAGATCATTTGCAGACTGATTGAAAGTGAACAAGCAAAGCAAAATAATAGATAGCTGCGAACACTTCGGTAAACATGGACCAGGATAGTAAATGCTGAAACAGCTTAAAGCACTCAAAGAAACATATAAACAAGGCCAGGAAATGAGAGCAGAGGGTCATTAACAAAACTAAATTAAATTTAAAGATTTCTTGATTGGTGGCGATTAGCTGCCGGAGTTGAGATTAGGATAGATTTTACAAACTAGTGCTCCTGAGTTGTGCTAATATATGCAGAGGTCAGCTAATCCTTTCGTTCTGGAGGTACTCATTTATAAAATCTACCCAGCGCATATACCTGGCCTGATGGCAGTGTTCAAAACTCTGAATGCTTTGTCCATTAATCCAATGATATTTTTTAAGTTAAATTATTTTATTGCCTAGGATAAACACAAAATGCTGGAGTAAACCAGCGGGACAGGCAGCATCTCTGGAGAGATGGGATAGGTGATGTTTTGGGTCGTGATTCTTCTTCAGACTGAAGAACAAAAGAAGGGTCTCGACCTGAAATGTCATCCATTCCTTCTCTCCAGAGATGCTGCCTGTCTCGCTGGGTTACTCCAGCTTTTTTCTGTCCGTCTTCGGTTTAATCCAGCATCTGCAGTTCCTTCCTACATGCTTATTGAATTGCCTGTTTGTGGAACGGGGTTCTCCTGTGGTAATAGTGAGGAGGGGCAACAACACCTCCTCCACAGTAATTCTCAACACCACAAGGATGCATTCTCAGTCCACGACTGTACTCCCTAACACACTCACGACTGTGCAGTCAACGTCTCCTCTAACCCCATCTACATGTTTGAGGACGACACCACTGTGGCGGGCCGGATCACGAACAACAGCGAGGCAGGAATACACAAGAGAAATAGAGAGCATAGTGACATGGTGTCAGGACCACACTGTATTACTTTATGACTCCAAAGGAAATGGTTGAGAACTTGGTATTAATATTACCAACGATCTATCGTGGACCCACCACATAGATGCCACATCCAGCAAAGTACACAAATGCCTCTACTTTCTCAGGAGACTGAGGAAATTCAGCATGTCTCCAATGAGTCTTACAAACTTCTACAGATGCACCATTGAAAGTATACAGTCCAGTTGTATCACAACTTGGAACAGCTCTGCCCAAGACCACAAGAAATTGCAGAATGCTTTGGATGTAGCCCAGTCCATCACCCGTACCAGACGCCCCACCATCGACTCCATCTACACTTCACGCTACCAAGCACCAAACGAAGACTTGTCACAGCCAGGTCATTCCTTCTTTTTCCCCGCTCCCAACGAGCAGAAGATACAGAAGCATGATAGTGCATGCCACCAGACTCAGCAATAGCTTCTTCCCTTCAGTGACCGGGCTTCTGAATGGTCCTTCCATAAACTAGGGTACTGTCCGATTCACCTCTACCCCTTTGGGAACATTGGACTTTGTCTCTGGAACTGATGCGCTACAATGTTGAGAACTATATTCAGTAGTGTATCTTCTCCTTTGCTCTACCTATTGTACTTGAGTTTGACTATTTATGCATGGTTATATCAGATTTGATTGGATAGCATGCAAAACAAAGGTTGTGACATAATAAACCTATGCGTGAACCATTATACAATTATTATGCAATTTATTTATTGTCATTTGACCCTCAAATGAAGTTCAAACGAAATTTGGTTTCTGCAGTCATACAACAAGAAAAGAACCAAGACACACAACCACACAATTAACACCAACATCCATCTCAGTGGATCTCCTCCTCACTGTGATGGAAGGCAAAGTCTTTTCTCTCCCCTGTGTTCAATTCTTCTCCCGAGTATTGATATATAAAGGGTATGCTTAAAGATCAGAGAGTTAAAAAAACGGAAATGGAACCCAATGAGGAAACTGTGAGATGGAATTCACGAGATAGCCCCTCAAATAACTCAGCCTCAGAATAAAAGGTGAATGTGTGGAATTCATTGCCACAGCCGGCTGTGGAGGCTGTCATTGGGTATTTTTCAAGCGGAGATTGATCGGTCCTTGATTTGTACGGGTGTCAAAGGTTATGGGGAGAAGGCAGGAGAATGTGGTTGAGAGGGCAAAATAGGTCAACCATGATTGAATGGCGGAGCAGACTCGATGGGCCGAATTGCCTAATGGTCTTATGGTCTTATATCCCCATTTAAGTCTCGATGTTCAAAGAAACAAGATGCGTCACAATTTCTGTTCTTGTCAACATAATGTAAAGTATTTATTGTCTGGTATTTATCCCTATCCAGTAATGTTCACGTTTAGACAACTGAACTCAAGGAAGGTCTAACATACAGGTACACCACCACTTTTACAGCAACTTAGTGGTCTGGCCCTCTCTTTGAACCGAACAAAATCCCCCCTCCCCCCCCTTTCCCACTCCCCCCTCCCCCCACAGAAATCCCTCCAAAAATGCAGTGCCTAGGCAGGGTAAGCCCGTTGATCTCGACCTCATCGGAACTTCTGCTCTGATCGCCATGTCGAATTTGCTGCCTACAACTGGGGCTCTGGAGTTCCAGCCTGGCTGGAGCCGGCAGGTCTGTTCTGATAGCCGACTTCCGCGGTCGATCGGCGGGGTCAATACCTCAAACCCTCCCCCCCCCCCCCAGGCCGTGACCTCTGTTGATCCAACAAAACAGATAATCCAGAAAGGCCCTGGAACCAAGGGTGCCGGAAAATCGATGGTGGACCTGTACTTCCCGAGGAGGCCTTCCTGAGGTGTCACTCCCGCGGTGCCCGCCCGGAAGGTTCATCGGTCAACGGGACCAAGAACCCGCCCGAAGGCTTGGTGGTCGGCGTAACAGGGAGGGGGCTAAAGTCGTCGGATGTGAGGAACATGGGTCGGCGGGAAGGTGATCCGGAGTAATGCCTCCAGTACCTTCAAGGTCGACTGTCGGAGGCGCCCCCGGGACACAAAGATGGCCGGATGGGCCGACCAGACTTTGGACTTTGAATAATGGCGCCATAAATGCCAGTGCCCACGTGTGCAATACATGCAAAAAGAGTTTCACTGTACAGTGTATGTGATAAATATAGCACTATTGACTTTGTATAACTAACAGCGTGGGATTCGAGGACCGGAGCCTAGGGTGTCATATCCCCGCCGAACATCATCATCTCCATCATCATCAGCCATCACTCATCATCGTGGGATTGTCCTCCTGGTGGGTCCTCTCTGTCGGTCCAGAAACAGCTGAAGAGGCCGATCCTGGAGCCATGCACTTTATCAGACTGCGGGCGGGCATGGCTGGGCGGTGTGGGTGGTGGGATGTGGTTGGGCATTCAAGACTTACAGCTTTATGAAGTCGCAGAAGATGGCAGACTCCTTGTTGCTCCCCTCGTGTTTGTGCAGCAGCGACACCTGGCGACACTTTGAAGCCTCGTCTTTCGAATCGAAGGAAGTAGAGGACTGTGAGCAGGAATAAAGGACAACATGGAATTAGTGACAAAGACAGACCCAAAGTGCTGGGGTAACTCAGCTGGTCAGGCAGCTTCCCCGGAGATAAAGGATGGGTGATGTTTCGGGTCAACCGTCTCAAGACCCAGAAAAAGGTGCCACCAGGAGGACAATCACACTCCACTGCGTGATGGCCGATGATGTTGGTGTTCGGGAGGGGTGTGACGAACCCAACAGGCTACATGTACGGGGAAGGAATCTCAAGAAGGGTCTCGAACTGAAACGTTGCCTGTCCATACCCCTCCACAGATGCTGCCTGACCAGCTGAGTTACTCCAGCAGTTTGTGTCTTGCTCAAGATTCCAGCATCTGCAGTTCCTTGTGACTCCAGTTATACATATATGCTAGAACTTCCTTGAGTTTAGTTATGCTATCCAGAACATTATTGAACAAGTGTAACTACACGTTGAAATACTATTACTTAATGTCCACCAAAGGATTAGAGATATTAGACAATTTACAGAAGCCAATTAACCTACAAACCTGTACGTCTTTGGAGCGTGGGAGGAATCCGGAGCACCCTGAGAAAACCCATGCAGTCACAGGGAGAACGCACAAACTCCATGCATCTATGGAGCGAAGAAAATAGGCAACGTTTCGGATCAAAACCCTTCTTCAGACTGAAAGCAAACATGGCTGTGGTATCGGGTCTGGGTTAGGATGTAGTCGTAGATTTGGAGGGAAGGGGGAATCACAGAGGGGGGGGGCAGTGAGAGAGGAGGTTGTTAAACTGTCTTCGGAGAGAGGAGACAGAGTAGGCATACCTTGAGGAGATTTCGCAGTGGAGTAGACAAAATGTTTAAGAAAGAACTGCAGATGCTGGAAAATCGAAGGTAGACAAAAATGCTGGAGAAGCTCAGCGGGTGAGGCAGCATCTATGGAGCGAAGGAAATAGGGAACGTTTTGGGTTGAAACCCTTCTTCAGATATATATGTTCTCCAGATTAGAGAGATGGAGACACAAGTAACTGCAGATGCTGGGGTCTTGAGCAAAACACAAAGTGCTGGAGGAACTCAGGGGGTCAGGCAGCATCTGTACACGTAATGAACAGACAAAGTTTTGGCTCGGGGCCATTCTCCAGACTGATTGTAGTGGGGGGGGACGAAAGTTGGAAAAGAGAGGTGGGGGAGTGAGAAAGCCTGGTAAGTGATAGGTGGATACAGGTGAGGCAGGGGTTTAGTTGGCTTGTGAATAGAAGATTGGCTCTTTAAAAACTAAAAAAACGTCATTATTGGTGAAGTCAGCATCGTAAAGATTGCAATAACCGTCTCTGTTAGTTAATTACACCTTTCAAGCAGGATTAAAATCGGGGAGGAGGGATTGGGAGGCGTTTGGGTAGCAACGAAGAAAGGTCCTGACCAAAAGCTTCTGTTATCCATGTTCTCCACAGATGCTGCCTGACCCGCCGAGTTACTCCAGCACTCTGTGTCTTTTTTAACCAGCGTCGCTGGTTAATTTGGTCCACATCGCTGCCTCATCCTATGGAGGATAATCCAGCCCAACAAATCACTGGCTCAATAGCACCGCTTGTTCACATTGTCAACACTTTCATGTTACTGCACGGACTAGAGAGATAACCAAAGATTTTGGATGGGGTCTGTGTTTCCACGGTAACACAGAGTGCCTCAAGCCTAAAATCCCACGTATCAACCTTGTTTTCAACACGCTTTCTCTCAACCATCTCTCTGTACTTCACTTGCTAATCAGTTTCATTTGCAGGCTGCATTCATCAGAGCATCCACACTGATTTCATAATGATCTTGTCATCAAGCCATGTGTATCCGTGCTCCTCGCTCCTATTCGCCCCTCTCCTCCCTTCCTCTCTCCTCCTCTACCCTCACCTCCCCTCTCCTCTCCTCCCCTACCCTCTCCTTCTTCCCTCTCATCTCCTCCCCTTTCCCCCCTCCACTCCCCTCCTCTCCTCTCCACTCCCCTCCCAGCTCCTCCCATCTCCTCTCCTCACTTCCTCTCCTCTCTCCCCTTTCCCTCTTCTCTCCTTTCCTCCTCTCCTCTCTTCTCTCCTCTCTGCTTCCTCACCTCTCTCTCCTTTCCTCTCTTCCCTCCCCTCCCCGCCTACCATCTCCTCTCCTCCCCTCTCCTTCCCTCCCCTCCCCTCCCATACCCTCCGCTCCTTCCCTCTCCTCCACTTCCCCCCCTCCCCTCCCATCCTCTCCTCACCTCTCCCCCTCCTCTCCCATCTCCTCCCATCTCCTCTCCTCACTTCCCCTCCTCTCCTCTCTCCCCTTCCCTCCTCACCTCTCTCCCTTCCCCTCTTGTCTCCTTTCCTCCTCTTCTCTCTTCTCTTCTCTCCCCTTCCCTCCTCACCTCTCTCTCCCTTCCCCTCTTCCCTCTCCTCCCCCCTCCTCTCCTGCCCTCTTCTCTCCTCTCTGTTTCCTCTCCTCTCTGTTTCCTCTCCTTTCCTCTCCTCCGCTCTCCCCTCCTCTCTCCTCCTGTGCTCTCCTCTCTCCTCTCCCCTCTATTCTCCTATCATCTCCTGCTAGTACTCCCCCCCACTAGCTACTCAGCTCCTTCGTTCCCTCCTGTGCCAATGGTCATTGTCGAGCTGCTCTCTCTTTATTCTGCTCGCCGCAGTGAAGCAAGGCTCCAGATTCAGTCCCCCAGTGAAGTATTCATCTTGCAAGTCACCCCTTCAGTACACTGGCCATCATTAGAAGTACAGTGGCGTATTGTGCCCAATTAATCTACTTTATGGACACATTATGGTGTTTGGGTTTTAATAAAAGTGCAAATGAAAAATGTATTACAAAGCGGAATAATTTGTTATCTTCCCTTGCCCAGTTGATGCTGTTTGACTTATCTACAAGAGAGGCCCGTTTAGAATTTAAAGCTGGAAATTTATTTTTCAGTCCCAACTTTCCCAGCTGAAACTATTTGAGTACACAGAGCATAGAACATAGAACAGTGCTGCACAGGAATGGGCCATTCGGCCCTCAATGTCCGTACAATTTACAATTGTTACCAAAGCCAATTAAACTGCACACCTGTACATATTTGGTGTGGGAGGAAACCTGAGCACCTGGAGAAAACCCATGCAGGTCACAGGGAAAACGTACAAAGTCCATACAGACAGCACCCGTAGTCAGGATTGAACCAGGTACTCTGGTGCTGTAAAGCAGCAACTCTACCGCTGTGCCACTGTTTGTTTACATTGATGCCAAGCTAGACGATTCTCATCTGCCTGCCTTTGATCCATGTCCCCCCACTGCCTGCATATCCATGTGCCGATCTAAAAGCCTCTTAAGCGCCTCTATAGTATCTGCCTCCACCATCACCCGTGGCAACGTGTTCCAGGCACCCTCCACCCTCTGTGTAAAACATTTTCCCCATGCATCTCCTTCCAACATTGGTATTCACACCTTAAAGCTATGCCTTCTGGTCTTTGACATTTCCACTCTGGGGAGAGGAGTTCTGACTGTCTAGCCTATTTCTGGATCTCTAGATAGTAGGAGAAGCAGTGATTGATTTTAATACATATGGATTTCAATTCAACATCACCATCTTGTTCTTGGAGACCCAAGACACTGCAAATATTGTAATCAAGAGCAACAAACAGCGACACAATGATATTACTCTTTCTCTCCACAGATGCTGCCTGACCCGATGAGTTTCTTCTATTTAAACCAGCATCAGCAGTTCTATCCTACACAACGTTCCCACACTAACTGTTTTCTAACTACACTGTTATACATCTTTGTCAGATCAATGGAATAGTGTTAATTGCAGCTGAACAATCAAGGACTTGCAAAAAATCAGTATTTGCAGCATCTCTCTGACAATACAGATATCTAACAGGATTGATAAAACTTCCACTTCCAGACTATTACCATATCACCATTACCAAAGCATTGATAAAACCTACTGCAGACACAAGGAACCTCTGATGCTGGTTTACAAAAAAAAGACACAAAGTGCTGAAGTTACTCAGCGGGTCAGGCTGCATCCCTGGAGAACATAGATAGGTGACATTTTGAAGTCTGAAGAAGGTCCCCTACCTGAGACGTCACCTATCTCCCAGAAATGCTGCCTGACCCGCTGAGTGACTCTAGCACTTTGTGTCAGTTTCCGATGAAACCTCCACTTCCAGATTGATAACATTCCCATTCCCATACATTACTTACTGTGATTTTTCTGGGTGGCGGCGATGATTTGTGGTTGGAGATGGGAGAGACTGGGATTGTTGGCTCCGTCCGAACATCCGGCTGAGGAAAATTCATGGATGAGGCCGGTGGAAATAGCCCCCAGGCCTCATTCAAAGTAGGATCTGTTTTGTGAGTATTTGGTGGTTCAGGGAACGATGTAGTGCCTGAGCTTTGGTCACTGATGTTTGTGCCTAATTGTCCCAGTGTCTCAAAACCAATCGGTATCTGTGGAGGATCAGGGGAGATGCAACCTTCATCAGTTTTTGGTGTTTGTATGAAAGGGTTAAACATACTTTCTGTCTGTATTTGATGTTCTGGTTCTTTACTTGGGCCCATTTTAGAAGTTGCAGGAGATTGTTTGGGTGAATGAGGGCCGGCTGGGATGACATCTTGAAGCTGAGGAGTAAACTCTTGCTGATAACCACCTGCCTGTTGCTGGAGATCAGAGTTGAAGCGATGAGCATCGCCTGGAGTCGGGAAAGGTTCTGCCACAACGGGTGGCATTGGCTGGTCGAACGAGAACCAGTGAGAATCAAGACTCGTCAAGGGACCTATTTTTCCCAAGGAAGGCCTCGATGGAGTTGGCATTTGAAGAGCAGCATTCATTGGGTTTGGGGATAATACTTGCTGGGGACTAAGTGGATAGGGGGCAGCTTTGGTGCCTGGTGTTTGCATGGCAGCCAGGTCTCGTGGACCTCCCACTACCATTGCTGCAGCACGTTCAACTTCAGGATCCATCTGAAAACTGGAAGGGTCTTGTCCATAGTGGTGACTTTGGTTTGATGGGAGGTTCCAACCAACAGGATTTTCCTGCAGATATGTTGTACCCCAAGCATCTCGTGCACTGGGGGACACAAACAATTCCTGATTCACTTTGCCTTGTTGCCCAAAGTCAAATCCATGACCGGCAGTCCCTGGTGTATGATGGGCTTGCTGACACTCCAGATACAATGGTGGGTAAGATGGCGAAACCATTTCATAATTAGGCAGCGGAATCATTGCATTCTCAGCGTCTGGGCTCCGTTGAATGTGGCCTGGTCTGGGCATTGTCCGAGGCCATGCTGTTGGTGCACCACTTTCTACTTCCATGCAATCCAATTGCCATCCATACGGAGCCTGGGCTGGTGGGTAAAGAGAGGGACTCTGTGGAGAGGGATGATCACCTGGTAACCTCCAAGCATCCATCTTAATTGCTCCTGTCCAAGGAATAGGGTTGGGGCAGTCAAATCAGAGCACTCTGAAAAACAAGAAAGTGTGTCAAAAGGGGTAACAGATAAGGAGAGAAGGGAAGTAAAATATGAAGCCAGAGGGAAGGATATGGGTGGAAGGGGTCAGGGAGAGGTGAAAGACGGGGAGACAAAAGGGGAAATGGAGGATTTGGGGATGGGAGGCGAGTGTATAGAGGAGCAGAAAGGAGTAACTGGGGAATAGGTGGGAGAAATGGAGTCGGGGGGGTGGGGGCATGGGAATGAGTTTACTCATCGATGATATAGAACATTCCACAATATATGAAACTCTGAATACTGCCCCAAACTGGCACCGTGCACGCAACGTTGAACAAAGAGTTTTGGATCTAAATGAAGTCTATCGTGGTTTAATCTGGTTGTTAAGTGAACTATGTGGGCGGGGAGGGGCATTCGGCTGCTTGACTCGTTTAACCAAAGCTTCAAGCATTTTGTTTCCTCGTTTGTCTGGAGGCAGCAAGTTGTTCATCAACTTGTTGCCTTATCACTTACAGGAACAAAATGACCAACAGACACAGGAAAGTTGAGCAAAAATCAAAGTATTGGAGGCACTCTGGAACTTCAATAAGAGGTCCTGAACCAAAATGTCGTCTGCCCATTCCCTCCGCAGAGGGAAGATTGGATGTGGGGGAAATGCTTCTATGTGAGAGAGACAAGACTGTAAAATACTCATGGAATCATAGAGTCCTGCAGCATGGAAACAGGCCCTTTGACCCAATGTTCATACTGACCAAGATGCCCTGTCTAATCTAGTCTCATTTGGCTGTGTTTGGCCCATAGCCCTCTAAACCTTTTCTATCCACGTGTGTGTGTGTGTGTGTGTGTGTGTGTGTGTGTGTGTGTGTGTGTGTGTGTGTGTGTGTGTGTGTGTGTGTGTGTGTGTGTGTGTGTGTGTGTGTGATGTTGTGTGTGTGTGTGTGTGTGTGTGTGTGTGTGTGTGTGTGTGTGTGTGTGTGTGTGTGTGTGTGTGTGTGTGTGTGTGTGTGTGTGTGTGTGTGTGTGTGTGTGTGTGTGTGTGTGTGTGTGTGTGTGTGTGTGTGTGTGTGTGTGTGTGTGTGTGTGTGTGTGTGTGTGTGTGTGTGTGTGTGTGTGTGTGTGTGTGTCTGTGTGTGTGTGAGTGTGATTGTTTGTGTGTGTGTGTGTGTGTGTTTGTGTGTGTGTGGTTGTGTATGTGTGTGTGTGTGTGTGTGTGTGTGTTGTGTATGTGGTGGGGGTGTGTTGTGTGTGTGGTGTGTGTATGGCTTCTGTGTATTGTGCATATTTATGTGTGCAGTGTGTGTGTGTATGGCTTGTGTACACAGTGTGTGTTATGGTTGTGTGTGTGCGATGTATGAGAGTGTGGATATGTAATGTTAGTGTGATGTGCATGCATGTGTGGTATGTGTGTGTGTGTGTGTGTTTCCATGTTTTATACTGTATGCATCTAAATGTACAAAACTGTCTCATATTTAAGTTGCCCTTTTCTGTTCCATTGAAATTGCCCCAGACACTGGCACAGCGGTAGAGTTGCTGCCTTACAACGCTTGCAGCGCTGGAGACCCGGGTTCCATCCCGACTACGGGTTCTGTCTGTACGCAGTTTGTACGTTCTCCCCGTGATCCATGTGGGTTTTCTCCAAGATCTTCAGTTTCCTCCCACACTCCAAAGATGTACAGGTATGTAGGTTAATTGGCTTGGTGTATGTGTAAATTGTCCCTAGTGTGTGTGGGATACTGTTAACATGTGGGCACCGTTGGTCGGCGTGGACCCAGTGGGCTGAAGGGCCTGTTTCCACGTGGTATCTCTAAAACTAAAATATAAAACTAAAACACTAAAATGCTTTCACAGACAATGAGGGACATTTTGGCAACTTTTGGTAAAGACACTTGGATGGGATGGGATGGGAAGGTACATGGATGGGAAGATTTAGAGGGATACGGCCCAAGCCTGGGCAGGCGGGACTAGTGTAGATGGGGCACCTTGGTTAACATGGACAAGTTGGCCCAAAGAGCATGTTTCCCTGCTGCACAACTCTATGACACAAAGTACTGTTGAAGTGTGGTCACTGCTGCAATGTAAGCAGCCAACTTGTACTGAGCAAGTTCCCACAACGTAATGTGAAGAGATGAAAACCCAGCAGCTCATGCAGCATCTCTGGAGAACATGAATCAGGTATGTTTCTGGCCGGGACCCTTTTCGAGACTGAAGCATCGCCTATCAAATTCCTCCAGGGATGCTGCTTCACCCACTGAGTTACTCCAGCACTTAGTGTCTTTTTTTTTGTAAACTAGCATCTGCAGTTCCTTGTGTCTACAATACGAGGGAGCATTGGGAACACAGAGCACAGATACTAACATTTGTAAAGGGGAAAAGAGGTGAGCTACAGCATTTTTGGGAAGACATTTTAGTCAGAAATAAAAACTGCAATGTGAGCACTTAACGAAGGTGCAAAACAGAAGGAACGAAAACTAGAGATACAAGGAACTGCAGATGCTGGAACATTGAGTAAAATACAAAGTGCTGGAGTAACTCAGCGGGTCAGGAATCATCTGTGGAGGAATGAACAGGCGACTTTTTGAGTCTGGACACTTCTTCAAATGTACACTGAAAACCGTAACGACCTTGGTAAGGCCATCAAAAAGGCCAAAATGGACTTCTGCAAGCTGGAGGATGAAATCGATGTTCGGCAACTGTGGTGGGGTTTGAATGCTATCACCTCCTACAAGGCGAAATCAGGAGGCAGCACAAATGTCATCGAAGCGTCACTCCCTGATGAGCTCAATGCGTTTTACACACGCTTTGATAGGGAGAATAATGATGTGCCTTCCCGAGCCCCCATTTGCCGTGATGGTATTTCATTCACAGTCACATAGGCCAACGTCAGACGATACGTCAGGGGAGTGAACCCTCGGAAAGCGCCTGGACCTGATGGTATATCCGGTCGTGTTCTAAAAATCTGTGCGGACCAACTGGCTGGAGTTTTTACGGACATTTTCAACCTCTCACCTCTGAAGTCTGAGGTTCCCACCTGCTTTAAAAGAGCATCAATAATACCGGTGCCCAAGAAGAGCAATGTCTGTGGCGATGAAATGCTTTGAGAGGTTGATTATGGAGATAATCAACTCCTACCTCGACAAGAACCTGGACCCACTGCAGTTCACTTACCGCCACAACAGATCAATGGTGGATGTGATCTCACTGGTTCTCCACTTTTGCTCTGGACCACTTGGACAACAAAAACTCATATGTCAGGTTGTTATTCATTGACTACAGCTCGGCGTTTAATACCATCATCCCCTCCCAGCTGGTTACCAAACTCTCAGATCTGGGTCTCTGGCCATCCCTCACCAATTGGATCCTCGACTTCCTCATCCACAGACCACAGTCTGTCCGTATTGGTGGAAATGTGTCATCCTCGATAACAATCAGCATGGGAGCAGCTCAAGGCTGCGTGTTCAGCCCCCTGCTGTACTCATTCTATACTCAGGACTGTGTAGCTGGACACAGTGCGAACTCCATCTTCAAGTTCGCTGACGACACCACTATTGTGGGACGAATCACTGTTGCTGACGAGTCAGAGTATAGAAGTGAGATCGACCGACTGACCAAATGGTGCCAGCACAATAACCTGGCTCTCAACACCAGCAAAACCAAGGAACTGATTGTGGGCTTTGGAAGGGGTAGGATAGGGACCCACAGTCCCGTTTATATCAACAGGTCGATGGTGGAAAGGGTCAAGAACTTCAAATTCCTGGGCATGAATATTTCAAAAGACCTTTCCTGTTCCCAGCACACTGATGCTATTATAAAGAAAGCACGTCTGCGTCTCTACTTCCTGAGAAGATTACGGAGAGTCGGTATGTCAAAGAGGACTCTCTCGAACTTCCCTCAGGTGCACAGTAGAGAGCACACGGTTGCATCGTGGCCTGGTTCGGCAACTTGAACGTCCAGGAGCGGAAAAGAATGCAGAAAGTTGTGACCACTGCCCAGTCCATCATCGGCTCTGACCTCCCCACCATCGAAGGGATCTATCGCAGTCACTGCCTCAAAAAGGCTGCCAACATCATCAAGAACCCACACCATCCTGGTCACACACTCATCTCTCCGTTGCCATCGGGAAGAAGGTACAGGAGCCTGAAATCTGTAACATCCAGATTCAGGAACAGCTTCTTCCCCACAGCCATCAGGCTACTAAACACAACATCACACAAACTCTGAACTATAACAGCCTATTGCACTTTATCTGTTTATTTATGTGTATATATATTATCTATGGTATGTACATAGACACACTGTTCTATATTATGCCTACAATATGCTGTTGTGCTGCAGCAAGCAAGAATGTCATTGTCCTGTCTGGGACACATGATAATAAACTCTCTTGACTCTTGACGAACTATAAATCACTGAAAACTTTAACTGTAATGGTCAAAACAATAAGCAAAGAGGGAAGAGAGGTGATTATCTCAGGGAAGAGATGATATTAGTGGAGAAACAAAAAACTCAAAGGAAAAGTGGAGAAAGATTTTTCTCATTTTCACAAATGAGAGACAGCATCTAAATGGGTGGCGCGTAGACTTTTTTTACAAAATGTAGACACAAGGAACTGCAGAAGTCTCGAGAAAAACACAAAGTGCTGGAGGAACTCAGCGGGTCAGGCAACATCTGCGGAAGGAATGAACACACTGATCAGGAAGGCTGGGGGCGGAGTTGGATCCATGGGAGGTGATCTTGGAGGGGAGGATGCTCCTCAAACTGCGGAGCATCCCGGATAATATAGCTCACCCCCTCCATGACACACTGGTCGTCCTGAGGAGTACATTCAACAAAAGACTGTTTCCACCAAGATGCAGCACAGAACGCCACTGGAGATCCTTCGTCCCTGCGGCTATCAAACTGTACAACTCCTCTCCCTTCTGTCATGGGATGGACTGACCCCTGCACACTAGCACCACCCTACGAGTGACAGGTTTTACAATTTTAACGGAGCCAATTATCCTACATCTTTGGAGCGTGGGAGGAAACCGGACCTCCCGGGGAAACCCCACGCAGGTTACAGGGAGAACATACAAACTCCATACTGACAGCATCCACAGTCACGAACCTGGGTCTCTGGCGCTGTAAGGCAGCAATTCTACTGCTGCGCCAGCATGCCATCAGTTACTCCAGCATTCTCTACTTCTACAATATTTGGTAATTGACTGACAAACAAACACCCCCTCCCCTTTTCATTTTTATTTTATCCATCTTCCCCTCTCTACCCTGTGTCCCACCCGGACTCACACCCATTTCTCCTCTCCCTCCTACATTCCTTCCTCTGGCTTCACAATTCACTCCTCTTCCATCCTTGTCTCACATCTTTCTTCTTTTCATCTCTGCCCACCCATCCGCCTATCAAAAATCTCCCTCATATGTATCCACCCATCACTCGCCCGACTTTGTCCTGCCCCCACCTCTCTTCCAGCTTTCTCCCTCCACCCACATCACAATCAGTCTGAAGAAAGGTCTCGATCCGAGACATCACCTATCCACATTCTCCAGAGATGCTGCCTGACCCACCGAGGCCGAGGTAATCCACGACATTGTGTCTTTTTTTTTGCAAAACCAGCACCTGCAGTTCCTTGCGTCTACAAGGAAATCTGCTTATCCAGCAGTTTACATTCCTGGTAAAATCGTACTTTGATTGACTGGTTTTATCCTTCTGATACTTCCGATTTATTTTTGGAACGAGAAGAATTCCCAGTTATAGATGTCGGAGAGAAGGCTGAATTTCAACCTGTCATTTAGCTGACAGCACAGGAAGTCTCTCTGCCCCGTTTACACAATTGGGACATCAACTATCATCCCTTTAATAGTCCTGCTCTTTCAACCAATTACCCAATCCTCTCCTGCACGATTCATAACCTCTGCATCGACGGCCACTTTCAATGTGAGATTTTTATATTCCTAATCAATCCAATGATGAAAAAATGAACCATTTCCGCACTTATTATTACACTACCACCTTATACATTTCCCAATTAGTGGCCCAAAGATTAAAGTCATATTTACTCCGTGTGGCTGAACCATCCAGAGAGCAAGTGATCTCCCAGGCCTCGATACAAGAGTCTTTTTGTGTCACCACTTGTGGCTCAACTCATCTCCCTCAGTCAAAAATACTTAATGGACGAATTAATTCACCACTGCCCAGAAACATTATTTAATTTAACCTTCAGAAGAGCAGCATAAGCTCAAGAGAGAGCAGTTTTAGCTGTGTTAGTTTTACCCGTTCTTCAAAGATACCTGAAGATATTTGATGTGTTGTCAATTGATCTGGGAGACAGAATCCAGAAATCCCATGGTGGTGGATTACAGGAGCCTCAAGGCAGAGAGAGATTCCCTCAGTCCTGGAGTTAAACTGAGCTGGAGGAACAACTCCCTGGGATCAGTTGAATCCACAATGGCCGTGCCTCCTCAGTCGACCCAAGCTGCCGTCTGCTAGACTGTTTACACTGGCACGGTCAAGGTGATCACATGACAAACTGGAGAGCAGTGAGCAGGGGTTTTGGTTTCAATATCACTGCTCTTGTTTAATCCCAAGATGGCTGTGATACCATTTTGCTACTGCTGTGACTGAGTAGTTTAGGTTCACTCAATTCGACTGTTATCTGAATGTACATTTAAAAACAGGCTTGTTAAACAATCAGGACGTCACTGAGGCACAGCTGGTAGAGCAGCTGCCTCACAGCACCAAAGGCCCGGGTTCAATCCTGACCTCCGGGTGCTGCCTGTCGGTGTGTAAAGTTGGCACTGTCTCCCTGTGACCACTACGGTTTCCTCCTGGTGCTCCGGTTTCCTCCCACATCCCAAAGACACGTGGGTTTTCAGGTTAATTGTCCTCTGTAAACTGTCCTTGGTGTGTAGGGTGTGGATGAGAATGCGGATTGATAACGTAGAACGGGCTCGCGTGGTCGTGCGCGAGGATGCCGTATTTCAATTCAAAATTCAATGTTATTGTTCATTTGGACCCTTTGAGTCCAAACAAAATTTTCTGCAGCATACAACAAACAAATAGAAACATAATTTACATTTTACCTAAACATCCATCACATTGCTGTGATGGAAAGCCAAAAAAAACTTATCTCTCCACTGCACTCTCCCCCCCCCCCACCCCCCCCCCCCCCGATGTCCCCCCCCGAGTCAAAGTCGTAGAACGAGCGATCGGTGGTCGGTGCGGACTTGTTGGGGTGAAGGGCCTGTTTTCATGCCGTATTTGTAAACTGAACACGCTCTCCTTTGCCTATTTCCACAGTAATACATAAACATATTATAACACAAAGAACTGCAGGCGTTGGTTTACAAAAAAAGACACAAGATGCTGGTAAGATCTGGCTGCATCACTGGAGAACATGGATAAGTGATGTTTCAGGGTAGGGCCTTTCTTCAGGCTGATTGTGGTGGGGGGGAGGGGGGGGGGAGAAAGTTGGCAGAGAGAAGGGGCAGGGTAATGCTTGGCAGGTGATAGGTGGATACAGGTGAGAGAGGTTTATGATGGGCAGATTGTTTGGCAAAGGCTAGAGATGAAAAGACAAAAGGTGTGAGATAAGAAAAGAAGAGGTGAAAATTCAACTGTCCTACCTCTCCCTGGAGCTAATACCCTCCACTCTGTAGATCAGTCGCTCTATTCCTTGTCCATGTATATTCCTGTATTCCTAGCCCCCAGCAGAGGCTTTGTCTGTATCTGGATGCCTCACGGCCATGAAACTTTATATGAAGTTAAACTGCTTGCCGTTATTAACACAACTTCATACACACTGCAGGCAGCATTCTGGTAAATCTCTTCTGCACTCTCTCCAGAGCCTTCACATCGTTCCTGTAATGGGGCAACCACAACCGCTGCAATACTCCAAATGCGGCTTTAACCATAGTCCTCCGAAACTGAAACATGACTTCCCGACTCGTATGCCCAATGTTTGTAATGTATGGCTGCAGAAACGGCATTTCGTATGGACATCAAGGGGTCCAAATGACAATTAAATGTATCTTGTATCTTGTATCTTGTATGTCCCGACCAACGAAAGCAAGCATTTACTATAAGCCCTCTTTACCACTCTGTCCACATGTGTTGCCACTTTCAGGGAGCTATGAATTTGGACCCCAAGTTCTCTCTGTCTTGATAGTCTCTATACTTTCCCTTTACATTCGACCTCTCAAAGATGCTTTTTATCATTCAACTGTACTTTAATTCTGCCTCTCATTTCCCAATTATTTTATCTTGCTATTTAACCTGCTTAATGCAGGGTTGAAACTTCACCGCTCCTTTGTGAAAAATATCTCAGGAATGCATATATAGTTAAAATATTCATGATTATTGTAGATCCTGATTTAATACCATACCTTAAACCAAGTAAAAAAAAACATAACCCATGTCTATTAAATCTCCTTTCTAAAATCAATTTCAAGCATATTGCAGATTGCACCTTTAAGTATTCTATGCAAAAGTTCACAGTTGAATTCCTCCTGCTATTGATGTATGGATTAGAAGCCTCATATCCGTAGTTAACTGGCACTTTACAACTGATAACTTGCCTCCAATTAATGATTAAACTGTGACTCAAGTACATGAAACACACCACTGCCGTTCTTATAGAAAGTTCTATCAATGTTGATTTGATTTGATTTGAATACGTTTACCTTTTCAAGTTGAGAGCAGTCAGGTTTCTCTTAACTTCCAGCGAACTTTCAAAAACAGAAAGTAAAAGAGGAGCACATTTCTATATGTGCAGATTGCAACACTTGAGTGGTTTAAGTAATGTTAGCAAACCAGATATGCAGCCCAGAACAAGACGGAAAATACTCTGTTCCAGTAATAAACCCTGGCTGGGAAATGGACAAAACAGGTTTAGATTCTGTAACACACGGAACTGCATTTGTAGTTTACAGAAAATAGGTGCTTTACAGAAAAAGGTGTACAGAAAATAGGTGCCATTCGGCCCTTCGAGCCAGCAGCGCCATTCAATATGATCATGGCTGATCATCCAGAATCAGTACCCCGTTCCTGCTTTTTCCCCATATCCCTTTATTCCATTAGCCCTAAGAGTTAAATCTAAAGGGGCTGTCCCACTGTACGAGTTAATTCAAGAGCTCTCCCGAGTTTAAAAAAAAATCAAACTCGTGGTAAGCACGGAGAATGTACGTAGCAGGTACGTCGGAGCTAGGGACGCCTCTTAGCGGCTTGTAACGCTAACAGCAGGTAAGCTCGTGAAGACTCGTGAAGATTTTTCAACATGTTGAAAAATGTCCACGAGAGCCCCGAGTACCTACGAGCGGCAATTACCATAATTCTCCGAGTTCGAATCAGGGGAAACTCGGGAGAACTCTTGATTTACCTCGTACAGTGGGACAGCCCCTTAACTCTCTCTTGAATACATACAGTGAATCGGCCTCCACTGCCTTATGTGGCTGATAATTCCACAGATTTACAACCCTCTGGGTGAAAAAGGCTTTTTGTCATCTCAGTCCTAAATGGCCTACCCCTTATTCTTAAACTGGTTCTGGACTCCCCCAATATCGGAATTTTTTTTCCTGCATCTAGTCTGTTCCAATCCCTTAAGAATTGTATATGTTTCTACAAGATTTCCTCTCATCCTTCTAAATTCCAGTGAATATAAGCCCAGTTGATCCATTCTTTCATCATATGGCAGTCCCGCCACCCCGGAAATTAACCTAGTGAACCTACGCTGCACTCCCTCAATAGCAAGAATGTCCTTCCTCAAATTAAGAGACCAAAACTACACACAATACTCCATGTGGTCTCACCATGGCCCTGTGCAACTGCAGTAAGACCTCCTTGCCCCTAAACTCAAATCCTCTTGCTATGAAGGCCAACATGCCAACGTTCTCTTCACTGCCTGCTGTACCTGCATGCTTACTTTCAGTGACTGATGTACAAGGAGTAATGTGTTGGAGTCATTCTACGCACCAGGCAGCATCTCTGTAGAACATGGATAGGTGATGTTTTGGGTTACTGATTGTGGTGGTGGAGAGGGAGAAGAAAGCTGGAAGTGAGGGTGGTTAGGTCAAAGCCTGGTGAATGATAGGTGGAAGAAGGAACTGCAGAGTCTGATTTAAACTGAAGATAGACACAAAATGCTAGAGTAACTCATCTGGGCAGGCAGCATTTCTGGAGAAAAGGGATGGTTGATGTTTCAGTTCGAGACTCTTCTTCAGTCTGAAGGAGGGTTTCGACCTGAAACATCAACCATTCCTTCTCTCCAGAGATGCTGCCTGTCCCGCTGAGTTACTTTGTGACTGAAGTCTGAAGAAGGGCCTCAACCCGAAACGTCACCCATTCCTTCTCTCCAGAGACATTCCCAGTCCCGCTGAGTTACTCCAGCTTTTTGTGTCTATCTTCCAATGATAGGTGGGTATAGATGAAGGAGGTTTTCTGATAGGCAAATGGTTGTACAAAGACTAGAGATGAAAAGACAATAGGTGTGAGATGAGGAAAGAAGAGGTAGTGAATCATGAAGCCAGAGGTAGGTGGAAGGGGAAGGGAATGGGGGGGGGGACATTGGTATCTCCAGTTAGAGCACAAGAAAGAGAGGGGGAGGGAAAGGGTGAGAAGAAGGAGGGAGGGGTTGGAGCAGTATTCCTGACCTCAGGTGCTGTCTAGGCGTGGAGTTTGCACGTTCCCCCTGTGACCACGTGGGTTTCCTCTGGGTTCTCCGGTTTCAGCCCACATTCCAAAAAACGTACGGGTTTGTTGGTTAATTGGCTTCTGTAAATCGTTCCGAGTGTGTCGGGAGTGGATGAGAAAGTGGGATAGCATAATGTGTGAACTTAGTGTGAACGGGTGATCGATGGTCAACATGGACTCAGTGGGCCAAAGGGCCTGTTTCCTTGCTGTTTCTTTCAATCAGTTAAAATTAAGGAGTTGCCCTTGGACTTTCGCATGTAACTAGTCAAAATATAAATCTGGTTCTATAGCATTCTGGCAAAGTGACAACAAACCAGGCCTTCAAGCCTGACTGAGCAATAAAAGTTACCCCAGGTTTTTTTTGGAATTGATTAGCCGTTTTATTTATCTCACAAGGCGGGACACCTTATCTCTATTCATTTGTTTCTCTCTCAGTCCACTGTTTTGTTGGAAGGAGGCAGAGAACATTCCTTATCCCGTACACCCAGTTACACCACAATAGATCCTGAGGTGGCTGCTTTTTTCATTTGAGGCGCCACTTCAAAAATAAGGCCAGTGTCATAAGAGACCCACACACCACCCCGGCCAAGCTCTCATTTAACTCCAACTGTCGGGAAGAAGGTACAGGATCCTGAAAACCATGACCACCAGGTTCACGAACAGCTTCTTCCCCACAACCATCAGGCTCTTGAACGCTGCACAACAATAACCACAACCTCGGCCACTATGGTCTTCTCTGTTCTTTGTCATTGTTGCACTATAGACGTCAGTTTGCAATATTGCAGTTACCTGGTATCAGGGTTATTAAGCTTTGGTCTAAAGATGGGTCCCAACCCAAAATGTCACACATCCTCTCTCTCCAGAGACGCTGAGTTATTCCAGCACATTGTGTCTATCTTCCTTATCAATATCTTGTATTGTTGATTATTATATATTAATGTAATTGGATTTACAGGGTTGTTCAGTTGCAACAAGTAAAATGTCATTGTTCTTTCGCTGGTACAGAGGGTAGTCGAGGCCAGTTCATTGGCTATATTTAAGAGGGAGTTAGATGTGGCCCTTGTGGTTAAGGGGATCAGAGGGTATGGAGAGAAGGCAGGTACGGGATACTGAGTTGGATGATCAGCCATGATCATATTGAATGGCGGTGCAGGCTCGAAGGGCCGAATGGCCTACTCCTGCACCTAATTTCTATGTTTCTATGTTTCTATGTGACAAATATTACAAATATCCCCCTTATTCCAATCAGTCTGTAGAATAATCCTGACACAAAACGTCTCCTACCCTTGTTCTCCAGAGATGCAACTTGACCCACTGAGTTACTCCAGCACTTTGTGTCTTTTTTTGACAATTATCCAAATTAAGCCAAATTGGGCCAAATGAAAGCCCTAGATAGTGGATATGAAGAGAATGTTTCCATTAGTGGGAGAGTCCAGGACCAGAGGGCAAAGCCTCAGAATAAAAGGATGTACCTTTCGAATGGAGATAAGGAGGAATTGTATGAGCCAACGGGTGGTGAATCTGTGGAATTCATTGCCGCAGACGGCTGTAGAGGACGTCATTGGGTATTTTTAAAGTAGAGATTGATCGGTTCTTGATTAGTAAGGGCGTCAAAAATTACAGGGAGAAACCAGGAGAATGGGGTTGAGAGGGAAAAAATAGATCAGCCATAATTGAATAGCAGAGCAGACTCGATGGGCCAAATGGCCTAATTCTGCCGTAATGACTTAATGAATTTATTATGAAGAGATCGAGAGAGAAGGGGGAAGGGGAGTGGGAGAAACAGATGTACAAAGCTGACGATAGTGCGGTGTCCCTCCGTTTCTTATTCTACATTGCTTTCCGAGCTTTAACAATTTCACTGTAGTTATCAGGACAAGTGGAATTGGCAGCTCTCCAAGGAAAAGTAATTCCATTTCCCGTATTTCTTTTTTTTTACACAATCTGTCTGAACCCTGTCATGTCTATCAGACTCTCCTTCACAAAAGAAGCCTTTTGTTCCGCTTGGCTGGCTCAGCACCCAATGGCGTGAACACTGAAGCCTGCAATTTCAGGTAATATATCCATCCGCTATCCCATGCCCGCCTTTCCCATTCCCCCGTCCTTTTCCACTGAAATCCCGACCTCTGGTTTCACATCTCACTATCTCCTCTCCATACCCCACGCCCTTTTTCCCCTTCTCATCTCTGGCCTTTGTCCACTCACCTGTTATTCAAAGCCCCTCTCACCTGTATCCACCTATCACTTGCCGGACTTTGTCCTGCCCCCACCTCTCTTTAACAGCTTTCTCCACCCTCCCCCCCCCCCCCCCCCCCCCCCCCCCCCCCCCCCCCCCCTACAATCAGTCTGATTGAGGACACAAAGTGCTGGAGTAATTCAACGGGACCTCTGGAGAACATGGAGAGGTGACTTTTCGGAAAAATGTTCCCCATGTTGGGGGAGTCCAGAGCAAGGGGTCACAGTTTAAGAATAAGGGGTAGGCCATTTAGGACTGAGATGAGAAAAACTTTTTCAGTCAGAGAGTTGTGAATCTGTGGAATTCTCTGCCACAGAAGGCAATGGAGGCTAATTCACTGGATGTATTCATGAGAGAGTTAGATTTAGCTCTTGGGGCTAACAAAATCAAGGGATATGGGAAGAAAGCAGGAACGGGGTACTGATTCTGGATGATCAGCCATGATCTCATTGAATGGCGGTGCTGGCTCCAAGGGCCGTATGGCCTACTCCTGCACCTATTTTCTATGTTTCTATGCTGCATGACCCCTTGAATTACATAGACACAAAATGCTGGAGTAATTCAGTGGGACGGGCAGCATTTCTGGAGAGAAAGAATGGGTGACGTTTCGGGTTGAGACCCCTTTTCAGGATGTTAAGGATAATTAGTAGATAGTTTCACAAGGGACATATTGTGCAAAGGAGAAAAGAGTCATGTTAGGAAAAACAAAAGTTTATGCAGGACGTGGTTAGAATCCTGAACTCACCCTTTAGCGGTGGTAGAGGTGGGGTTTTGATAGAGAATGGAGGAGTTCCTGAGAGAGAGAATAATTTGCAGGGATAAGGAACGGGGAGATGGAAATGACAGGCTTGCTTACCCAGAAGCTAGCATTGACATGAAGGGATGAATGGTCTCATTGTGGTTGTGATAAATCCCAGCAACATTATAGATGTCATAGAATCATCGAGTCACCGGGTCATACAGAAACAGGTCCTTCGGCCCAACACCAAGATGTCCCATCCAAACGCATCTCATTCCCCTGCATTCTGGAACACATTTCTCTCAACATTTTGCATTGGTATCTATACTTGTCTTGTTTAACTTTTCCCCTGTACCTTTTCTGTTTCCTTATAATAGTTTGGATTAGTGTCAAGGAGTCATACAGTACGGTAAAAGGCCCTTCGGCCCAACTCGTCCATGCCGACCAAGGTGCCCCATCCAAGCTAGTCCCATTCAGCTGTGTTTGGCTCATATCCCTCTAAACCTTTCCTATCCATGTACCTGTTGAATTGTCTTGTAAAAGCTGTTATAGTACCTGCCTCAACCACCTCCACAGGAAGCTCCATAAACCCACCACCCTCAGAGTGAAAAGGTTACCCCTCAGGTTCTTCTTATATTTTTCCCTCTCAGTTTAAACCTATGTCCTCTGGTTCTTGATTCCCCTACCCTGGGTGACAGACTGTGCATTCATCCTATCTATTCCCCTCATGATTTTACCCCTCACCCCATAAGATCACCTCAGCCTCTGTGCTCCAAGGAATAAAGTCCAAGCCTGCCCAACCTCTCCCTATAGCTCAGGCCCTTAAATCCTGGCAAAATCCCCATTAAACTTCTCTACAGAAGCTTTCCTCAGTATTAAACTCAGTATTCTGAAGAAGGGTCTCTACCGAAAATGTCACCCATATCTTCTCTCCAGAGATGCTGCCTGACCCGTTTGAATTACTCCAGAATTTTGTGTCTATTCTCAGAGTTCCAACTGTGGTCCCACCGATGTGTTGTTACTGAGTTTTCCTCTGAGTTTGTTAGTGAGTTTTCTTGTGAAATCCCAAGTCTCACCATTGCCACTGACTCCATCTACACTTTGTGCTGAGTCATAAAGAAAAGATGTCCCACCCCGGCCATTCCTTCTTCTCCCCACTCCCGTCATGCTGAAGGCACAGAAGCTTGAAAGCCCGCACCACCAGAATATCCCCTCTGTTATCAGGCTTCTGAATGGTCATTCCATAAACTAGGGTACTGCCCGATTCACCTCTACCCCATTGCGGACATTGGACTTTGTCTCTGGAACTGATGCGCTACAATGCTAAGAACTGTTTGATGCACTCTGTATCTTCCCCTTTGCTTGACCTATTGTACTTGAGTTTGACTTGATTGTATTTATGTATAGTATTGTCTGACCTGTTTGGACAGCGGGCAAAACAAAGCTTTCCACTGAATCTTTCATGTGGCCATAATAAACTTAAACCTAAACCTAAACCTTGGGGTGTCACGCGTAAATTATGTTGTGTAAATGGCGCTAATAACGCCCAAGTAGGACAGGCCCTTAACAGTGTGAAGGGACTTTCTCACATATATCTTACTATGAGAAGTATGACACCATTCTTTGTCTTACAGCGAGATCATATTTTGCACTCTTAAAATGGAGCAGCTAATGCTCACAATTACAAAACATTTAAATCAATAATGAAGGGCAGGAGATTTCAGAATATTTTCAGGTTTTTCTTTCCGCACGGAATCTGGATTTTATTCAAACCTATTGGAACTGGTGGTGAAAAGTATGAATTTATCATGAAACTGGCCACATAAAAGATGAAGAGTGTTTACAAAAACTGGATTGTACCCAACAATTTTCCATTTGATTGTCAGACGAAGCCTAAGGTGGTGTTGGTTCACACACACACCATATGATCCAATTAATCTTCAGGGGAGACACAAACGCTTATTTGTAAGAGATATATTTTCTGTGAAAATCATTTTAATCACATCTAGTGAAAGTTAAATGCAGCAGGACGCTCTCCTGTTCAGATTCGTATTGTAACGCTCGTTTATCTTAACCTGTCTTGTTTGAATCTTTCCCTGCACCTTTCCTGCCTCCATGTAAAAGTTCAGATTAGAGTCATAGGGTCATACAGCACGGGAACAGGCCCTTCGGCCCAACTCGCCCATGCTAACTAAGATGCTCCAGCCGAGCTTGCCTCATTTGATTACATTTAGCCCATAAACCTTTCCTATCCATGTACCTGTCCAAATATATTTAAATGCCACTATAGTGCCTGCCTCAACTACCTCCTCTGGCAACTTGCCCCATACACCTACCACCCTCTATATGGAAAACGTTGTCCCTCAGGTTCCTATTAAATCTTCCCTCTCTCCACCTATCACCTCAGGGGAGATGCAATCGTAGCACCTGAAAATGGGCTTAAACATGAAAACACTTGAGCTAAAACAGAGAGGGCTGGAAACATCAACCCAAAAAGTCACCTAGCCATGCTCTCCAGAGATACTGCATGTCCCACTTACTCCAGCACTTTGTCTTTATCGATACAAGGCAGAAACAGGCCCTATGGCCCACCGAGTCCACACTGACCGGCGATTACCCCATACACTATCCTTCCTACCTACAAGGGACAATTTTACAATTTTTGCCGAAGCCAATTAACCTAGAAGCACGTACGTCTTTGGGATGTGTGAGTTAACTGGAGCACCTGGAGAAATCCCATGCGGTCATGGGGAGAATGTACAAGCTCCATACAGACAAACGTCCGTAGTCAGGATCGAACTCAGGTCTCTGACGCTGTCGGGCAGCAACTCTACCGCTGCGCCACCGTGCTGCCACTGTGTCCTGTTAACCGAGGCATGGAAATACCTGTTGTTGTCAGGCAGCACCTGTGTGTGCAGAGAGAGACGGTTATTTATTCAGCAGAGTGATCAAAGGGTCAAACGGGACCCGCTGGAGATCATGGAAGAGTTAATCATGGATCAAAGTGCTCCTGCGTTGGAAATCAATGGCTGCGTGGTGTCGAGTGGGCTTCAGCAAGGTTCTTGCATCGAATATTACTCAAGGCAACAGGGGACTCGTCCGAATCACGTTCCAGAGCCCAGTGAGCAAAACCAAACACTGTGATCAATAAGTGTCATGATTCAGAGATTTTCAAGCACTGTAGCCCTCAAACTAATCAAAAGTGCAACAGCAACTCAATCGATAAGGTCCGAATTCCCCAAATGAGCAAAGAAAATCACATTTACTTCAGCACAGCTTGACGCCTACATAAAGCGCTGACTCGAATCATTTGTATCCCACAGACGATTGAATTAAAGGCAACTCGGATGGCAGTACGGACTGTGCAGTGTTGTTGGCTGGGGAGGTGGAAGATACCCTATTCAGTGTATGCTGGGAGGAACTGCACATGCTGGTTTACACCGAAGACAGACACAAAATGCTGGAGTAACTCAGCGGGATAGGCAGCATCTCTGGAGAGAAGGAATGGGTGAAGTATTGGGTCGAGACCCTCCTTCAGACCTTCTCTCCGGAGAAGCTGCCTGTCTCGCTGAGTTACTCCAGTTCGTGTGTGTGTGTGCTGCTGATGCTGGTGTGATGGCGGGGAATGAATGCACGAGTGACGAAGATGAAGATAGACAATAGACAATGGACAATAGGTGCAGGAGTAGGCCATACGGCTCTTCAAGCCAGCACCGCCATTCAATGCGATCATGGCTGATCATCCACAATCAATACTCAGTTTCTGCCTTCTCCCCATATCCCCTGACTCTGCTATCTTCAAGAGCCCTATCTAGCTCTCTCTTGAGAACAGGGTTCCACCACCCTCGGAGGCAAAGAATTCCACAGAGTCACAATGAGCTAAATGCAAGTATGGGCTAAATATGGCCTAAATGCAGGCTAATGGGATAAACTTGGTTGGGGCACCTTGGTCGGCGTGGATGGATCCTGTTTAGTATGACTATGACTCTAATCTAAGGCAGCAGAAAAGGTGCAGGGAAAGGGTCAATCAAGACAGATGAAGACAAATGAGCAATACAATACGAATCTGAACTGGAGAGCAACCTGCTGCATTTAACTTTCACTAGATGTGAATAAAATAGTTTCACAGAAAATAAATCCACAGCCCGTATTACATCGGATTAAAATCATGAGGGGAATAGATGGAACATTATTCCTTGGAGCACAGGAGGCTGAGGGGTGATCTTATAGAGGTGTATAAAATCACGAGGGGAAAAGATAAAGTGAAAAGAGATAGGGGAAAATATGTCTCTTACAAATAAGCGCTTGTGTTGCCCCTGAAGTTTAATTGGATCATATGGTGTGTGCGTGTGAACCAACACCACCTTAGGCCTTGTCTGACAATCAATGGAATATTGTTGGGTATTGCGGACATTGGACTTTGTCTCTGGAACTGATGCGCTGCAATGCTAAGAACTGTTTGATGCACTCTGTATCTTCCCCTTTGCTTGACCTATTGTACTTGAGTTTGATGACTTGATTGTATTTATGTATACTATTGTCTGACCTGTTTGGACAGCGGGCAAAACAAAGCTTTTCACTGAATCTTTCATGTGGCCATAATAAACTAAACCTAAACCTAAAGCTCCAAACCTAACCTTGGGGTGTCACGCGTAAATTATGTTGGGTAAATTATGGCGCTAATAACCCCCAAAGTAGGACAGGCCCTTAACAGTGTGAAGGGACTTTCTCACATATATCTTACTATGAGAAGTATGGCTCCATTCTTTGTCTTACAGCGAGATCATATTTTGCACTTAGTATGGAGCAGATAATGCTCACAATTACAAAACATTTAAATCAATAATGAAGGGCAGGAGATTTCAGAATATTTTCAGGTTTTTCTTTCCGCACGGAATCTGGATTTTATTCAAACCTATTGGAACTGGTGGTGAAAAGTATGAATTTATCATGAAACTGGCCACATAAAAGCTGAAGAGTGTTTACAAAAACTGGATTGTACCCAACAATTTTCCATTTGATTGTCAGACGAAGCCTAAGGTGGTGTTGGTTCACACACACACCATATGATCCAATTAATCTTCAGGGGAGACACAAACGCTTATTTGTAAGAGATATATTTTCTGTGAAAATCATTTTAATCACATCTGGTGAAAGTTAAATGCAGCAGGACGCTCTCCTGTTCAGATTCGTATTGTAACGCTCGTTTATCTTAACCTGTCTTGTTTGAATCTTTCCCTGCACCTTTCCTGCCTCCGTATAAAAGTTCAGATTAGAGTCATAGGGTCATACTGCACGGAAACAGGCCCTTCGGCCCAACTCGCCCATGCTGACTAAGATGCTCCAGCCGAGCTTGCCTCATTTGATTACATTTGGCCCATAAACCTTTCCTATCCATGTACCTGTCCAAATATATTTAAATGCCACTATAGTGCCTGCCTCAACTACCTCCTCTGGCAACTTGCTCCATACACCTACCACCCTCTATATGGAAAACGTTGCCCCTCAGGTTCCTATTAAATCTTCCCTCTCTCCACCTATCACCTCAGGGGAGATGCAATCGTAGCACCTGAAAATGGGCTTAAACATGAAAACACTTGGGCTAAAACAGAGAGGGCTGGAAACATCAACCCAAAAAGTCACCTAGCCATGCTCTCCAGAGATACTGCATGTCCCACTTACTCCAGTACTTTGTCCTTAGCGATACAAGGCAGAAACAGGCCCTTTGGCCCACCGAGTCCACACTGACCGGCGATTACCCCATACACTATCCTTCCTACCTACAAGGGACAATTTACAATTTTTGCCGAAGCCAATTAACCTAGAAGCACGTACGTCTTTGGGATGTGTGAGTTAACTGGAGCACCTGGAGAAATCCCATGCGGTCATGGGGAGAATGTACAAGCTCCATACAGACAAACATCCGTAGTCAGGATCGAACTCAGGTCTCTGACGCTGTCGGGCAGCAACTCTACCGCTGCGCCACCGTGCTGCCACTGTGTCCTGTTAACCGAGGCATAGAAATACCTGTTGTTGTCAGGCAGCACCTGTGTGTGCAGAGAGAGACGGTTATTTATTCAGCAGAGTGATCAAAGGGTCAAACGGGACCCGCTGGAGATCATGGAAGAGTTAATCATGGATCAAAGTGCTCCTGCGTTGGAAATCAATGGCTGCGTGGTGTCGAGTGGGCTTCAGCAAGGTTCTTGCATCGAATATTACTCAAGGCAACAGGGGACTCGTCCGAATCACATTCCAGAGACCAGTGAGCAAAACCAAACACTGTGATCAATAAGTGTCATGATTCAGAGATTTTCAAGCACTGTAGCCCTCAAACTAATCAAAAGTGCAACAGCAACTCAATCGATAAGGTCCGAATTCCCCAAATGAGCAAAGAAAATCACATTTACTTCAGCACAGCTTGACGTCTACATAAAGCGCTGACTCGAATCATTTGTATCCCACAGACGATTGAATTAAAGGCAACTCGGATGGCAGTACGGACTGTGCAGTGTTGTTGGCTGGGGAGGTGGAAGATACCCTATTCAGTGTATGCTGGGAGGAACTGCACATGCTGGTTTACACCGAAGACAGACACAAAATGCTGGAGTAACTCAGCGGGATAGGCAGCATCTCTGGAGAGAAGGAATGGGTGAAGTATTGGGTCGAGACCCTCCTTCAGACCTTCTCTCCGGAGAAGCTGCCTGTCTCGCTGAGTTACTCCAGTTCGTGTGTGTGTGCTGCTGATGCTGGTGTGATGGCGGGGAATTAATGCACGAGTGACGAAGATGAAGATAGACAATAGACAATGGACAATAGGTGCAGGAGTAGGCCATACGGCTCTTCAAGCCAGCACCGCCATTCAATGCGATCATGGCTGATCATCCACAATCAATACTCAGTTTCTGCCTTCTCCCCATATCCCCTGACTCTGCTATCTTCAAGAGCCCTATCTAGCTCTCTCTTGAGAACAGGATTCCACCACCCTCGGAGGCAAAGAATTCCACAGACTCACAATGAGCTAAATGCAAGTATGGGCTAAATATGGCCTAAATGCAGGCTAATGGGATAAACTTGGTTGGGGCACCTTAGTCGGCGTGGATGGATCCTGTTTAGTATGACTATGACTCTAATCTAAGGCAGCAGAAAAGGTGCAGGGAAAGGGTCAATCAAGACAGATGAAGACAAATGAGCAATGCAATACGAATCTGAACTGGAGAGCAACCTGCTGCATTTAACTTTCACTAGGTGTGAATAACATAGTTTCACAGAAAATAAATCCACAGCCCATATTACATCGGATTCAAATCATGAGGGGAATAGATGGAACATTATTCCTTGGATCACAGGAGGCTGAGGGGTGATCTTATAGAGGTGTATAAAATCACGAGGGGAAAAGATAAGGTGAAAAGAGATAGGGGAAAATATGTCTCTTGCAAATAAGCGCTTGTGTTGCCCCTGAAGTTTAATTGGATCATATGGTGTGTGCGTGTGAACCAACACCACCTTAGGCCTTGTCTGACAATCAATGGAATATTGTTGGGTACAATCCAGCTATTGTAAACACTCTTCAGCTTGGACGTGACCAGTTTCATGATAAATTCATGATTTTCATCACCAGTTCCAATAGGTTTGAATAACATCCAGGTTTTGTGTGGAAAAATTACAACAGGAAATATTCTGAGTCCTCCAGCCATTCACTATTGATTTAATTGCTTTTTAATTGCGAGCATTAACAGCTGCAATTACCTCGGAGTGCAAAATAAGATTTCGCTGCAAGGCAAAGACTAGTTTTAAATTTCTCACGGGCACAAGAAACTGCAGACAATGACTTACAAAAAGAGACACCAAGTGCCGGAGTAACTCAACGGCGTGAGGCAGAATCCCCGTAGAACATGGATAGGTGATGGTACACAAATTATTTCCTTCGCTCCATAGATGCTGCTGCACCCGCTGAGTTTCTCCAGCATTTATGTGTACCTTCGATTTTCCAGCATTTGCAGTTCCTTCTTAAACACAACGATAGGTGATGTATTGGGTCCGGGCACTGATTGTAGTAGAGGGGAGAAAGCTGGAAGAGAGGTGGAGGCAGGAGACAAGTGATAGTGGGGAGGGGGTTTAGATTGGCTGGTTGGTGGAGTAAGTGACAAAGGCTGGAGGTGAAAAGGAGACAAAAGTGTGTCAGATCAGGAAAGAAGAGGAGGAGTGAAATGTAAAGATGGAGGGAGGGATGTGAGTGGAAGGGGATGGGGGAGAAGGGGAAAGAGGAGTGGGATAGCGAGGGAAATGGGTGCACAAAGCTGACTATGGTGGGGTCTCTCTCTGCTTCTTATCTCTACATTTCTTTCCGAACTTGAACAATTTTACAATAGTTCTCAGTTTAAGTGGAAGCCTTCGCTCACTACGAAGAAGTAAGTTTATTTCCTGTGTTTTCCATTCCTTCTATCCAGTGATGCTGCCTGTCCCGCTGAGTTACTCCAACATATTGTGTCTACCTTTGATTTAAACCAGTTCTCTCCTACACATTCGGTATTTACTGTTTACAGATTCTGTCTTAACTCTGCTATCTGCATCACACTCTCTGTCAGAGATGAACACGTGAGGTTTACCCCGACCTGAAATATTGTCCGTCCATTCCCTCCACAGATGCTGCCTGACCCGCTGAGTTCCTCCAACACTTTGTGTTTTGCTCAGGATTCCAGCATCTGCAGTCAGTTTTGTTTGCAAGGTACTATAGTAACATTTGATGGCTTCTGTTGTTTTAGCTGTTAAAGGAAGGATGATATAAATCTGCAGCTCAAGTGATTTTTACAAACATTTTTTCCACGAGCTTAAAGGCTGAATACAGGTGGTGCTTCTGTTTTTTTCTAATTCAGGCAGAATAATTGAGACACAAGGAACTGCTGATGCTGGGACCTTGCATTGAACACAAAGTGCTGGAGTAACTCAGCAGGTCAGGCAACATCAATGGAGGACATGGACAGGCGACCTTTCAGGTCAAGTTGGGAAAAGGGGAAGTACAACGGGATCTGGGGGTCCTTGTTCGTCAATCTATGAAAGTAAGCTTGCAGGTACAGCAGGCAGTGAAGAAAATGAATGGCATGTTGGCCTTCATAACAAGAGTAGTATAGGAGCAAAGAGGTCCTTCTGTAGTTGTATAGGGCCCTAGTGAGGCCACACCTGGAGTATTGTGTGCAGTTTTAGTCCCCTAATTTGAGGAAGGCCATTCTTGCTATTGAGGGAGTAAACCAGCGTAGGTTTACAAGGTTAATTCCCGGGATGGCGGAACTGTCATATGCAGAGAGAATGTAGTGGCTGGGCTTGTATATTCTGTAGTTTAGGAAGATGAAAGGGGATCTTATTGAAACATATAAGATTATTAAGGGTTTGAACACGCTAGAGGCAGGAAACATGTTCCCAATGTTGGGGGAGTCCAGAACCAGGGGCCACTGTTCAAGAATAAGGGGTAAGCCATTTAGAACAGAGATGAGGAAACACTTTTTCACACAGAGAGTGGTGAGTCTGTGGAATTCTCTGCCTCAGAAGGCGGTGGAGGCCGGCTCCCTGGATACTTTCAAGTGAGAGCTAGATAGGGCTCTTAAAGATAGCGGAGTCAGGGGATGTGGAGAGAAGGCAGGAACGGGGTATTGATTGGGGATGATCAGCCATGATCACATTGAATGGCGGTGCTGGCTCGAAGGGCTGAATGGCCTACTCCTGCACCTATTGTCTATTGGCCCTTCCTCACTGATTGGAGGGGGAGTAAGCTAGAAAAAAGGAGATAAGGGAAAGATAAAGCCTGGCAAGTGATGGGGTGGATACAAGTAAGATTAGGGGGAGTTGGGACGGGGACAAAGGCTGGAGGTAAAAAAAAACGCAAGGGTGTCAAATAGGGAGAGAAAAGGGATGAAATGTAAAGGCACCATGATGTAGATGGAAAGGGTCAGGTCGGAAAGGTGTGGCAGGATGGTTGGGGGATTGCATGTGCAATGGATGGGGGTGGACACAGGGAAGAGAGGGTAGGGGAGAGAAAACGGAGAGTGTTACCCTGGGGGAGAGTTCAATATTGATTGCGTTGGGTTGTAATCTACCCAAGCGGGATACGAAGTACTGTTTCTCCAATTTGTATGTGGCCTCGTTCTATTGGAGATACAGCATGGAAACAGGCCCTTCGGCCCACCGAGTCCACGTCGACCATCGATCACCCGTTCACACTCGTTCTACCTTCTCCCGCTTTCTTATCCACAATAGGGGCAATTTACAGAGGGTCAATTAACCTAGAAACCCGCACGTCCTTGGGATGTGGGAGGAGACAGAAGCACCCTGGAGGCAACCCACACAGTCACAGGGGGAACGGGCAAGTTCCACACACAGACAGAATCAAAGGTCAGGACCGAACCCTGGTCTCTGGCGCTGTGTGGCAGCAGCTCCACCAATTATTCTGATCTGCTTAATGCCAACCACTGTACCCTTTCCCACTGAATAACCTCAAGGTCATCTTCTGTACTAAGCTGGGCCAATGTGAATGGACCTTTGTAAATAACTCTGTTCCAACACCATTCTGCTGCAAATACTATTCCATTAATCTTAGCAATGCCAAGAATGAGATGTTATGCAGATTAAATAGTTTATTGTCAACTGCCAGTACAGGATCAAAACCTGTTTGGTCTGTTTCCCAGCCAGGGTTTATTTACTGAAATAGAGTATTTTCCGTCTTGTTCTGGGCTGCGTATCTGGTTCGCTAACGTTACTTAAACCACTCCCGTCTTGCAATCTGCACAGGCAAAGAAAGATATGCTCCACTTCCAGTCCCTGGTTTCGTTTGCTGGAAGTTAAGAGAAAACTGACAAGTTGCAGACTGCTCTCAACTTGCAAAGGTAAATTTATTCAAATCAAATCAACATTGATAGAACTTTCTATAGGAGCGGCAGTGGTGTGTTTCATGCACTTGAGTCACAGTTTAATCATTAATTGGAGGTAAGTTCTCAGTTGTAAAGTGCCAGTTAACTACGGATATGAGGCTTCTAATCCATACATCAATATTAAGAGGATTTGAACTGTGAACATTTGCATAGAATACTTCGAGTGCAATCTGCAATATGCTTGAAATTGATTTTAGAAAGGGGATTTCACAGCCATGGACTATGGTTTGACTTGGTTCAAGGTATGGTATTAAATCAGGCTCTACAATAATCACGGATATTTAAACTATATATACGTCCCTGAGATACTTATCACAAAGGAGCAGTGAAATGTAAAACCCTGCATTAAGGAGATTAAATAGCAAGATAAAAGGGTCGGGGAGCACAGTTGAACTATAGAAAGCATCTTTGTGAGGTTGAATTTGAAGGGAAGATATAGAGTTAATGTCAAGACCCTTAACAGCAGGTACCGAGGGACCTTGGGCTTCCTGAAAGTAACAAAATAAGTAGATAAAGTGGTAAAGAAGACATATAGTAATGCTTGCCTTCATCAAGTGGGGCATTGAGTATGTCAGGAAGTCATGATGTTTCAACGTTATAGGAGTTTAGGTTGCATTTGGAGTATTGCATGCAGTTCTGGTCGTCCCATTACAGGAAGCATGTGGAGAATTTTGAATATCTGTATTGTTCTATGTTCCAAAATATTTTTTTAAATGTATCGATTAAGAAATGATTTTGTGGTGTAGATTCAGAGAGACAGACCTCAATCCTTCTGAAGGGTACCAACCCAAAATGTCACCTGTCCATTCCCTCCACAGATGCTGCCTGACCTGCTGAGTTCTTCCACCACTTTCTATTTTGCCGTTGAGCTCAATCCGTATTTCATCTGAATGGTTTATATTTTATGCTCCTTGCCTTTGAAGGATTATTTCCGCAAATGTAATTTGATTCCTGCTTGCTGGGAACTACTCGTGATTAAGCAAAAAACATTCTGAAATCCATTTAACGCACAAAGTGCTGGAGGAACTTAGCGGGTCAGGCAGCATTAGTGGAGGGAATGGACCTAGAAGTTTTGGGTCAGAACCTTTCCTCACAGAGTGCGTGGCGGGGGGGGGGGGGGGGGGGGGGGAGGGGAAATGCTGGAAAACAGAGGTGGGGGGGGGGGGGGGGGGGGGGGGGTGGGCAAAGTCTACTAAGTGATAGGTGGATTCAGAGAGTCAAGATCGGAAATGTCATCCATCCATGTATCTCCACAGATGCTGGCTGACCACTGAGTTCCTACAGCATTAAGCTCATAAGTTCATAAATCATAGGAGCAGAACTATTCATAGAACATCGAAACATATAAATTATTTGCAGGAGGAGGCCATTCGGCCCTTCGTGCCAGCACCGCCATTCATTGTGATCATGGCTGATCGTCCCCAATCATTATCCCGTGCCTGCCTTCTCCCCATATCCCTTGATTCCACCAGTCCGTAGAGCTCTATCTAACTCGGTCCATCAAGTCTACTCCGCCATTCAATCATGGTTGATCTATCTTTCCCCCTTAACCCCATTCTTTCGCCTTCTCCCCATAACCCTTGACACCCGTACTAATCGCAAATCTATACATTTCTACCTTAAAAATATCCATTGACTTGGTCTCCACAGCCTTAGTGTTTTACTCATTCTAGTATCTGCAGTTCCTTGTGTCTCTGAATTGATTCTATTGATTACATATCTCAAGATTCCCCAGTGATCCTGCCTGACCCGCTGAGTTACTCCAGCAATTTGTATCCTTTTTTTTGTAATGCAACATCATTGTTTCTACATTCTGGTAAACCTCCTCTGCTCCTTCTTCAAAGCCACCATAACCTTCCTGTAATGGGACGACCAGAACCATGGGCGGAAATCCCGGGGGGGACGGAGGGGGTGGGGGGCACATGCCCCCCATGTTTTCAGAGGTGGGGGACAATCCCCCCATGTTTTGTAATCCGGACTTTATCAGACGCTTTCTAAGGGCTGAATCGGCCCGTTCACGGGGCCTTTCAGCGACCGGCGCGGCTTAAAATCAAACTGCTGCATCGAGGTGATTGAGGCTCCCGATGTTGTAGCCCCCTCCTGCTGATTCGGACACCAAACCAGGTCAGCTCCCGATGTTACCGTCCACAGGGCCCACAACCGAAGCCTCACGTGAATGCGCATGCGCGCGCGCGCGCCCGTCAAGAAATCATGTGTCCCCCATGTTTTGATAGCGATTTCCGTGCCTGACCAGAACTGTACACAATACTCTAAATGTGGCCTCACCAAAGTCCTCTCCAGCTGCATCTTGACTTCCTGACTTATGCCCATGCCCTGACCAACGAAGGCAAGCATACCACACACCAAATATGAGAGTTAATGGACTTATTGAGGCAGATATTTCTGAGACAAACTACGGAATATTGTAAATTGTGGTGCCGATAATTCCCCCTCCTTCACGGTCAAAGTGAGCTTGAAAACTGGAAAATATGATGATAATATAAAAATTATTTGAAAGTAAACCTGAAAATTCATGGGGACAGGGACATCTTGTTTAGTTTAAAAGTTCAGCATGGAAACTGACCCTTCAGCCCATCGAGTCCATGCTGACCATCGATCACCCATCCACATTAGTTGTATGTTGTCGCACTATCTCATCCACTCCCTATGCACTAGGGGCAATTTACAGTGGGCAAATTAATGAACAAACCCGCACGTCTTTGGAATATGGGAGGAAACTGGAGCACCCGGAGGAAACCCACGCGGGAAAACGTGAAAATTCCGCACACAAATAGACAGCACACGGAGGTCAAGATTGAACCCGGGTCTCTGGTGCTATGATGTAGCAAATCTACCCGCTGTGCCATTGTGCCATCCTGATTGCTTAACAAGATTGTGTAAGAAGGAACTGGAGATGTTGGTTTAAACCGAAGATAGACACGCAAAGTGGGAGTGTCTCAGCGGGACAGGCAGCATCTCTGGAGGGAAGAAGGGTCTCGTCCCGAAACGTCACCCATTCCTTCCCACTAGAGATGCTGCCTGTCCCGCTGGATTACTCCAGCATTTTGTATTAAATATTCATTCAGGTAACAGTAGAATTGAGTGAACCTAAACTACTCAGTCACACCAGCAGCAAAATGGTATTACAGCCATCTTGGGATGAAATAAGAGCAGTGAAATTGAAACCAAAAACCCCTGCTCACAGCTCTCCAGTTTGTCACGTGGTCACCTTGACCGTGCCAGTGTAAACAGTCTAGCAGACGGCAGCTTGGGTCGACTGAGGAGGCACGGCCATTGTGGATTCAACTGATCCCAGGGAGTTGTTCCTCCAGCTCAGTTTAACTCCAGGACTGAGGGAATCTCTCTCTGCCTTGAGGCTCCAGTAATCAACCACCATGGGATTTCTGGATTCTGTCTCCCAGATCAACTGACAACACATCAAATATCTTCAGGTATCTTTGAAGAACGGGTAAAACTAACACAGCTAAAACAGCTCTCTCTTGAGCTTATGCTGCTCTTCTGAAGGTTAAATTAAATAATGTTTCTGGGTAGTGGTGAATTAATTCATCCATTAAGTATTTTTGACTGAGGGAGATGAGTTGAGCCACAAGTGGTGACACAAAAAGACTCTTGTATCGAGGCCTGGGAGATCACTTGCTCTCTGGATGGTTCAGCCACACGGAGTAAATATGACTTTAATCTTTGGGCCACTAATTGGGAAATGTATAAGGCGGTAGTGTAATAATAAGTGCGGAAATGCTTCATTTTTTCATCATTGGATTGATTAGGAATATAAAAATCTCACATTGAAAGTGGCCGTCGATGCAGAGGTTATGAATCGTGCAGGAGAGGATTGGGTAATTGGTTGAAAAAGCCGGACTATTAAAGGGATGATAGTTGATGTCCCAATTGTGTAAACGGGGCACAGAGACTTCCTGTGCTGTCAGCGAAATGACAGGTTGAAATTCAGCCTTCTCTCCGACATCTATAACTGGGAATTCTTCTCGTTCCAAAAATAAATCGGAAGTATCAGAAGGATAAAACCAGTCAATCAAAGTACGATTTTACCAGGAATGTAAACTGCTGGATAAGTAGATTTCCTTGTAGACACATGGAACTGCAGATGCTGGCTTTGCAAAAAAAAAAAAAAAAGACCCAAAGTCCTGGAGTATCTCAGTGGGTCAGGCAGCATCTCCATAGAACATGATAGGTGATGTTTGAATATGAAGGGTCCCGACCCAAAATGTCACCTATTCATGTTCTCCAGAGATGCTGCCTGAGCCGCTGAGTTACTCCAGCACTTTGCAGCTCCCCTGCTTTGAGCAGCCTTGCCATCTCTTCACATTTACTTTGTTTACTTTGCTGTAGTGACCACACTTCAACAGTACTTTGCGTCAAAGGGTTGTGCAGCACGGAAACATGCCCTTTGGGCCAACTAGTCCATGTTGACCAAGGTGCCCCATCTACACTAGTCCCACCTGCCCGGGTTTGGCCCATAGTCCTCTAAATCTTTCCATCCATGTACCAGTCCAAGTGTCTTTATCAAAAGTAGCCAAAAGCTACCTCATTGTTTGTGAACGCATTTTACTGTATGGGACAATTTAAAATGGACGAGCACACACATATGCACAAATGTGCACATGGACACACACACAAACATGTGCACACACACACATACATGGCATGCTCTTACGCTGACATGAAAACACACATGCACGCATATGCACGTACACACATGCACCACGTCTACACCTATACATGCACACACACACATGTACACATATACACCTACACATGCACTACTTATACACCTACACATGCATGCGCACACATGCACCACATATACAACTACACATGCATGCACACATATATATACACACACACCCATACACACACGCACATGTGCACTCATAGATACACACACCCATGCACAGACACATGCACATAAACCATGCGCATGTGCACACACACACACACACAGACAGATGCCTCTTCTCTCCATATCTCCTGATCTCCACTTTTTATCCTTCCACCTCTGGCCTTTGTCCACCCGTCTGTTAATCCAACCCTTTCATCTGTATCCACCTAGCACTTGCTTGGATTTGTCCCACCCCTATTTCTCTTCCACCTTTCTCCCTGCTACTCCATTCAGTCTGCAGAAGGGTCCCGACCCGAAACGTCACCTGTTCATGTTCTCCAGAGATGCTGCCTGACCTGCTGAGTTACTCCAGCACATTGTGTCTCTCAATGAACAGTGAAGTCCAGGGTAGTGTTGTAGAGCAGATGCATTCAGGAGTACAAGGCCATAATTCTCTGAAAGTAGCAGCGCAGGGAGATAGGGCGGTGAAAAATGCTTTCAGCACGCTGGCCATTAGTCAGGAATTGAGTGCAGAAGTAGAAACAAGGAACTTCAGGTGCTGGTTTACAAAAAAAGACATAAAGTGCTGGAGTAACTTGACAGGACATGTTGCCTGATCCAATTGAGTATAGAAGTTGCAGATGTACAGATGTTGGTGTGACCCCACTTGAAATATTGTCACCCTACTACAGGCAAGTTGAAAAATAGCACAGAGAAATGTTACGAGGATGTTGCCAAGACTCGAGGAGCCTGAGCTATAGGGAGAAGTTGGGCAGGCCAGGTTTTCATTTCTTGGAGGTCAGGAGGCTAAGAGATGATCTTATAGAGGCAGGGCCGGATTTACATATAAGCTTCATAAGCTTAAGCTTATGGCCTTGAGATCTAGGGGGGCATCGGCAGGGCCGGATTTACCTATAGGCTTCATAGGCTGATTGTGAGGGGCCTTACATAGGGGATTGGGAGGGACCTCACAAGTGGAATAGCCTAGGGCCTCTCTTCATCTAAATCCGGCCCTGTATAGAGGTATATAAAATCAAGGGATACAGATAGGGTGAATGCACTTAGTGTTTTATCCAGGGTAAGGGAATCAGGAAGCAGAAGACATAAATTTAAGGTGAGCGGGGCAAAATTTCAAAGGAACCTGAGGAGCAACTTTTTTTTCAGAGGGTGGTGTGTATATGGAATAAGCTGCCAGAGGAAGTAGTTGCGGCAGGTACTATTTAAAATTAAAAATGTTAAAGCATTTAAAAGACATTTGGACAGATACATAGACAGAAAAGGTTTAGAGGGATATGGGCAGGTGGGACTAGCATAAACGAGACATCTTGGTCAGCATGGGCAAGTTGGGCTGGAGTGCCTGTTTCCATGCTGAGGCAATGGAGTGGCATGGATTACTGAAGCTGAGTTGAACTTGCCCAGTTTGGTTCCTTGTGTTTGCATAAGGCATAGAATATATCAGACTCAAAGTGCCAGAGGAACTCGGTTGGTCATGCAGCATCTGCGGAGGGAATGGACAAACTACGTTTGAGCTTGGGGCCTTTCTTCAGGAGGTTTCAGAGTTCCTCCAGCATTTTGTTTTTTGCTCCAGTTTCCTGTGTCTGTGTGGAACACATCAAGATGACCACAAGTGGTACTTTAGATTGTAGACTCGCGAGAATGCAGATGCTGGAATCTTGAGCAAAATACAATGAGCTGGAGGTCTTTAACAGGCATTTGAACATGGGTTAAATTATATCGAAAACATGAAATTGTGTTCATTATTACTGTGAATGACGTGGCAGAGGGTGAAAGGTGACCATTTTGTTCCTGTAAGTGATAAAGCAACAAGTTGATGAACAACTTCCTGCCTCCAGACAAACAAGGAAACAAAATGCTTGAATCTCTGGTTAAACGCGTTGAGCAGCCTAATGTCCCTCCCCGCCCACATAGTTCACTTAACAACCAGATTAAACCATGATAGACTTCATTTACGGCCAAAACTATTTGTTCAACGTTACAAGTTTGGAACAGTATTCAGAATTTCATATGTTGTGGAGTGTTCAAGAAGATCATCGATGAGTAAACTGAAAGTAGGCTCCTCAGTTTGGGGAAAGTGAATTTTAAGCAGATATTTGGTGTCTTGCAGAGAGGAGTGGGGGAATTAGACCGTTGGCTACTTCCTTCAAAATGGTCAAAACACTTCAGAACGGGTGAAAAACGACACCATGCTTACCCTTTAAACTAATTTTTATTTTGTTTTTTTTTCCTTCTTAGAGGCAGCACAGTGGCTTAGCCAGTAGAGCCGCTGCCTCGCAGCACCAGAGACCCAGGTTTGATCCTGACCTTGGATGCTGTCTGTGTGGTGTTTGCATGTTCTCCCATGTTCTGTGTGGATTTCCTCCTGGTTGCCCCACTGCAGAAAGAATGGGGAGGCTTTGAGAGGATGCAGGTTTACCAGGATGCTACATGGATTAGAGCCTATTAGGAGAGGTCAGATAGACTTAAATTGCTTGCACTAAAGTGGTGGAAGTTGAGGGGAGACCAGAAGATGGCGGCGCGCACAGTCGCAGCGGCCCCTCGAGAGATAGTCGGAGTATTAAAAAGTATGCTCCGGTATTCCCTGGGAAACGTCTTCTCATTTTGCACTGTACAACTGTTGCTTTGCAAGATGACGATAAAGGTTGATTTGATTTGATTTGATTTGATTTAGATAGATGTATGTAGAATTAGGAGAGGCATAGATAAGGTATACAGTCAAAACCGTTTTCCGAGGATGGAAATGTCAAAGACCAGAGGGCTTTAAGGTGAGAAGGGCAATGTTTAAATGAGATGTGTTTTTTACACGGAGCTTGGTGGGTGCCTGGAATGTGCTGGTGGTAGAGGCAGATACAACAGTGATGTTTAAGAGGCTTTTAGATAGGCACATGGAAATGCAGAGAATGGAGGAACATGGATCACATGCAGGCAGAGGAGATTAGATTCCTGTGCTGGACTGTTCTGTGTTCTATGTTATAGGTTCCATAATTGTGCCTCCTAATGTGCTCTGTTGCTTCTAAATCACAATCCCTTTTCCTACCCTTCCCCACTGATATAACCAAGTGTACCCTATAAGTATTTTCCAGATCCCGCAATGAAAATGATCTCCTTCTATTGTGACCTCCCCACCTTCCTTACATCCTCAGAGGATTTTTTGGCACAAAAGTTAAACTTTAAAAAATTTAAATGCAAGCCATTACACGTTAACTTATAATTGTTGTTGAAGGTCTCAAGGTTTCAAGGTTTCAAGGTCAGTTTATTGTCACGTGTGCCAATTAAGGTGCGGTGAAATTTGAGTTACCATACAGCCATACTAAGTGAAGAGCAACAAGGCACACAGCCACATAAAATAAAGGTTAACATAAACACCACATTCCTCACTGTGATGGAAGGTTATAAACTCCAATCTTCTCCTTCTTTATTCTCCCGCGGTTGGGGCTGTCGAACCATCCGCAGTCGGGGCGATCAAAGCTCCCGCAGCCGGCGTTCCGCAGCCCTCGTGTGATCGAAACCCCCGCGTCGGGACGGTTGAAACTCTCCGTGGCTTGGAGTTCCCGAATCGGTTTCTAATCAGAGGCCGCGGGATCCTCGATGTTAAAGTCCACAGGCCCACGGTTGGAGCTCTCCACAGTCGTTCCCCGGCAAAGGGATCGCAAACTCTGCGATAGTAAATCTGTGGCACGCCAATGGTCGAAGTGCCGGGCCGGTCTCCAAGAAAGGCCGCGCCGCTCCAAAACGTTAGGCTGCTGTGGGGACGGAGATACGATACGGGGGGAAAAAATCGCATCCCAGCCCCCCATCGCCACCCCCCACATAAAACAAGCCAAGGAACACTAAAACACACTCTTTAACACGTACTTAAAATAACAAAACAGAGGAAAGGACAGACAGACTGTTGGCGAGGCAGCCATTGCTGGCGCCACCCGGTGGTTCAGTGGAACGTATTCACAAACTGGCAGCTTACAACCCCACGGTATGAACATTGGATTCTCCAATGCCAAAGAATATACCCCCAGACCCGATCCTCTCTCTTTCCTATGCCCATCCTGAACACAGTGTGCACATATTTCTCCTACCTATTCCCATTCCCCATTAGTCACTCTGCTCCTTTGCTCTCCTGCATACATTCATCTCCCATTCCCAAGTTGCCTATTCCCCTTCTATTCCCATCCCATCCCCCCCCCCCCCCCCCCCCCCCCCCCCCCCCCTCCCTGGCTTTACATCTCACTCCTCCTTCTTCTCTCCCATACCCTTTTGTCTCCTTTTCACTCCTAGCCTTTGTCACTTATTCCACTCACCTACCAATCAAATGCTCCCTCGCATGTATCCACCTATCACCTGCCTGACTTTGTCCCAACACCACCTCTCCTTTCCAGCTTTCTACCCCTACACCATCCGTCTGAAGAAGGTTCCCCCAGCCCGAAACATTGATTGTCCCCTATCTCCACAGATGGTGCCTGGCCCGTTGAGTTCCTCCAGCACTTTGTATTTTGCTGAAAATTCCAGCATCTGCAGTTCCTCATATATCCATTTCATAAACTTCTTGTTTTTCAGATTGTTCTGATCGGACTGGCATAACCCTGTTCCCTGGACAAGAACAATTAAGATGGAAGCTGAGAAGAAGGAATTACCAGCAGATGAACTCCCTCCACGTCAACAGAGTCCCTCTCCCAGCCTACCAGCTCCGTATGGATGGCAATTGGATTGCATGGAAGTAGAAAGTGGTGCACCAACAGCATGCCCTCGGACAATGCCCAGACCAGGCCACATTCAACAGAGCCCAGACGCTGAGAATGCAATGAATCCGCTGCCTAATAATGAAATGGTTTCGCCACCTTACCCACCATTGTATCTGGAGTGTCAGCAAGCCCATCATACACCAGAGACTGCCGGTCATGGAGTTGACTTTGGGCAACAAGGCAAAGTGAATCAGGAATCATTTGTGTCCCCCAGTGAGCAAGATGCTGGGTGTACAACGGATCTGCAGGAAAACCCTGTAGGTTCGAACCTCCCATCAAACCGAAGTCCCCGTTTTCAGATGGATCCTGAAGTTGAACGTCCTGCAGCAATGGTAGCGGGAGGTCCACGAGACCTGGCTGCCGTGCAAACACCAGGCACCAAAGCTGCCCCCTATCCACTTAGTCCCCAGCAAGTGTTATCCCCAAACCCAATGAATGCTGCTCTTCAAATGCCAACTCCACCGAGGCCTTCCTTGGGAAAAATAGGTCCCTTGATGAGTTTTAATTCTGACTGGTTCTCATTCAACCAGCCAATGCCACCCGTTGAGGCAGAACCTTTCCCGACTCCAGGCGATGCTCATCGCTTCAACTCTGATCTCCAGCAACAGGCAGGTGGTTATCAGCAAGAGGTTACTCCTCAGCTTCAAGATGTCATCCCAGCCAGCCCTCATTCACCCAAACAATCTCCAGCAACTTCTAAAATTGGCCCAAGTAAAGAACCAGAACATCAAATACAGACAGAAAGTATGTTTAACCCTTTCATACAAACACCAAAAACTGATGAAGGTTGCAGCTCCCCTGATCCTCCACAGATGCCGATTGGTTTTGAGACACTGGGACAATCAGTGACAAACATCAGTGACCAAAGCGCAGGCACTACATCGTTCCCTGAACCACCAAATACTTACAAAACAGATCCTACTTTGAAAGAGCCCTGGGGGCTTTTTCCGCCGGCCTCTTCCGTGAATTTTCCTCAGCCTGATGTTCGGACGGAGCCACCAATCCCAATCTCTCCCATCTCCAACCACAAATCATCGGCACCTCCCAGAAAAATCACTGTAAGTAATGAATGGGAATGGGAACGTTATCAATCTGGAAGTGGAGGTTTCATCATAAAATGATACAAAGTGTTGGAGTAACGTGGATAGATGACCTCTTGGGTCAGGAACCTTCTGCAGACTTCAAAATATTCCATGCTCTCCAAAGATGAACTGACGTTGAGTTACTCCAGCACTTTGTGTCTTTTTTTCGTAAACCAGCATCTGTTGTTCCTTGTGTCTACAGCAGTTTTATCAATCCTGTAAGTAATGCTTTGTGAATGGTGATATTATCAGTCTAGAAGTAGCAGTTTGATCAATCCTGTTAGATATCTGCACTGCCAGAGAGATGTTGTAAATACTGAATTTCAGTAAGGAATTAAATGTTCAGCTGCATTTAACACTGCTCTAATGATCTGATAAAGATTTACAGTGTAGATAGAAAACAGTCAGCCAGGGGAAAGTGCCTAGCAGAGGAGATGGAGGGAAATGGATAAGAGGTGTATAAAATCATTAGGGGAATGGATAGGATGAATGCATCAAATATTTTACTCATTATAGGGGAATTACTGTAAGAACCAGAGCATTGGTTTAATATGAAAGGGAAAAGATTTAATAGGAACATGAGGGGAAACTGTGAGACTACTATCTATGTGGTGTTTGCAAGTACTCCTCGTGACAGCGTGGGTTTCCTCCGGACACTCCAGTTTCCTCCCACATCCCAAAGACATGCGGGTTTGTAGGTTAATTGGCACTCTGTAAAATTGCCCCCAGCAGGTAGACAAGTGGATGAGAAAGTGGGATAACATAGAACTAGTGTGAATGGGTGATACATTGGGAAATATGAGCACTTGGAACCGCTACAGATAGGATCGACACTGCTCAGGTCCAGGAAACACCACATGCACATCCAAATCTTGCTCATGAAACCATTTCGCTATTTTACTGCAGAACCTGGATTGGTGACGTTTCAGGCCGGGGCCTTTCGTCAGTCTGAATAAAGGTCCTGACAGGAAACGTCACATATCCACGTTCTCCAGAGATGCTGCACTTTGTGCCTTGTTTCTACAGTTCCTTGATTTTCTAGCTAGTTTACTGTTTGTTTTAAATATATGGCTGTGACAGCACGTAAAATGCCAATTGATAGCATGTGTCATTTGAGTAGAGGAACATAGCAAAGACTTGCTTCGTTACAATTCAATCAACGCTTTTGAAAGCTGCAGCAAGCAGAGTGTTAAAGTTTGGAAAGACACCAAGCGCTGGATCAGACAGCACTTGTGGAGGAAATGGATTGGCAATGTTTTGGGTTAAAATCCATCGTCAGACTGGTTGTTGTACGGGGGGAGGGGGGGGTGGGGGGACAAAACCTTGTGAGTGATAGGTGGATACAGGTGAGGTGGGTTGATTGGCGACAGTTGGACTAAGCCACAAAGGCTAGAGGCGAAAAGGAGACAAAAAGGGCGTCAGATAAGGAGTGAAATGTAAGAGAACCAGAAGACATAAGTTTAAAGCAAGAGGGGCAAATTTTAATAGGAAGCCGAGGGGCAACATTTTCAGAGAGTGGTGGGTATATGGAATAAGCTGCTAGAAGTGGTAGCTAAGGCAGGTACAATAGTAGCATGTAACAGAGACTTGGTCAGGTATATAGATTGGAAAGGTTTAGGGGGATATGGACTAAACATGGGCAATGGGACTAACAGATGGGGTATCTTCATTGGCATAGACAGGTTTGTTCCATGCTGTCTGGCTCTGGGACTAGGAAAAAAACTGGGCTTTTTTTACCTGGAACACAGGAGGATGAGTGGTGACATTATAGATAAAGTCATGAGGGGCTTAGATAAGGTGAATAGCCACATGTTATCACCTCCAGGGTGGGGAAATCAAATGCTAGTGGGTGTGGGTTTAAAGTGGGAGGGTATTTAAAAAGGATCTGAGGGGCACCTTTCTCGTACAGAGAGAGGTGCGTGCATGGAACGACCTTCCAGAGGAAACGGAAGAGGTGGGTACAATTACAACATTTAAATGACACCTGGACAGGTACAGGGAGAGGAAAGGTTTGGAGGGAGATGGGCCAGGTGCAGGCAAATGGTACTAAATAGGTGCCACTAACCTGGTCGGCATGGAGTGTTGGGCCAATGGGCCTGTTTCTGTGCTGTATAATTCTATGACTCTACAAATACTCAACACTATACTTCCACCGTGCAGCAGTAAAGAGGTTGGGGTCACTCATTGATACTCTCAGAAATGACATTACTGCAAACCACATGGATTCCTTCCACAATCCACACCCACTCCTTAATCCTATTTTCAGCAAATAAAAACAAGATCAGGCAGCATCTGTGGAGGCAAAGGGACGGTCAACGTTTCAGGTTGAGAGACCCTGCATCAACTCGACCCGTTGAGTTCCTCCAGCAGTTTGTTTTTTTACTCCAGAATCTCTGCAGATTCCAGCATCTGCGGTGCTTTCATCTCCAAGAACAAGATGGTGATGTTGAATTCACATCCAGGTCCATTCAAAACAATCACTGTTTCTACTACATGGAGAGGCATTGATAGGGTTGACAGTCAGATCCTTTTCCCAGGGTGGAAATATCAAAGAGTAGAGGGCTTAGCTTTAAGATGAGCCTTGCCACTCAGCCTCCTGTAGCCCAGGTGAAGGAAAGCCCCGTCTTAGAATCCTACCGTAATAGAGACAGCACAGAAACATGCCCTTTGAGCCAGCAGGTCTTTGCCAACCAAGATACCCATTCAAGTATGTATTCTAGAGAGAGTTCGATACAGCTCTTAGATCTAATGGAATCAAGGGATATGTAGAGAAACCAGGAATGGGGTACTGATTTCGGATGATCAGCCGTGATCATATTGAATGGCAGTGCTGGCTTGAAGGGCCGAATGGCCTACTCCTGCATCTATTTTCTGTTTCTATGTTTCTATATCCAATCTGTTAGTCCCATTTGCCTGTGTCTTTTACACAGAGGGTGGTGGGTTCCTGCTAAGATAATCTCAAGTGCCTTCACCTGATCCATTCCATGCACATCCATGTGCCTATCTAACATCCTCTTAAATGCTACTATTGCATCTGCCTCCACCACCACCCCGGGCAGTGCATTCCACGCCCAAACCACCATCTGTATAAAAAACTAGCCCCGCATATTTCCTTGGAACTTTGTTCTGCTCACTTTATAGCAAGGCCCTCCGGACTTGGTTATTTCCACCTTGGGTCAAAAGTTCTGACTGTCTACCCTATCTGCACCTCTCATAATTTTATATACTTCCAACAGGGAGCTAATGCACTCTTAATTAAGACAGCATTATGGTAAACCACTTCTGCAACCTCCCCAAAGCCTCCACTGTAATGGGGTGACCAGAACTGCACGCAATACGCCAAAAGCGGGCCGGCGCAAAGACCAAATGATTGAACATGGTAGATGTTGTATTGTTACCGTCACTGCATTAACCCACAACTCTCTCCTTTTCCTGTTCAAAGAGCGACCAGCCACAAGAGGAGCCAAGCGCGAGCAGTCACACTGAGAATGATTGTACTGAACCAAAGGAAATGAAACTGATGCCACATCCCACCCTGAGGTAATCGCCACCATACCTGCACATCAAGTGGTTCTGATGCTGGAGCACTGCTCCCAACTCAAGACTGTTTTATTGATCCAGTATACTGGCTGCTCTTTTGATCTTAAAATAACTTACTTTGGTCGAAAGGTGATATGAAATATTCTCCAATATTAAGTAACATCCTGCTTTTATCCCCCTCTCTCCCCTGTGTTGCACCCAGGTGCAAATCTGTTTCCCCAACTCTTTGCCACCTCTTTTCTCTTCCTTTCCGACCCCCGTTCCCTTCACCCATATACATTCCTCTGGCTTCACATTTCACTCCTCTGCTCTCCTTCTCTTACACCCTCTTGTCTCTATTTCACCACCAGCCTTCATCACTTACCTCACCCCTCTGCCAACCAAAAACCCTTCCCCACCAGCATCCTGTCTCCTTCCATCCACACACCCCTCCCTCCGGCTTTACATTTCACTCCTCTCCTCTCCATATCTGACGCCCTTTGGTCCACTTCTCACCTCCAGCCTTTGTCTCTTAATCCACCCCTCTGCCAAAACCCCCCACTCACCTGTATCCACCTATCACTCGCCAGGCTTTGTCCCACCCCCACCTCTCTTTTCCAGCTTTCTTCTCTCCCCCTCCCCACTACAATCAGTCTGAAGAAGGGTCCCGAACCAAAACGTCACCTGTCCATGTTATCCAGAGATGCTGCCTGATCCGCTGAGTTATTCCAGCACTTGTTTTTTTTTTGTCTAAATCGTAAATAGTTAACTTCTATTCTGTACTTTGCTGGTAATGCTACAAAGTGACCCTACAAAGTCCACGCATCTGAATTTGACGTTATTTAAGAATGATAGAACAGGCCAGTCCTCAGATTTTTAGAATGCGGTACTTTTGCCCTGGTTGTGTACAATGTGTTTGTCCACCACCCGATTCATCTCCTCAGAACCTGTCAGAGGAGGTAGTCGAGGCAGGTACAATAACAACATTTACAGAACACTTGAACAGGTACCTTACATGGATAGGAATTGTTTGGAGAGATGTGGGCCAAACAAGGGCAATTCTACCAGAATGCTGCCTGAACTACAGCATATTAGAGAGTCTTACAAGCTTGTTTTAAGTTCACAGACAGATGTCCATTCTGTACAAAATGGAGTCATTTGAAAACAAAATGGAGTCAGTTGTCCTCCCAAAATGGACGCTGTACTGATGCTGTGCCAAGATTTGAGAATAAGGCTGCCATTGCAAAGTTTACCAATAACTTGTTATTGGTTTCAATTATAGATGGGTCCAGCCTCCATTGTTTCCCTTAGGCTACGGATCTTTCAGTCAGATTTAGAAGGTGTGTTTATTGATAAGAAATCATTGTATAATTGTACTAACTTTTCTTTGTTCGAAGAGTTGTGCGACAGGGAAGCTAAGGTGTATAGCTTCCAGCACACTCCCGCTAATGAATAAAATAATCTTGCCTTACTTTGTCTTTGACTTGTCTGTAATTACTTATCAATGTTGGAGGGGTTGGACCAACATAGATTGTTTTATCCGGAGCGTAGGAGGTTGAAGGCAGACCTGATAGAAGTATAAAAATTATATGAGGCATAGATGGAGTAGACTGTCACAACCTTTTTCCCAGGTGAAAAGGTCAAAGACAATCGGACATACTGTAGGTTTAATATGAGGGGGTCAAAATTGAAAGGAGATGTACGGAACAGGCGTTTTTTACACAGAGAGTGGTGGGAGCAGATACGATAGTGGTGTTGAAGAGGCTTTTGGATAAGCACATGGAAATGTGGGGAATAGAGAGATGTGGATCGTCTGCGGGCTGAGTGGATTAGATTAACTGTGCATCAGTAGAGGCACAGATATTGTGGGTCAAAGGGCATGTTCCTTTGCTGTACTGTTCCCGGTTGTTATTTCTACAACCCTCCCAACTTCTGCGGACGAGAATCTGACCCCAGTGTGAGCGACAGGCCAAGTTTTAAGTTGAAAGGTTCAAGGACGGCACGGTGGCGCAGCGGTAGAGTTGCTGCCTCACAGATCCAGAGACCCGGGTTTGATCCTGACGATGGAGTTTGTACGTTCTCCCTGCGACCTGCCTGGGTTTTCTCCGGATGCTCCGGTTTCCTCCCACACTCCACAGACGTACAGGTTTGTAGGTAGATTGGCTTGGTACAATTGTAAATTGCCCCCAGTGTGTGTAGGATAGTGTTAGTGTGCGGGGACCACTGGTCGACGTGGACTCAGTCAGCCGAAGGGCCTGTTTCTGTACTGTATCTCTAAACTAAACTAATGTAAACTCTAGAATGCCCAGGTTGCTTTTACAAACATGAATCCTCTCGACAGAACCGCACTGGTGAGGCACTAAACTCCTCATCACCTCACCCTCCATGGAATTTATCAGGCTCTGAGCCACGTAAGTTCAAGAGAAGATGGAGAACAAGTAGAGGCAACTCCAAAGTCCAGCCTTGCTCTGGACTTTCCCTCCAGCTCAGCGGTGGATAACAGGTCACTTATTATTACTGATTTGACCCATGTCTGGCTTTGCTGTTGCTCACCCAATCCGAAATCCAGTTCGGGTTTCCACTACACCATCTGGTGGTGTGTGACTAGCAGTTCTCAGCAAAGATTATATCTTTGGTTCTCAGTTTGATCTAGGACTCAGAGCCCACAACAGCTTATGTAATGCTGTCTCTATGTGATGTTATTATGAAGTTAAACGACTCAGTGTTACCAGTACTTCATACATGGTGTCAGAAGTGAGATCAAGGCTGTGGTCAGACATCAACATTACATAGGCCAAGGCCACTATTCATTGGACTGCGCCCATCTGCACTGTGGAAGTAATAAGTGTTTGAAGGCACCAGGAACTGCAGGTGCTGGAATCCTGAGCAAAACATAAGTGCTGGAGGAACTCAGTGGGTCAAGCAACATCTGTGGAGGGAATGGACAGATGACATTTCTGGTCGGGACCCAATAGAAATTGGAATTGCTTACTTGAAAGAATTTGACATTATGGCCAAACTCCAGTGTCAGCTGCACAGTAATCACACACAATATCAACATCAATAATATCTAATCAAGATGGGTCACAACCTGAAGCGTCACAAATCCATGTGCTCCAGAGGTGCTGCATGGGTTTCCCCCTTTTGCTCCGGTTTCCTCCCACATCCCAAAGACGTGCGGGTTTTTAGGTTAATTGGCCCTTTGTAAATGACCCCTAGTATGTAGGGAGTGGATGCAAAGTGGGATAACATAGAACAAGTGTGTGTGGGTGATCGATGGTCAGCATGGACTCAGTGGACCGAAGGGCCTGTTTCCATGCTATATTAATAAAAAATAAAAAATATATATCACCCTTAAATTTTATTCCAAGTGTATAAATTGTTTAAAAAAGTGTGAAGTTAAATTGATTTTTGTTTGTTTGCAGAAAACAAAGGAAAAAAATATTTTCATTGGTTGAGTGGGTGGTTTTGCTAGATATTGGCCCGTGGTTAGTTGACATTCTCTTTGAAATGTTTAATAATTCTCCCCGTTCCCCCATCTCCTCAAACAGTTACATAATAACCTCTGCAAACTACCTGCTGTTCAGACATGATATTTTTAATACGATCTGCATCTCCGTTCAGCCATATTCACCCAACTCGCTTTTATTTTTAGGCATGTGGTGGAATCGATTTTTAAATGCAAATTGCACAAAAAATTACAATCAAGGACAGCTTTAAATTGCCAATAAAATACCATTTAGGGACAGCTTTAAATTGCACAGGTTGCTTCAATGGGGTTCTGAGTTTAGATGATCAGCCATGATCATATTGCATGGCAGTGCTGGCTCGAAGGGACGAATGGCCTACGCCTGCACCTATTTTTCTATGTTTCTAATGATGCCACAGTTTGTACACAACTGTGAATGGTGAGTGTTCCTGCTTCTGTTACAAACTGTAGTGGATCGAAATTGCACGTGTGTTTTGTGTCAAACTATTTTTATTACTATTAAATCTCGCTCATAAATGTATTTCTTTGAAATGCTTTCCAATCTTCTGTAATCAAAAGCGACCGTATAGAATCTTTGTTAGACGTGCAATGTTGTGAAGTCAAGGTGATTGCAACGCTAAGTGGCAGTACGGTGGCTCAGCGGGTAGTGCCACTGCCTCGCAGAGCCAGAGACCCCGGTTCGATCCTGACCTTGGGTGCTGTCTGTGTGTAGAGATTCCACCTTCTTCCTGTGACTATTTGACTATTTGGGTTTTTCCAGGTGCTCCAGTTTCCTCCCACATCCCAAAGACGTGCGGGTTTGTAGATTAATTGTCCTTTTCCTATCCACGGAGTTCCTCGAGTGCTCCAGTCTCCAACAGTGTCTACCTTAGTTCCCACTATCCAACATTTGCATCATATTCTCTTCAATGCTCACCTCTGCCCCCCCCCCCCCCCCCCCCCCCCCCCCCCCCCCCCCCCCCCAAGTTTGAGATTCAATATTTGAATATAAGCAAATTTCCCAAATAATGCCTCAGCAGGAGAGACTGTGAAGGTCTGATCTACCTACAAAAGTCAAATTTCCCTCAGCATTGAACTGATCTTGATCTATGGAATATGTAGGAAGGAACTGCAGATGCTGGTTTAAGCCAAAGATAGACACTAAATGATGGAGTAACTCAGCAGGACAGGCAACATCTCTGGAGAGAAAATCTGAAGTAGGGTGTCGACCCGAAACCATTCCTTCTCTCCAGGGGATGCTGCCTGTCTTTGATCCATGGAATAAAGTTTTAGTTTAGTTTAGTTTACTTTCATTTAGTTTACTTAAGTTTAGTTTAATTTATTTCTGTTTAGTCTTGTTTCGATTACTATTCTCATGTGTATCAATGAACAGTGAAATGTTTTTTATATAGTTTAGTTTAATTTAGTTTAGTTTTGAGATACAGTGAGGAAACAGGCCCTTCAGCCCACCGGGTCCGCGCCAACCATTAACATTATCCTACACCATGGCCAATTTTTACATTTACCAAGCCAATTAACCTGCAAACCTGTACGTCTTTGGAGTGTGGGAGGAAACCGAAGATCTCAGAGAAAATCCACGCAGGTCACGGGGAGAACGTGCAAATTCCGTACCGGTAGTTAGGATCGAACCCGGGTCTCTGGCGCTGCATTTGCTGTGAGGCAGCAACTCTGCCACTGCGCCACGGTGTCTGCTATCCAGTCAGCGAAAAGACTATACATGATTGCAATCAAGCAGTCTACATTGTACCGATACAGGATCAAGGGTATAACGTTTAGTGCAAGATAAAGTCCGGTAACGTCCGATTAAAAATAGTCCGCAGGTCTCCAATGGGGTAGGTGGGAGATCAAGACTGTTCTCTAGCTGGTGAGCAGACGGTTCAGTTGCTTGATAACTGCTGGGAATTGTCCCTGAATCTTAGCTCACACACGCATGGGTGTATGAGCTAAGATCTTTGTGTATGAGTGTACGCATGCGCGCGCGGCCGACAAAAGATTGTGTCCCCCGTCCCCCCCATGTTTTGATAGCAAGTTCCGCCCTTGAAAGCACGGGCACTGAGTTATATATTATTGGGAGAAATATTATTGACAATAATGCCTTCTCCATCCAAAACCTACCAATGAAAGACATGAGTTCCCTTGGCTCAGTTAGAACCTAACTTGGATAACAATGTTGTAAGCTCCAGGCTTCCTTAGCTAATGGAGCACTGCTGCAAATTCATCCCACGAGTTCTCTATATTAACACTTCAGAGAACGCAGGAGAATGGAGTTGAGAGGATAAAATAGATCAGCCATGATTGAATGGCGGTACAGACTCGATGGGCCAGGTTGACTAATTCTGCATCTATGTCTTGTGAACTAATGATCTTATGATCTAGAGATTTCCACCAAGTGACTCCCAGTGAGATGTTGTTTCTTTTCCAAGTGCTCCGGTTTCCTCCCACATCCCAAAGATGTGCGGGTTTGTAAGTTAATTAGGTGTGGACTCGGTGATCAGAAGGGCCTGTTGCCATGCTGTATCTCTACACTAAACTAAACCATATTCGCCGCGTTAATATTTCAGTGCTGAAATGCCAAAGTACCGATTTCTACCAAGAGGTTCCCAGTGAGATGTTGTTTCACTCCCGTTATAAACCTGAATCATTCACCAACGGCTGCTCCAGAGTCCCTCCAGTCCTTTGAGACTCTACATTGACCAATGTCCCAACTCTCTCCTAACACACACACACTGCTCAACTTTGTGCTCTGAGCTTCGTAAATGCATTTTCTGATTAAAATTGACTGAACACAAAGGCACCAGAGGCACACACAGAAATTACCATTTTGTTCTTATAAGATCACAGCAGCGTGAGATTGCTTGCGGGAAGTATTGAGAGCTGGCGAGAATTTCTTCCTCATATTGTGGCGGATTTGTGTTGTAATGAGATGTGTTTCTCAGCTGTGTGACTGTGAAACTGCCGGCCCATTTGACAATTCCTACTTTGGAACCATTTATTCTATCCTTGCATTTGCTTTCTGCCTCTTGACAAAACTCCCCCTGTAGTGCGAGTTATTCCAAAGCGATGTTTACAGAGAACTTGGAACATACAAGGAGAGATTGGAGAGATATGGATTGTATTCTCTGGAATGCCAGAGGTTGAGGTCCGGACAGCAAGAACCTATTTCCCTGGATGGAAAAAACAAATACCAGAGGGCATAGCTTTAAGGTCAGAGGGGCAAAGTTTAAAGGCTATCTAGAGGGCAAGTATTTTATGCTGAGAGTGGTGGGTGCCTGGAACATGCAACTTGGTGTGGTGGTGGAGGCAGACCTAATTGTGGTGTTTAAGGGGCTTTTGGATAGGCACATGGATATGCAGGGAATGCAGGGATATTGATCACCTGTAGGCTTAGGAGATTAGTTTTAGTTTTAGTTTTAGAGATACTGCACGGAAACAGGCCCTTCGGCCCACCAGGTCCACACTGACCAGTGATCCCCTCACATAACACTATCCGACACACACTAGGGATAATTTTACATTTATACCAATTCAATCAACCTAAAAACCGAAGATCACGGAGAAAACCCACACTGGTCACAGGGGAGAACGTACAAACTACACACAGACAAGCACTCATAGTCAGGATCAAACCCAGGTCTCTGGCGCTGTAAGGCAGTAGCTCTACTGCTATGCCACCGTGCCACCCTAAAGTTAAACTTAGCATCATGTTTGGCACGGACACAGGGGCAATCTCATTCTTTCAGGGAATATGTTTTCTATTTTACATCACTCTGGTTCTCTTATCATATGATATAATTCCTCAGCAACCACATGTTGTAGAAAGATAGGATATAGCAGAACAGGCTGTCATTACCTTCAGAGCAAGATTTAAATAGGTTTTCCTGATTGCAATCACAATTTCACTAAGTTGTGGTCCCGAATCTATCAATCGCCTTATAACCAATTCATGTTGTGGAAACACACATTTTAGTGAAATGACTACAGTCAAGGCTAGTTTTATTGTCTGTTGTTTAAATCCCTCGTTAGTTTGCCTTCATACTTCATTTTCTACCTGTATATCCGGTAGGCGGCGCGACTCTCGTCAGCAGCGGCCTCTGCAGCCTGTCCGCGTTTTTATTATTTTTTGTCTATGTTTATATGTAGTTTTTGTTATTTTTTGTTGGGGTGTGTGTGTGGGGGGGTGGGGTGGGATGGGAGGGAGGGGGGGGAAACTTTTAAATCTCTCCCTGCACTGGAGACCCGACCTTTTCTTGTCGGGTCTCAGTTGTCGTTGGGGCTGCAATGAGGAGCGGCCTCCAACAGAAGAAGCCGGGGACTCTGGTGCCGACTCACCTCACCGTCGCGGAGCTGGCCGAGTCCAGAGTCCAGAGCGGGTGGAGCGGTGGTGGAGCGCTGCGCTGCTGCTGCTGCTGCTGCTGCTGCTGCTGATTCGGAGGCTGCAACTGCGGGTCTGCGGACGGCGGCACCGGGAGCCCGCGGGTCCCTGGAAGGAGACCGCTTTTGAGGGCTCCTGCAACGGCGACTCCTCCCGCCCGAGTGGCGGGGTCGAAGAGCTCCTGGAGCGGGGCCTACACCACTGCCCCGCGCGGCTTGGAATGGCCGCGGGACTCTGCGAGCGCACGCCGGGGGCTCCAACATCAAGACCCGGTGTGCGACCTCGCACCACCCGGCGTGGCTTTAATGGCCGCGGGACAATCACCATCGCCAGCCGGGGGCTTTGACTTTGACTCTGACATCGGGGGGGGGGGGGGGGGGGGGGGGGGGGGGGGGGGGGGAGAGTGCAGTGGAGAGATAAGTTTTTTTTGGCCTTCCATCACAGCTATGTGATGGAGGTTTATGTAAAATGTAAATTATGTTGTGTCTGGGGTCTATTTATTTGTAATGTATGGCTGCAGAAACGGCATTTCGTTTGGACCTCCAGGGGTCCAAATGACAATTAAATTGACTATTGACTATTTATTATTCTCTTTTGCTGGATTATTTACTGGTAACTTCTCGTATGTTTTCTCTTTCAACTTCAGGTCCGCCCTAAATTCCCTAATCACCCCTCACAATCTTTCCTCCACCTTGTGATATATTTTTGTTAAAAGTCACAATTTATCTCCAAAAACGACAACTCCTATAGATATCTGGACTACACTTCTTCCCACCCTGCTTCCTGCAAAGACTCCATCCCCTAATCCCAATTCCTCCATCTACGCCGCATCTGCACCCAGGATGAAGTATTCCAGACCAGGGCATCAGGGATGTCCTCGTTCTTTAGGGAATGGGGATTCCCGTCTTCTATTATAGATGAGGCTCTCACCAGGGTCTCCTCTATATCCCACAGCTCCGCTCTTACTCCCCATCCCCCCCACTCATAACAAGGACAGAATCCCCCTTGTCCCCAACCTTCCACCCTATCAGCCGTCGCATACAACATATAATTCTCTGACATTTTCGCTACCTCCAATGGGATCCCATCACTGGCCACATCTTCCCATCTCCTCCCCTTTCTGCTTTCCACAGAGACCGTTCCCTCCGTAACTCCCTGGTCAATTTGTCCCTTCCCACCCAAACCACCCCCTCCCCGGGTACTTTCCCTTGCAACCGCAGGAAATGCTACACTGGTCGCTTTACCTCCCCCCTTGACTCCATCCAAGGACCTAAGCAGTCTTTCCAGGTGAGGCACAGGTTCACCTACACCTCCTCAAATCACATCTATTGCATCCGCTGCTCTAGGTGTCAACATCTCTACATCAGGGAGACCAAGCACAGGCTCGCGATCGTGTCACCCAACACCTCCGCTCAGTTTGCACTAACCAACCTGATCTCCCGGTGGCTCAGCACTTCAACTCCCCCTCCCATTCCAACCTTTCTGTCCTGGGCCTCCTCCAATGCAGAGTGAGGCCCAGCGCAAATTGGAGGAACAGCACCTTATATTTCGCTTGTGTAGTTTACACCCTAGCGGTATCAACATTGACCTGCAACTTCAGTTAGTCCTTGCTTTACCCTCCTTCCCCTCTCCTTACCAGCTCTCCCACAGCCTTCTGTCTCCACCTCTTCCTTTCTTTCCCCCCCACCTCCCCCCGACATCAGTCTGAAGAGGGGTCACGACCTAAAACATCGCCTATTCCTTCGCTCCACAGAGGCTGCCTCACCCGCCGAGTTCCTCCAGCATTTTTGTCTACCTTCGATTTTTCCAGCATCCTTCTTAAACAAACTGCTCTTTAAAATGTTTTTCCTGCTTTTCTTTCAGCCAATTTCACTCGATTCCTCTTCCACTGTGATTCCTTTTATTTAAGCTAAACACTGTTGTCTCCATGGAGACACGAGGTTCTGCAGGTGCTGGAATCATGTGCAAAGCACAAAGTGTTGGAGGAACTCAGCGAGCCCGGCAGCATCTGTGGTGGGAATGGACAGATGACATTTCGGGGCAGGATCCTTCCTTGTTTCAACCCTTAATTTAACCCTTGAATAAATATAACATTCTACCGTTCCTCTTTGATAATCTCCTCTAAGTTCACTTAATAAATTTGCAGCATTATTTTCATCTAGGTTTAAGTTTAGGTTTATTATTAACATGGTATGGCGAAAATCTTTTTGTTTTGCATGCTATCGAAACAGATCAGATAAAAGTGTGCGGACTAGAGTCCAGGAGATGCATGTTCCTGTTATAGTGAAGGGCAAGGCAAGTGGGCTTAAGGAAGCTTGGATGACGAGAGAAATTCAGGCTCTGGTTAAGACTAAAAAGGAAGCAGAGGGATCTTGGCCAGTATTTTCCTGTTAAAATTACTATCTAGCCATATGCGCTATCTGGCCCATCAGGCTTTGGGTCGGTGATAAGCCAAAACTAATATCTTTGGTCAGTTCAAACTCATCCCATCATAGTAAACTCAATCAAGGGCCTCATTAATATTAAAAAGAATTCTCTCTTGAACATTTGTTCATTCCTTCAGCTCCAGAATATTTTATCAAATAAATTTCAAAGATTAAATATTGGCGATGAATAATTGATACAAGTAACTGCAGATGTTGGTTTGCAAAAAAAAGTAAGTAGGTTTATTGGCCAAGTATTCACATACAAGGAATTTGCCTTGGTGCTCCGTCCACAAGTAACAACATGACATACTGTGACAGTTACGAATGACTCCGAAAACAGTAAACATTAATAACAATAAAACATTTATGATAAAAGAGCTCAAAGAGCTGGAGTAACTCAGCTGGTCAGGCAGCATCTCTGAAGAACATGGGTAGGCGACGTTTTGGGTCAGGGCCCTCCTCAGACTGATTCGAGTGGGGAGGGGGGAGAAAATGGGAAAAGAGACGTGGGGCAGGATAATGTCTGGTATGTGATAGGTGGAAACAAAAGACACAAAGTGCTGGGGTAACTTCAGTTTCATGTCGGGACCCTTCTTCAGTTTGATTGTAGTAGGGGGAGAAAGCTGGAAAAGATATGGGGGCGGGACAAAGCCTGGCAAGTGATAGGTTGATACAGGTGAGGGATACATCCACAAATCAAAACCCATCTGTATCCACCTATCAGTTACCAGAAGATAGACACAAAGTGCTGGGGTAATGCAGCAGGTCAGGCAGCATCTCTGGAGAAAAGAAACAGGTGACATTTCAGCCCGTCTTCGAATTGAGAACTTCAGACACTCTCATTCTGAAGAAGGGTCTCGACCTGAAACGTTGCCCATCCTGGTCCTCCAGAGATGCTGCCTGACCCGTTGCCTGACTTTGTGCCTTTTCCCCCAGTTGAATGATTAGTGACATTGAGGTTCTGAGAGGATTTTTTTTTTCCCTGTGCGTTTTACTTATTGATATTCCCTTTTGACCGCTGATGGCATTGTTAGAAAAGTGCATCCCATAAGCTGCGGAGTGAAAGAATGTCATGTTGCTGAACTAATTCACGGATGTGACATGGCACAGGCACTGAAGCAACCAGGAGATCTACAAAAACATAAACTTAATCCCCCGCCATAATTAGAAACCAACTTCCATGCAAATCCCTCCCATGTTTCATCAATGGTTCTCACTGAATACAAATAAATATGAATAAGTCTTTAGCCATTGCTTCAAATGATGGCACAACAATTTACACTTTGTGCATCCATGCAAGGATTTAATGTCCTGCGTGCTTTATGTGCTCAGGTGTGTGGGTTCTTTGGCAAGAACATCGATTGATAAACTGAAATTTTATCTGTTGATAAACTTCAGGATAATGATACCCTGAATAAAATAAATGCTATCCATAAAGCTCTAGCCCAATAGTGCACATTTAAAAAAAAAGTTAAATATTATGTGCAGTTGTTTGTGCCATTACAGGAAGAACATGGATGGTTTGGCGAGTACAGAGGAGCTTCATATTATATATTAAATATATATATACTAGACCAAGTGGGACCCGTTGGGTCCCTGTCACATGGGAGGCCTGGGATCGCGACCCGTTCCCCCATCACAATATTCCACCACTCACCCATAGCCCCCACGGGAGGCCTATTCCACCACACACACATTTCCTCAACGCAACCCGTTCCCCCAATGCAATATATTCCACCACTCACCCATAGGCCCCAACTGTGCAGGGGTGGCTCATTTCCCCTTATTCACCCTCCCTCATTTTAAACTTTAAAAAAATGCTGCCAGGAAAATAAATTAGATTTCACTTGCTGCCAGGACTCAGTGTCCTGTGATTGCAACATTATTGCGGGCAGGGCCAGCAAGGATTTGGATTTTTGACACTGAAAGTTAAATGAAAAGTAACATTTTAAAAGTTTTAAATGTGAATAACTAGTAACGGTTATCATAAATCTGATCAAAACTTGATACACCACACTACAGGGCAATGGTGAGTAAAGTGGTCCAAAAATTGTAGTGCTATCGTGTATGGTTTTAGCGTAATTTAGGGCATGAATTGCATGCACGGGCACACACATGATGAGAGTTTTAGTAATATATAGATATAAATATATATACGTGTGTGTATATGCATGTATATACATATTTATATCATGTATTATTTATTTATTCAGAATATATATTCAATTATACATTGAACTTATTCAGAAGCAAATGGGACAGTTGTTGGCATTAAGCAGATCAAAATAATTAGTAAAGCTGTTGGCTCACTGAGCCAGATAACAGGGTTCCGATCCTGACCTGGTGCTGTCTGTGTGAGTGAAGTTTTCACATTTTCCCTGGGACTGTTAGGGTTTCCTGTGGGTGCTCCAGTTTCCTCTCATATCCCAAAGACGTGAGAATTTGTAAGTTAAGTGGCTCCTAGTGTGAAGGGAGTGGATGAGAAAGTGGGATAGCGTAGGACTAGTGTAACCTGGTGGTCGATGGTTAGCATGGACTGTGGGCCGAAGGGCTTGTTTCCATACTGAACCTTTCAATCAATCAATAACATAGAAGTTACCAAAATTAGCTTGTGTTTTGCACAAAGAGTCATAGTCATAGAGCCATACAGCATGGAAACAGGCCCTTTGGCCCAACTCGTCCATGCCGACCAACATGCTCCATCTACACTGGTCCCACCTGCCCACCTTTGCTCCTTATCCCTTGACACCTTTCCTGTCCATACACTGTCAAGTGTGTTGTAAATGCTGTTACAGTACCTGCCCAAACTATTTCATCTGGCACCTCATTCCATATACCTATCGCCCTGAGTGTGATAAAGTTGCCCCTCAGGTTCCTATTAAATCTTTCCCATATCAACTGAAACCTTTGACCTCTAGTTCTTGTTTCCTCTACCCTGGAAAAAACATTGTATTATCCTGTCTATTCCTCTGATGATTTTATACACTTATACCAAATCACCCCTCAGTTTTGTTTTGTTTAGTTTAGTTTAGTTTAGAGATACAGCACGGAAACTTGTATTCACTGGAGTTTAGAAGGATGAAACATATAAAATGATAAAAGGACTTGACAAGCTAGATGCAGGAAAAATGTTCCCAATGTTGGGCGAGTCCAGAACCAGGGGCCGCAGTATTAGAATAAAGGCGAGGTCATTTAAGACTGAGGTGAGAAAAAAACGTTTTCACCCAGAGAGTTGTGAATTTATGGAATTCCCCGCCACAGAGGGCAGTGGAGGCCAGGTCACTGGATGGATTTAACAGAGAGTTAGATAGAGCTCTAGGGGCTAGTGGAGTCAAGGGATATGGGGAGAAGGCAGGCACCGGTTATTGATTGGGGACGATCAGCCATGATCACAATGAATGGCGGTGCTGGCTCGAAGGGCCAAATGGCCTCCTTCTGCACTTATTTTCTATGTTTCTATGTTTCTATGTTCTAAACAGGCCCTTCGTCCCACCAAGGCCTCACCGACCAGTGATCCCTGCATATTAACACTATCCTAAACACACTAAGGCCAATTTAATTGCATGCCAAGCCAATTAACCTACAAGCATTAACCTACAAACCTGTACATCTTTGGAGTGTGGGAGGAAACCAAAGATCTCAGAGAAAACCCACGCAGGTCACGGGGAGATCTACAAACTCCGAACAGGCAGCACGCGTAGTCAGGATTGAACACAGGACCCGGGGCTCTGGCGTTGTAAGGCAGAACTCTACTGCTGCACCACAGTGCCACCCATCAGTCTTCTGGTGCTGATGCTTTGGTCTTCAAGATGAAACATTATATTCTCTGGTGAATATGACGTAATTCATAGAGTCACAGGGTCATACAGTGTGGGAACAGGCCCTTCGGCCCAAATCGGGCAACATGTCCTATCTACACTAGTTCCACCTGCCTGTGTTTATCCCATATCCCTATAAACCTATCCTATCGATGTACCTGTCGAAATATCTCTTAAACATTGGGATAGTACCTGCCTCTACTCATGTGCGGACGGGGCGTCGAAGGACGAGAAGCCGAATGAACTCCACGCCGATAGGACAATACGCAGAACGAACATGACGTCGAAAAACCGCCAAACGGAAATGACGTCTCCGGGGACAGGATTTGTCGGAGACCTTGTCAGCGATTGGTCCAGACCCCTGCGTCCATCACATCACTGGCCGGGGAAGACGGGAACGAGGGGGAATTTTTAATTTTCCATCGCAGCTTTTGGACATCTCCTGAATATAAAATCAAATCCCGTGTGATTGGAACTTTTGGTTGATTTAACAAAATGATAATCCAAATTGGACCTGAAACATGACATATTCATGTTCTCCAATGATGCTGCCTGGCTTGCGGAGTTACTCCAGCATTCAGTGTCTTTTTTGACATATTGTGCTATTTACTGGTAACCAATTAGCCTTGAGGCATAGACCAAGATCCAGAGATTGACTCACAACTCAATGCCTGAGCCTAGATCAGATACTGCACTGCAGACAAACCAACTTATGATTTCAAACACGTGCTCCGTATTCAAGCTAATGTGAGAAGATTAGCCTGAGAACACTGGTGTTAAATTAAACAGGTGTTAAATTGCATTTTCGCTCAGTGTTGTCTGTATCTGGAAGGAGCTGCTAACGGAAGCTATAGAAGCGAATATAATTAAGACATTGAAAAGACATTTGGACAAATATATGGATGGGTTGGCCAAATGCAAGCAAATGGGTCCAGGCCAATGTGCCAACTTGGCTGGAATGGACTAATTGGGTTGAAGGACCTGTTTTTTTGTTGTGCAGCTCGATGACCCTTAACCCCATCCACACAACTACCCATAGATTGGTTACAGCATGTTGCATCGACTAAGCTAAATTTCTCGGCAAAACGTAGTCCTCTTGGCTCTGGTCTCATTGCTGTGCAACTCTGCTGCCTATTGCACCTATGGTACAAAGCTGAAGGTTCAATGGGCCTACCCATCATGTTGTACAATCCTGGCAATGCCCATGTCCTCCAGTGATGCTTCTTGACCCGCTGAGTTACTCCAGCACTTAGTACAGAAACGTACAACATTCTTAAGGGATCGGACAGGCTAGATGCAAGACAAATGTTCCCCATGATGGGGGAATCCAGAACCAGGGGTCACAGTTGAAGATTAAGGGGTAGGCCATTTAGGACTGAGATGAGAAAAAACATTTTCAATCAGAGAGTTGTGAATCTGTGGAATTCTCTCCCACAGAAGGCATTGGGGGCCAATTCACTGGATGGAGTTAGATTTCGCTCTTTAGGGCTAATGGTATCAAGGGATATGGGGAAAAAGCAGGAACGGGTTACTGATTTTAGATGATCAGCCATGATTGTATTGAATGGCGGTGCTGGCTCGAAGGGCCGAATAGCCTACACCTGCACCTATTTTCTATGTATCTATGTTTCTATGTATCTATTTTTGTAAACCAGCATTTGCCGTCCCTTGTATCTGCTAGAAATAAAAGCAAGGGGCGTACAGTTCTGGTCGCCCCATTACAGGAAGGATGAAGAAGCTTTGGAGAGAGCCGAGAGGAGCTTGACCAGAACGCTGGCGGGATTCGAGTGTTTCAGCGACAGGGAGAAGTTGGGCAGACTTGGATTGTTTCCTCTGGAATGTCAGAGGTGGAGGGGAGATGAGAGAAGTTTATAAAGTTATGATAGGGTAGACAGTCGGAACCTTTTTCACAGGGTGGAAATGTCGAATATTAGAAGGCATGGCTATCAGGTGACAGGGGAAAAGTTTCATGGAGTTGTGGGGGGCAGGTGTTTTGCACGTAGAGTGGTGGGGGCCGGCAAGGCATTGCCTGGGGTGGTGGTGGAGGCAGATACCATAGTGGTGTTTAGGAGACTTTTAGGCAGATTAGACTCTTGCAGGGCATGGAAGGATATGGATCACGTGTAGGCAGAGAAGATTAGTTTAACTTGGCATCATGTTCAGCGCAGACATTGTGGGCCGAAGTGCCTGTTCCTGTAATGTACTGTTCTGCAGTATGTTCCAAGTTCTCTGTAAACATCGCTTTGGAATAACTCTTGCACTACAGGGGGAGTTTTGTCAACAGCCAGAAAGCAAATGCAAGGATAAAATAAATGGTTCCAAAGTAGGAATTGTCAAATGGGCCGGCAGTTTCACAGTCACGCAGCTGAGAAACGCATCTCATTTTAACTCAAATCTGCCACATTATGAGGAAGAAATTCTCTCCAGCTCTCAATACTTCCCGCAAGCAATCACACACTGCCGTGATCTTATGAACAAAATGGTAATTTCTGTGTGTGCCTCTGGTGCCGTTGTGTTCAGTCAATTTTAATCAGAAAATGCATCTAAGAAGCTCAGAGCACAAAGTTGAGCAGTGTGTGTGTGGCCAGGAGAGAGTTGGGACATTGGTCAATGTAGAGTCTCAAAGGAGGGACTCTGGAGCAGCCGTTGGTGAATGATTCAGGTTTATAACGGGAGAGAAACAACATCTCACTGGGAACCTCTTGGTGGAAATCTGTACTTTGGCATTCCTGCACTCTGAAATATTAATGTGGTGAACGTGGTTTAATTTAGTGTAGAGATGCAGCGTGGCAACAGGCCCTTCTGATCACCGGGTCCACACCGACCATTGGTCACCCGTTCACCGATCTGTTATCCCGTTTCCTCATCCAGTCTCTGCACTCCAGGGGCAATTTATAGAGGCCAATTAACCTACAAACACGCATGTCTTTGGGATGTGGGAGGAAATCGGAGCACCCGGAGCAAACCCACGTGGTCACAAGGAGAATGTGAAAAAAACTCCACACAGACAGACAGCGCCGGAGGTCGGAATCGAACCCGGGTCTCTGACGCTGTGGGGCAGCGGCTTTACCAGCTGCGGCACTGTGCCGCCCAGCAACATTGATGCTGAAACAAATTTCGATGGGACGAGTAATGGGTGGAGGATGGTGGGTGGATGGAACTAGGCTGCACAGGGAGAGGGCTGGAGATGAGAGACGGGAGATCAAAGGAACCGCACCGGAGCAAGGAAGGCCAGTAGTGTCGGACAGCACGATACCCAGCACGGTGGCACAGCGGTAGAGTTGCTGCCTCGCAGCGGCAGAGACCTGGGTTTGAACCTGACTATGGGCGTTGTCTGTATGGAGTTTGTACGTTCTCCCTGTGACCACGTGCATGTTCTCCAGGAGCCCCTGTCCTCTTCCACACTCTAAAGACATACAGGTTTGTCGGCCAATTGGCTTCTGTCAATTGTAAATTGTCCCGAGTGTGTCGGATAGTGTTAGTGTACGGCGATCGCTGGTCGGCACGGACTTGATGGGCCGAAGGACCTGTTTCCGACCCGAAACGTCACACATCCTTCTCTCCAAAGATGCTGCCTGTCCCGCTGAGTTACCCCAGCATTTTGTGTCGATCTTCGTTTAAACTAGTATCTGCACAGTTCCTTCCTAAACTATGCAAGCGTCTGTTTCCATGCTGGACATCTCTGTGACTCTCTGACCAATTGTTTCGTTGATGCGAATCCCACCAGAAATGGGAGGGAGGAAATTGGCAAAGGAGAAGGGGTGTGGGCACGTGCCACATACACATGGAGGAGGCTATGCTGAGATCAGTGGGATGTAGGGCCACTGAGACACAAGGCACCTCCACTACTAGTGCTTGCAGCTGTCTCCCACGTATCCCCTCACCCCAACAATGCTCCTCCAGGGTATCGCATCCCCTTACATTTCATCCACCCACCTGTACTATTATAGATGCAGCTCTATTAGTAAGTGGAGTATTGTACGCAGTTCTGGTTGCCCATTACAGGAAGGTTGTGGAGGCTTTGGAGAGGGTGCAGAAGAGATTTAACAGAACGCTGCCTAGATTAGGGGGAATCAGCTACAAGGGGAGGTTAGATTGATTTCCCTGGAACGTCGGAGGTTATGAGAGGCATAGATTGGGTATAAATCAGAACCTTTTTCCCAAGGTGGAAATGTCAATGACTAGAGGGCGTAACGTTAAGGTGAGAGGGGCAAAGGTTAAAGGAGATGTGCGGGACAAGTTTGTTTTACGCAGAGAGTGGGGGGTGCCTTGAATGCGTTGCCAGGGGTGGTGGCGGAGGCATGGTAACATTTAAGAGGTTTTTAGATAGGAACGTGGATTTGCAGGTACAATACCAAGCACTTGGACAGGTAAAAGGACAGGAAACATTTTGAGAGATATGGGCCAAATGCAGGCAAATTGGATGAGTTTAGATGGGGTCTTTTGGTCAGCATGGATAAGTTGTGATGAAAGGCCTGTTTCTGTGCGACAATACTCCGTGACTAGGATATGCAGGGAATGGAGGGATTTGGATAACGTGCAGACCGAGGACACTAGTTTCACTCGCACCATGCTCAGCACGGACATTGTGGGCCGAAGGGCCTGTTCCTGTGCTGTCCTGTTCTATGTTCTATTAGCATCATCTGCATTGCCTGAATTGTTAGAAATTGAAGCAGTCATTCTATCTGCCATGATCAAATTCCCACGATCGCTCTGATTTTCAGTGAAACATTGCCAATATCCTTACAGAAGGACATTTTGTCCTTTAAGAAATTGCTTTTGTTAAGCAATATCTTTTCAAACCACAAATATTCGACACCATACAAAGTAATCACCAGGGAGATGGCACTTGCTTAGTGAATCTCACCGCAACATACATAGGAGTAAATTGCAAAGCCTACAGGAGATAGCACAATCTCACCATCATCCATTTGTTCATGAGGGTAATATATTATATAGCAATTTCTTCAATATTTTATCATCAGTTACAATTGAAGGATTAGGCAATTTCCAATGAAGGATTTGTTCCAACATGGCACAAGGGCACCCTCTCCTGGATATCGTGGGATTGCAAGTAAATCAGTCCAATTTATTTCGCGGTGGTGCAGCTGGTAGAACTGCTGCCTCGCAGCGCCAGAGACCCAGGTTCCATCCTGACCTTCGGTGCTGTCTGTTTGTGGAGTTTGCACGTTCTCCCTGTGACCACGTGCTTGGGTTTCCTTCGGGTGGTCCGGTTTCCTCCCACATCCTAAAGACGCGTGGGTTTGTGTGTTAATTGGTCCTCTGTAAAATTGTCCCTAGTGTGTGGGGAGTGGATGAGAAAGTGGGATACCATAGAACTAGTGTGACCGGGGTCAGCACAGACTCGGTGGGCCGATGGGCCTGCTTCCATGCTGTGTATCCTTAAACTAAACTAAGCTAAACTAAACTTCTGAGGGAAGAGTCTCAGTTCATTTTAGTTTATTGTCACGTGTACCGAGGTACAGTGAAAAGCAAAGATCCTCTGCTATCGGATCTTTGGTGAAAAGCTTTTGTTGTGTGCTAACCAGTCAGCAGAAAGACAATACATGATTACAATCAATGCATTTACAATGCATAGATGCATAATAAGGGAATATTGTTTAGTGCAAGGTAAAGCCAGCAAAATCCAATCTGGGATTGTCCGAGGATCATCAAAGAGGTAGATAGTAGTTCAGCACTGTTCTCTGGTTGTGATTCAGTTGCCTGACAATAGCTGGGAAGAAACTTCCACATTTTCCACACTTCTATACCTTTTGCCTGATGGGAGAGGGGAGAAGAGAGAATGGCCAGAGTGCGACTCGTCCTTGATTGTGCTGCTGGCGTGAGGTATTGAATCAATGGAAGGGAGGTTGGTTTGTGCGATGACCTGTGCTGCATCCACAAGTCGCTGCATTTTCTTGCGGTCCTGGATGGAGACTGAATCCCTTGTCAAAGTGGCACAATAATTGACCTCAATGCCAGATGGGTACAGAGTCATACAGCACAGAAACAGACCCTTCAGCCCAACTTGTCCATGCCGACCAAGATGCCCCATCTACACTAGCCCCGTTTGCCTGCGTTTGGCTCGTTTCCCCCTAAATCCTCCCTGGCCTTTTTTAAAGAGATTCGAATTTTAGTTTATAGATACAGCATGCAAACAGGCCCTTCGGCCCAACGAGTCCACACTGACCATCGAGTACCTGAAAATAGTTTAAAGGTTTATAGCATACCATATTTAACAATATATAATACTTGTATTTATGGATATCTGTTTTAGGTGCTAATTCTGTTAATTCTAAACATAAGATGGCAAAGATTTTTGATAGAAAGTTAGCACGTGGAAACAGGCTCTTCGACCTATTGAGTCCACGCCGACCATCGATCACCCGTTTCCCACTAGTTCTATGTTATCCCACTTCCACATCCACAAACTGGAGCACAAGGGGCAATTCCCAGAGGGATGGTGAACCTACAAACCCTCACGTCTGTGGGATGCGGGAAGAAATCGGAGCACCCGGAGGAAACCCATGTGGTCGCAAAGAGAACGTGCAAACTCCACACACAGACAGCACCTGAGGCCAGGACAGGGTCGAACCCAGATCTCTGGTGCTGTGAGGCAGCAGCTCTACCAGTCCTGCCTTAAATTGTAATCAAATCGCTAGGCAAGGTAAGTTAAGGATCCTGCTCTCTTCGTGGGATGATTGAAACATCGAGAAGACAGGGACTACAGAGGCTGGAATCTAGAGCACAAAGCATACAGTAACTCAGGGGGTCAGGCAGTATCTCCACAGGGAAATGGACAGGTGATGTTTCTGGTCAGGACCCTTCTTCAGCCTCTGGAACATTCTACTGCTTCACCTGGTTTTGCTGACCATCACCTTTTCTCTCCCTATAAGGAATACTTCATGAACCTTTACCCATCTTTGATGGCACGCTCTTCTTCGCATGGTCAAGCTTTTCTGTTCTCTGTTTGAGTTGGGAATCGCCATTATGAGATGTAAAGTACCAACCGATATCTACACCTAGCTGTGTAGGAAGGAACTGCAGATGCTAGTTGATGCCAAAGATAGACATGAAAATGTTGTACACATGATCGGCAACAGATGACCTCAGGAAGGGTGGAGTCCATAATGGGATGATGTGCTAACGAGAGGGATACAAGGATGTAAATAATGGAACTAGTAGGTTGACTAGGATGGGGGGGGGGGGGGGGGGGGGGGGGGGGAGGGGGGAGGGAATGCGGGAGTTACTTAAATTTAGAGAAATCAACGTTCTATCACCAGGCAGCTTACAATCCAATGGTATGAAGGGTTTCGAACTGAAACACCACCTGTCCTATTCTGCAGAGATGCTGCCTGACCCGCTAAGTTACTCCAGCGTTTTGCGTCTATCTACACCTAACTCGCGGAATCTCACGGCTATATTAATTACAGATCGTAATTTTATTAAGGGTGGCACAGTGGTGCAGCTGGTAGAGCTGCTGCCTCTCAGCGCCAGGGACCAGGGTTCCATCCTGACCTCGGGTTCTGTCCGTGTGGGTGCTCCGTTTCTTCCCACATCCCAAAGACGTGCGGGTTTGCCGTCTGTTAATTGCCCCTAATTTGTATGGAGTGGGTGAAAAAGTGGGATAACATAGAACTAGTTATCAATGATCGATGGTCAGCATGTGCTCAGTGGGCCGAAGGGCCTGTTTCCATGCTGTATCTGAGTTGGATGATCAGCCATGATCATATTGAATGGCGGTGCAGGCTCGAAGGGCCGAATGGCCTACTCTTGCACCTAATTTCTATGTTTCTATCTTTCAAGAAATTACTCCATTGCTTTTCCTGTTAACTGCACAGATCCATCTAATTCTTCCAGTTTCTCCAGTTCTGATGTATCTCTTCTGATTATGCTGCCTTCCAAACCGTTGCTTCCAATATATGTCCTCTTTGTTTATCGCTTGAAGATTTACCACCACCATCTATCCCATTCCTCAAACTATTTTCGCTCTAAACTCTTAGCTCATGACCATTGCTCCCATTTTTCAGCTATTAATAATTATTTTACTTTGCTCTTCCTATTGTACTTGTTACACATGATTGAATTTATGTATAGTATTATCTGATCTGATTGAGTAGCATGCAAAACAAAGCTTTTCACTGTACCTCAGTATCTAAACCTAAACTCAAATCAGATTCTACCATTCAATTGCAACAATTAATGGTGGTGTATTAAGCTACCTGTTTAACCGATCAGTCTAAGGATCAAGATCTGAACTGTCATCTGCCTATTCCCTGCATTGATGCTGTCTGACCTGCTGTTCCTCCAGCACTTTGTGTTTTGCTCAAGATTCCAGCATCTGCACTTCCTCGTGTCTCTCTAGATTGGTATTTTTGTGATACTAACTAGTTGGTATCTTTATTAATCCCGTTACTATCCTTGTTTCTCATGTTCGCTCATCCAATTTCACCCTTCCTTAAGATCGAACATAGAACATAGAATAGTGCAGCACAGGAACATGCCCTTAGAAACATAGAAACATAGAACATAGAAATTAGGTGCAGGAGTAGGCCATTCGGCCCTTCGAGCCTGCACCGCCATTCAATATGATCATGCCTGATCATCCAACTCAGTATCCCGTACCTGCCTTCTCTCCATACCCCTGATCCCCTTAGCCACAAGGGCCACATCTAACTCGCTCTTAAATATAGCCAATGAACTGGCCTCAACTACCCTCTGTGGCAGAGAGTTCCAGAGATTAACCACTCTCTGTGTGAAAAAAGTTCTTCGCATCTCGGTTTTAAAGGATTTCCCCCTTATCCTTAAGCTGTGACCCATTGTCCTGGACTTCCCCAACATCGGGAACAATCTTCCTGCAACTAGCCTGTCCAACCCCTTCTGTCCACAATGTTTGTGTCGAACATGATGTCAAGTTAAACTGATTCATATTTCCTACATTTCCATGTAACTATCTATAAGCCTCTTAATCGCACTGTCGTCTCCGTCTCCACCACCACCCCTGGAAAGATGGCATCAAAACCAGGCCACTCTTTGCATGTTGGTCCAGGAAAGTGGATCTGCTATCAATTGGGAGCTGGCACAGTGGCACAGTGGTAGAGTTGCTGCCTTAAAGAGCCAGAGCCCCGGGTTTGATCCTGCTCTCGGGTGCTGTCTGTAGAAAATGTGTACATTCTCCCCATGACTACATGGGTTTTCTCCAGGTGCTACAGTTTCTTCCCACACTGCAAAGACGTACAGGTTTGCAGGTTAATTGGCCCGAGTGTGTAGATATTGCTAGTGTATGGGGATCGCAGGTCGGCGTGGACTCGGTGGGCCGGAGAGCCTTTTTCTGTGCTGTATCTCTAAACTAAACTAAACCTAAGCATTTATTACAATCGCTCCCCTCTTTTGAATCTTTATTTATTCCCTTTATCCTGTATCTGTACACTGTGGAAGGCTTGATTGTAATTATGAGTAGTGCGCTGGACCTCGGTACATGTGACAATACTAAACTAAACTAAACTAAAACAAAACAATGTGTTCCAGGCCCCACCACTCTCTGTGTAAAAGACTTGCCCCACACATCTCCATTAAACTTTCTCCTCTCATCTTCATGGTATGCCCTCTAGTGTTGGACATTTCTACCCTGGCAAAAATCCTCTGACTGTCTTCAAGCCCATGAAAGATATACATAGTTTAATTTAGAACTACAGCATGGAAACAGGCCCTTCGGCCCACCAAGTCAGCACCGACCCTTGATCACCGCATACACCAGGAGCAATTTATAGAAGCAAAATAATCCACAATCTTTGGACTGGGGGAGGAAACCGGAGCACCCGGAGGAAACACAAGTGGTCACAGGGAGAACGTGCAAACTCGGTACAGACAGCACCTGTAGTCAGGATTGAACCCGGTTTTGAGTGCTGTAAGGCCCGCAACTGTACCACTGCGCCACCATGCTGCATATTCTTTTGTTCGTTGCTGCTTTGACTGTATCCCTCTACATCCTGTCTCTATGCTAGCTAGATTAATGCCATCGCATCAGTGACATATTCTAAATGTGGTGACTCCTTACTGACTGAGTGCTTACAGCATTCTTTATATTTTTTTAAACTATTATCAGCCAAATAATGGAGTGCTTAACGCTCTCTTCCATTGGGATTTATGCCGAAGATGAATGAGCCTCGCGGGTGTGGTGACGTTCATGGAGCCACATGAAGACCAGAGTTGCAGACAAAACTCTTTTATTCCGCACAGACAGACACACCGAGGAAACCCGATGATAGAATCTCCTGGAGGAGTCTCTGCTGAACTCAAAGTACATCGAGCTATTACATTCTTATGCACAAAGGTCGCTATCGGTGGCGCCATGACCAGGTGCTCAGGGTGGTTGCTGAGAGCATAACCACCGCCATCAGTAACAGCAAACACCACCACGCCCCAAAGAAATCAATCACTTTTGTCAAAGCTGGAGAGAAGCCCCGACCATAAGCAGAAACAAGGACGGGCCTCCTCTACACAGCCACTGACTGGCAGCTGCACGTCGATCTGGGCAAACAGCTGAAATTTACACAGCAACATCACTCCGGCCAGACATGATAATCTTCTCCGAAGGGACAAAACAGCTGATCATTCTGGAGCCGACAGTGCCCTGGGAAGAGCGTATTGAAGAGGCTAACGCGCAAAGTACCAGGAACGGGTGGAGATGTGCCAGGACAGCGACTGGGAGACATACAATGAGCCCATAGAGGTGGGTGTAGAGGCTTTACAGGACACTCACTCTGCAAAGTCCTCAACGAGTTGGGCATTACGGGGCTGGCAAAGAAGAGGGCCATTCAATCCGCAAGCGAAGCCGCAGAGAAAGCCACTAGGTGGCGTTGGATTACGAGGGCTGATCCGTGGGCGGTTGCTGCTGGGACGCAAGTCGGGGCTTGATCAACCCCGGCTGGGTCGCCTGGGCGAGGGTGTCTGATGTTGTGAGACCCAAAACACCCGATGACCCCAGGTCACATCACTGAGGATGGAAGTCCCAGCGCATCTAGAAAATGTATCTTTCACACTCACACAGTTGGATAGTAAATATACATATTACTATAGTTAAATTGCACAGATTAGTTCAATGGTTTGGTTGTAAGCAGTGATCTTACTTTACTTTAGTACTTCAGAGAAACAGCGTGGAAACAGCCCCTTCGGCCCACCGAGTCTGCACCGGCCAGTGATCGGATCCAGTACACCAGTTCCATCCTGCACACTAGGGACAATTTATAGAAGCCAATTAGCTGTCAAACCTTACGTGGGAGGAAACTGGACCAACTAGAGAAACCCCATGAGGTCACAGGGAGAACTCTGTACAGACAGCACCCGGAGGATCAAACTCGGGTCTTTGGCGCTGTAAAGGGCCTGTCCCACTTTCCCGAGTTATTCACAAATTCTCCCGAGTTTTCAAACTCGCAGAATGCTCGTGACAGGTCTGTAGGAGTCCGTGGATATATTGTAGTGGTCCGATATGCCAGCCTTAGGTACTCGGGGCTATTTTTTTTACATATGGACATTTTTCATCATGCTGAAAAAACTTCCCAACTTACCTGATGCCCGAGTACCTACGGCTGGCATAACGAGCCGCTACGATCCCGATGTGCAAACTAGCGTGTCCAAACCCTGAACAATCTTATATGTTTCAATAAGATATCCTCTCATCCTTCTAAACTCCAGAGTGGACAAGCCCGGCTGTTCCATTCTCTCAGCATATGACAGTCCCGACATCCCGGGATTTAATCTTGTAAACCTACGCTGCACTCCCTCAATAGCAAGAATGTCCTTCCTCAAATTAGGGGACCAAAACTGCCCACAATACTCCAGGTGTGGTCTCACTAGGGCTCTGCACAACTGCAGAAGGACCTCTTTGCTCCTATACTCGACTCCTCTTGTTTTAAAGGCCAACATGCCATTCGCTTTCTTCACTGCCTGCTGTACCTGCATGCTTACTTTCATAGACTGATGAACTAGGACCTCCAGATCCCATTGTAACTCCCCTTTTCCCAACTTGACACCATTCAGATAGTAATCTGCCTTCCTGTTTTTGATACCAAAGTGGATAACCTCACATTTATCCACATTAAACTTAATCTGCCATGCATCTGCCCACTCCCCCAACCTCTCCAAGTCACCCTGCATTCTCATAGCATCCTCCTCACAGTTCACACTGCCACCCAGCTTTGTATCATCTGCAAATTTGCTAATGTTACTAATGTTTTGAATCCCTTCATCCAAATCATTGATGTATATTGTAAATAGCTGCGGTCCCAGCACCGAGCCTTGCGGTACCCCACTAGTCACTGCCTGCCATTCTGAAAGGGACCCGTTAATCCCTACTCTTTGTTTCCTGTCTGCCAACCAATTTTCTATCCATGTCAGCACTCTACCCCCAATACCATGTGTCCTAATTTTGCCCACTAATCTCCTATGTGGGACCTTATCAAATGCTTTCTGAAAGTCCAGGTACACTACATCCGCTGGCTCTCCCTTGTCCATTTTCCTAGTTACAGCTTCAAAAAATTCCAGAAGATTAGTCAAGCATGATTTCCCCTTTGTAAATCCATGCTGACTCGAACTGATCCTGTTACTGCTATCCAAATGTGTGGCTTTCATCTTTTATAATTGAGTCCCCACCACGGATGTCAGGCTAACTGGTCTATAATTCCCTGTTTTCTCTCTCCCGCCTTTCTTAAAAAGTGGGATAACATTAGCTACCCTCCAATCCACAGGAACTGATCCTGAGTCTATAGAACATTGGAAAATTATCACCAATGCATCCACGATTTCTAGAGCCACTTCCTTAAGTACCCTGGGATGCAGACCATCAGGCCCTGGGGATTTATCAGCCTTCAGTCCCATCAGTCTACCCAACACCATTTCCTGCCTAGTGTGGATTTCCTTCAGTTCCTCCGTCACCCCAGCTCCTCTGGCCACTACTATATCAGTAAGATTGTTTGTGTCCTCCTTAGTGAAGACGGATCCAGAGTACCTATTCAACTCATCTGCCATTTCCTTGTTCCCCATAATAAATTCACCTTTTCGGTCTTCAAGGGTCCAACTTTGGTCTTAACTATTTTTTTCCTCTTCACGTACCTAAAGAAGCTTTTACTATCCTGCTTTATATTCTTGGCTAGCTTACCTTCGTACCTCATCTTTTCTCCCCGTATTGTCTTTTTGGTTAAATTCTGTTGTTCTTTATACATTACCCAATCCTCTTGCTTCCCGCTCTTTTTGCTACGTTGTACTGCTTCTTTATTATTTTTATACTGTCCCTGACACCCCTTGTCAGCCACGGTCGCCCCTTACTCCCCTTGGAATCTTTCTTCCTCCTTGGAATGAACTGATCCTGCACCTTCTGTATTATTCCTAGAAATACCTGCCATTGTTGTTCCACTGTCATCCCTGCTAGTGTATCTTTCCAGTCAACTTTGGCCAGCTCCTCCCCTCATGGCCCCATAGTCCCCTTTATTCAACTGTAACACAGACACCTCTGATCTACCCTTCTCCCTCTCCAATTGTAGATTAAACCTGACCATATTATGGTCGCTACCTCCTAATGGCTCATTAACCTCAAGTTCCTTTATCAAATCCGGTTCATTACATAACACTAAATCCAGAATTGCCTTCTCCCTGGTAGGCTCCAATACAAGCTGCTCTAAGAATCCATCACGAAGGCACTCTACAAAGTCCCTTTCTTGGGGTCCAGTACCAACCTGATTTTCCCAGTCTACCTGCATGTTGAAATCTCCCATAACAACCACAGCATTACCTTTGCTACATGCCAATTTTAACTCCTGATTCAACTTACACCCTATATCCAGGCTACTGTTTGGGGGCCTGTAGATAAGTCCCATTAGGGTATTTTTACCCTTACAATTCCTTGGTTCTATCCATACTGACTCCATATCTCCTTTTTCAATGTCACCCCTTGCAAGGGACAGAATTTCATTCCTCACCAACAGAGCTACCCACCCCCTCTGCCCACCAGTCTGTTTTTTCGATAGGAGGTATACCCTTGGATATTCAGTTCCCAGCCCCAGCCCTCTTGCAGCCATGTCTCTGTAATTCCCACAACATCATACTTGCCAATTTCTAACTGAGCCTCAAGCTCGTCCACTTTATTTCTTATACTTCGTGCATTCATATACAACACTTTGACCTCCGTATTCACGTCCCCCTCGCGCTGCTCGCAATTGGCCCTGACCTTACTCTTTTATCCCTTCTCGAACTTTCCTTCCCATTAATTCGAGAATCTTTTGTATTATTTCCTGTACTCACCTCCCCTTTAACTCCATCTTTATACTCCCAATTTGTCAATCCCTCCCCTCCCCCCCTCCCCCCCCACCTTATTATTTAGTTTAAACCCACACATGTAGCCCTAGCAAACCTGCCTGCCAGAATGTCGGTCCCCCTCCAGTTAAGGTGTAACCCGTCCCTTTTGTACAGGTCACCCCTACCCCAGAAGAGATCCCAGTGAACTATAAATCTAAATCCCTGCTCCCTGCACCAGCCCCTCAGCCACACATTCAGATCCCCTATCTCCCTGTTCCTGTCCTCACTAGCACAAGGTACTGGAAGCAATCCAGAGGTAACCACCCTAGAAGTCCTGCTTTTCAGTCTTCTTCCTAACTCTCTGAACTTACGTTGGAGAATCTCCTTCCTCTCCTTCCTGATGTCATTTGTGCCCACGTGCACAACTACTGCCGGCTGTTCACCTTCTCTCTCGAGGATGTTCTGAATTCGGCTCGTGACATCCCGAACCCTGACACCAGGGAGGCAACAGACCATCCTCGCGTCTCGTCTGCCGCCACAGAATCTCCTGCCTGATCCTCGGACAATGGAGTCACCCACCACGATGGCACGATTATTACCTTAAAATAATTGAACAAGTGGAATATCTATAAAGAAAACATTTCAAGTTGGTGCTCAGGAAACTTACCGCATTTGATTCAGAAAAGCTACTAATTGCATAATTATGGCAAGTGAAGCAGAACTGAAGTTTTATGATTTTGGACATTCTCCCAGTATTTTCATAATGTGCTCTGGGCAAAGTGACAAGTTTCCATAAGGAGAACGAGCCTGTTGCAAATTGAAAATGTCATCCTCATGTGTGATTCGAATGTGATAACAAGCCACAGGAGGAATAATTACCCTTTAACTAACTGTTATCCAAAACTATCATGGTTGTGTACCAGGCTACACTGCATGCCTCACCTTCCTTCATCAAAGCCAAAGAGTATCACCTTCCCCAACTCTGGTGGGTTCAGGTTAAAACTAACAGTGTTTTTTTACAAATTAGATGATTAAAATAAATGAAATAACTATTTTTAGTTTAGTTTGATTCAGTTTAGTTTTGAGATACAGCAGGGAAACAGGCCCTTCGGCCCACCGAGTCCCCGCCGACCCATGATCCCCATACACTAACACTATATACAACACACTAGGGACAATTTACAATCTTTACTGATGCCAATTAACCTACTAACCTGTACATCTTTGGTGTGGGAGGGGGCTGGAGTACCCGGGAAAACCCAAACGGCAACGATGAGAATGTACAAACTCCGTACAGACAGCACTCGTAGTCAGGATCGAACCCAGGTCACTGGCGCTATAAGGCAGAAACTCAGATTGATTGATTGAAAAATACAGCAATGAAATAGGCCCTTCAACCCACCAAGTCCATGCTGACCCATTCGATGAATTCCATGGTATCCCACTTTCTCATCCACTCCCTATGATCTAGGGGTCATTTACAGAAGGCCAATTAACCTTCAAACCCTCACGTCTTTCAGATGTGGGAGGAAACTAGAGCACCTGGAGGAGACCCATGCGGTCACAGGGAGAACATGCAAACTCTGCACAGACAGCATTCAAGGTCAAGATCGAACCCGGGTCTCCAGCGATGTGAGCAGCTGCTCTACCAGCTGTGCCACTGTGCATGAGGACAAAAGACCCCTCTATATCAAAATGTCTTCAGTTCTGTCAATTTTAGATACAAGGAACTGCAGATGCTGGTTTATTTTTTTTTAAAGATTCAATTATTCTATTGAATCATTATTTTGCAACAGTTTTTAGGATTTGAGGATTTGATAGGATTTTACTGTAACACCATTTAGAAGACATTTGGACAGGTATGTGGATAGGAAAGGTTTAGAGGGACAAGGGCCAAATGCTGGAAGGTGGGACTAGTGTAAATTGAGCATGTTGGTCGACATGGGCAAGTTGGGCCGAAGGGCCTGTATCCGTGCTGTGTCACTCTATGACTATTAGATTTGATTAACATGGTAGCTCAGGGAGACATGAGGTTCCATTAAACTTTAACCGTTGCCCTCAATCTGGGATGTGATGAATGCAAAGATTATTTCACCACATTTATACCATGGGAAGTGAGATGAGCTGAACTTTAATTTCAGTTTGAATGCTGCAGACAGATTTTAAGCTTTTGTAATGCATTGCCCCAGCATTTCCCTTTAATTACAGCATGAGGGAGTCAGTGTCACAGCTGAGGAACAAGAGAGATAGCGGCAGATTAAATTTCAGACAGATCATACAGACAGATGCTCATAAATATCAGTTCCAAGCAATGAAACATAACTTCCCTTCACACTGAACTTGGAGCAAGAAAGGCATCACACTTGTTGTGAAAATCTTATTACCATTTGGGAAAGTATTTCCATTTTTGCATTTAATAGTTTATCAGTGTTGGCAGTATCAGTGGAAATTAAGGAGCCGTTTTGGCCCGGAATCCAGAGCCACTGCCTCTTAGTACCAGAGACCCCGGTTCGATCCTGACCTCGGGTGCTGCCTGTGTGGAGTTTGCACGTTCTCCCTGTGACTGCATGTTTGGGTTTCCTCTGGGTGCTCAGTTTCCTCCCACATCCCAAAGATTTGCGGGTTTGTAGGTTAATTGGCCCTCTGTAAGTTGCCCCAAGTGTGTCGGGAGTGGATGGGAAAGTGGGATAACATAGAACTAGTGTGAACTGGTGATCACTGTTGGGTGTGGACCCGGTGGGCAGAAGGGCCTGTTTCCATGCTGTATCTTTCAAACGATCAAAAGGGAGGCTACTGCAGTATATATCATTTAACATGGACTTGCGTTCAGCTTTGGTCACCATTTTACAGGAAAAATGTTGTCAAGCTGGAAAGGCTGCAGAGAAGATTTACGAGAATGTTGCTAGGACTCGAAGGGCCTGAGATACAGGAAGAGGTTGAGCAGGCGAGGACTTAAGTCCTTGGAGCACAGGAGGATGAGGAGTGATCTTACAGAGGTAAACAAATCATGAGAGGAATAGATCGGTAAAATGCACAGTCTTTTGCCCAGAGTATGGGAATCGAGAACCAGAGGACATAGGTTGAAGTTGAGGGGGGAAAGATGTAATTGGAACTTAGGGGCAACCTTTTTTGACACAAAGCGTGGAGGGTTTATGGAACGAGCAGCCAGAGGAGGTAGTTGATGGGTACTATCGAGATGTACCATTTATATAGGTACATGGATAGGATAGGTTTAGAGGGATATGGGCCAAACACAGCAGACAATGTACATGGGGCATGATGGTCGGCGTGGGTAAATCGGGCCAAAGAGTCTATGACTACGACTAAACTATGAATCTATGACTGTCACCACTGATCCTTGAACTGATGAACCCAGAGGCAATAGTGAAAGTGAAGGACAAAGGGCCTGTTTCAATCGATCATTCTGTAGTGAGAAATAATGTTGAGAGTGTTCGCCACTGCAAAGTGCGAACTGAGAGTAATTTCTGCAGTACACAGACCATAATGTCAAAAGACACAGGAGCAGAATCGGGCCATTCGCCCCATCAAGTCTGTCCACCTTTCCATCATGGCTGATCTAACTTCCTCTCTCAACCCCATTCTCCGTCCTTTTCCCTGTGCAACCTGTTGTTCTGCAGTTAAAATGAAATCTCAACACCGACAGCCTCCTTTTATTGAAGAAGCACTGTTTTGCAACGGAGGTTACACAAAAAAAGATGGAGAAACTCAGCGGGTGCAGCAGCATCTATGGAGCGAAGGAAATAGGCAACGTTTCGGGCCGAAACCCTTCTTCATACTGATCGGGGGCGGGGGTGGGCGGGGACAAGAAAGGAAAAAGGAGGAGGAGCCCGAAGGCTGGGGGATGGGAGGAGACAGCAGGGGGACTGAGGAAGGAGAGGAGACAGCAAGGACTAACAAAATTGGGAGAATTCGATGTTCATGCCCCCAGGATGCAGACTCCCCAAACGGAATATGAGGTGCAATGAACTGTTTTGCAACGTTCACCAATGTAGTCAGTGTTTATGTATGAATGGACAGGGCGTGAAAGTGGCATAACTGTAGAGTTGCTGCCTTACTGTGCCAGAGACCCGGGTTCGATCCTGACTCGTTAGGTGCTGTCTGTACGGAGTTTGTACGTTCTCCCCATGACCTGCATGGGTTTTCTCCAAGATCTTCGTTTTTCCTCACACACTCCAAAGACGCACAGGCTTGTCGGTTAATTGGCTCACTATAAAAATGTAAAATTGTTCCTAGTGTGTGCAGGGTAGTGTTAATGTACTGGTCGGTGCAGACTCAGTTGTTTTCGCACTGTATCTCTAAACTAAATGAAACTAAACTGAGTCTCAGGTGCCTGACGTATCTCTGTTGTGAAAGTCCAGGGATGCTGCAGGCTGACGTTGAGACTGTCCCCGCGACCAACTTGATGAGCCAGGAATGCACGAGTTTGAGGTGGGGACTAAACCAAACCAGAATCGAGGCGATGAACTGATAGAGCGGACATGACAGATCATAAGTCCAAAGAAGGGTCTTGGCCCGAAACGTCACCCATTCCTTCTCTCCAGAGATGCTGCCTGTCCTGCTGAGTTACTCCAGCATTTTGTGTCTATCGTCGATTTAAACCATCATCTGTCATTCTCTCCTAAACATGATAGGTCAGGATCCAGTATCAACGCTAACAGAGGCAGGGCCCAGACCCAAGCGATAAAGAATGTTACAGACACAATGTTACTATCGCAACATTAAAGAAACAAATAGACAGGTACATTGATAAGCAGGCTTGGAGGGATATGAACCAAACACATGCAGATGGGACTTGTGTAGATGGGGAATGTTGGCCGGTGTGGGACAAAGGGCCTGTTTCCACGCTGTATGACTCTGACACAAGAATAGTGAGACTTTCACATGTGCAAAAGAGACATTTTCAATGGAATAAACGCCATATCCAGAGACGCGTTGGAACATTCGTTTCACAGGATGATGTGTAAATACATTTTGTTTGATAAGGGAGGGATGTCATGGTAGCATGGTCTGAAGAAGGGTCTCAACCCGAAACATCACCCATTCCTTCTCTCTCGAGATGCTGCCTGTCCCACTGAGTTACTCCAGCTTTTTGTGTCTATCATAGAAACATAGAAACATAGAAATTAGGTGCAGGAGTAGGCCATTCGGCCCTTCGAGCCTGCACCGCCATTCAATATGATCATGGCTGATCATCCAACTCAGTATCCCGTACCTGCCTTCTCTCCATACCCCCTGATCCCCTTAGCCACAAGGGCCACATCTAACTCCCTCTTAAATATAGCCAATGAACTGGCCTCAACTACCCTCTGTGGCAGAGAGTTCCAGAGATTCACCACTCTCTGTGTGAAAAAAGTTCTTCCCATCTCGGTTTTAAAGGATTTCCCCTTTATCCTTAAGCTGTGACCCCTTGTCCTGGAACTGGGACCTGCTTATAGACACAAAAAACTGATGTGGTATTGAAATGTATCACATGTTACACTGAGTCAGAAAGGTCACAAAAGTAAAGGGCCTGTCCCACTTAGCATTTTTTCTGCGACTGCCGGCATTATTGACTGACATATTAGGTCATTGAAAAATTTGCGCCATGATGTGGTATGATGCGGCGTGATGGCGTATTGGCGCGCGGGGTTTTTTCAGGTGTCGCAACATTTTTTTTGCCGCTGTTGGATTTTTTGCACCATGCGCATATCACGTGCGTGTCATGATGCGTCGTGACGCGTAAATGATGTCGCGTAAATTACGCGCAAATGACGGCCAAGTGGGACAGGCCCTTTACTGTATGATGATGTTCACACCCTATTAACGCATAAAAGGAAAACAAACCAGATAAGAATGTAGGCAGGATGTACAAGGAAGTGCAGATGCTGGATTACAAAAAAAAAGATGCAAAGTGCTGGAGTAACTCAGTGGGTCATTGAACATAGAACAGTACAGCACAGGAACAGGCCATCATCCTACAATGTCAGTGCCAAATATGATGCCAGGTTAAACTGATCTCCAGCCTGTGTATGATCCATATCCCTCTATTCCTTGTACTTCCATGTGCCTATCTAAAAGCCTCTTAAACACAGCATCTCTGAAGAACATGGGCAAGTTTGGGGTCGGTCTGAAGAAAGGTCCTAATCCGAAACGTTGCCTAAACGTGTTCTCAGGAGATGCTGCCTGACCCGTTAAGTTATTCCACAACTTTGTGTCTAGGAATATTGAAATGAAATCCTAACTGTTTTGGAAACATAGAAAATAGGTGCAGGAGTAGGCCATTCGGTCCTTCGAGCCAGCACCGCCATTCAATGTAATCATGGCTGATCATCCACAATAAGTACCCCGTTCCTGCCTTCTCCCCAAATTCCTTGATTCCGCCAGGCCTAGGAGCTCTATCTAACTCTCTTTTGAACGCATTCAGTGAATCGGCCTCCACTGACTTCTGAGGCAGAAAATTCCACAAATTCACAATTGTCTGGGTGAATTTTTTTTTGACATCTCAGTTCTAAATGGCCTTTCCCTTATTCTTAAACATTTTAAAATGAGAGAGTCTGGTTTCTACTGCTTAAAAATGTTGGTTGCTTCTATCATGATGTCCTTTGAATAAGAATGCATTGTTAATACCTCTGCAAAATTGTATTTCAACTTTATCTTCCATATTTTCTTTCTCATTCTGCCAGGACTCAAAGCCACTTCCTTCGTTATAAATGTGCACAGAATAATTCTCCGAGATGTTATCAAATTGAAATTGTTGCAGATGGTAAGGGGAAATCAGTAGCTAGTGCAGAAGTCAAACTGGCAATCAGCATTGTGTTTCTTGAACCATTTCCACTCTTTAATTTAACATTAACATTTAGATGAAATAATGCAAGGTGTCATCTCCTTTGCATGATGATATTGTCAAGTCAAAGCCTTCGGAAATCCAAGGTATGTGCTCATCTCTGGCTAACGCTGTATAATTATTTTGATAACATCACACGTCCTGTTTGCATCTGATACAATTCAGAGGCACAATGTTACTCCCATAACAATTATTTTGTTTCTTACAAAACCATTTGGCCTTCCAACCCAATGTTATGAACAGGGAACTGCAGATGCCTGTTTACAAAAAAAAACAGAGGCCAAGGGCTGGAGTAACTCAACAGGTCAGGCAGCATCTCTGGAGGAAATGTGTAGGCGGTGTTTCTGGTTGGGATCCTTCCTCCGATTGATTGCAGTGGAGAGGGTGGGATTGATTGTAGTGAGAGGTGGAGCGGTACCCTGAACCCACATCTCTAAACGGGGGGAGAGAAACTGATGAACGCAGTGGCAGGCAAGCGGACATGCAGAAAGGAGCGCAGCAACCTCAACAGACCACAGACCACACACACAAATGTGACCTTTGCCACAGAGACTGTCACTCCCGCATTGGTCTCTTCAGCCACAAGGGGCGCTGCTCTAGCCGAGGTTTGCAGCAAGCAGCCAACAACTAGGATGCATCTCCCATGGTCAGTCATGACTGAGGGGGGCCTACAGGGTGGGGGGAGAAAGCTGGAAGACAGGAGAGTTCACAAGTTCACACTTTATAGGAGTAGAATTAGGCCATTCGGCCCATCGAGTCGAGTCTGCCTTTCAATCATGCCTGATCCCTGCCTCCTAATCCTATTTTCCTGCCTTCTCCCCATAACCCTGACACCAGTCCAAATCAAGAATTTGTCTATCTCTGCCTTAAAAATATCCACTGACTTGGCCTCCATGGCCCTCTGTGGCAATGAGTTCCACAGATTAACTACCCTCTGACTAAAGAAGTTCCTCCTCACCTCCTTTCCAAAAGAGCGCCTTTGAATTCTGAGGCTATGACCTCTGGTCCTAGACTCTCCCACCAGTGGAACCATCCTTTCCACATCCACTCTATCTACTATGCCTTTCATTATTCTGTAAGTTTCAATGAGGTCCGCCCTCAACCTTGTAAACTCCAGCAAGAGGCGGGACACAGTGAGGCAGGTAATAGATGAACACAGGTAAGGCAGGTGAAGTAACTAACAAACAACCCCATCCCCCTGATTATTGCCCCCCTTCCCTGTGCCCCATCCAGAGGTACATTCATTTCTCCCTTGCCCCTTCCATCTAGTCTATAACGTCACCTATCCATGTTCTCCAGCGATGCTGCCTGACTCACTGAGTTGCTCCAGCACTTTGTGTTTTTTTTATGGTGAACTAGCACCTGCAGTTCCTTTTATCACCTATATTCTTTCCTCTGTCTTCTCTGGTCCAACACCTCCTCTCTCCATCTCTCACTATCTTTTGTCTTGTCATCTCTGGCCATTGTCCACCCATCCACCAAGTTAAGCCCCCCTCGCCTGTATCCACCTTTCACTGCCAAGCTTTGCCATGTTGCCATCTCTCTTTTCCAGCTTTCTCCACCTCAATTCATCAATCTGAAGAAGGGTCCTGATCTGAAATATCATCTCTCCATGGAGGATCCAAGGGGCCTTGGCCTGGATTTGACAACTTGAATGCCCAGGACCGAAGAAGGCTGCAAAAAGTGGGGAACACTGCCCAGTCTATCACAGGTACTCACCTCCACACCATCGAAGGGATCTACAAGAGTCGCTGCCTCAATAAGGCAGCTAGCACCACCGGAGACCTGGCCATTTTTATTTCACTACTGCCATCGGGAAGAAGGTACAGCAGCCTTAAAACTGTAACGTCCAGGTTCAGGAACAGCTTCTTTCCTACAACCATTGAACACTACAACCTCCAAATAGGCTGCAAACTGCATACACATGGAGACTTTGATTTTGTCTTTACACCACTATTTTCTATTTATTTATCTTTTTTTTAAATACTGAACTTTTGTTGTTGTTAATTATGGTCTTTATGCAGCACTCTGTTTAAATATCTGTTGTGCTGCTGCATGAAATAATCTCATGGTTCTGTTTGGGACATATGACAATAAAACACTCTTGACTCTTGTCTCTTGGCCTAAAACGTTGTCTATTCATGTCCTCCAGAGATGCTGCCTGACCCACTGAGTTACTCCACCCATGTCAGCGTGGGTTTCCTCCGGAAGCTCCGCTTTCCTCCCACATCCCAATGACTTGCGGGCTTGCAGGTTACTTGGGTAAATTGCTCCCTAGTGCGTGTGGGGAGTGGATCTTCTTATCGAGTCCACGCACAAGATTAGAATTTGTTCAGCCAGAACTGAACACAAGTCTCGGCATCTGCACACAATGGTGTCTGTCTTGCACTTCTTGTGCTTGGTGGTGGAAAGATTGGTGGAAAAAAACGGGGCTGGGACGTCAACGTTCGTTCCTTGACCCCTGGGGAGTGAATGAGAAAGTGGGATAACGTAGAACTCGGGTGATCGATGGTCGGCGAGGACTCGATGGGCCGAAGGGCCTGTTTTCATGCTGTGTCTCTAAACTAAACCAAACAGAAGGCTGGAGATGGAGTTAAAGCATAAACGTTGATGCTTCATGTTGGATGATGTAAAGCAATGCGCCGCCTAATAAATAAGCCGTCAGGCATTCTATGTCAAAGAAGACCAGCTGGCTGCAAGGCATAAATAACTGCGGAAAGAGATTGTTGCTTTAGCACTTGACATGAAGATCACTAAAACCCCAGGACTGTCAAGATGAATGCGTTAACTAGCAATCTGTTTCATGTGGTGCAGCTTCTTTTTAGAAAACGGCTACGTAAATTACAACCAATACTTCACAGAACAAGGGACAGCACAACACAGGTTCAAACATGGTGCCAAGTTAAATGATCTCATCTGCCTGTACCTGATCCACGTCCCTCCATTCCCTGCGTAGTCATCGAAAAGCCTCAAACGCCACTGTCATATCTGCCTCCATCACCACCCTTGGCAAAGCATTCCAGCCCCCCACCACCCTCACTATAAAAACAACTTGCCCTCCACATCTGCATTTAATGATCCCCCCTCTCACCTTATAGCTCTGCCCTCTGGTGTTGGACTTTTCCACCCTTGGTGAAAGGCTCTGACTGTCTACCCCATCTATTGCCCTCATCATTTTACATACCTCTATCAATTCTCCTCTCGACATCTGATGTTCCAGCGAACACAAACCCTGTCTATCCAACCTCTCCCTGTAGCTGAAACTCTCTCATCCAGGTCCTCACATCCTTCCGGTAATGGGGCAACCAGAACTGCACGTAACACTCCAAATGTAACTTAACCAAAGTCTTACAGAGCTGCATCTAGACTCCCTGGAATAAACATGGCTAATCATTGCATCATGAGCATGGATGATAGTATTTCTCCGGAGTCAATCTACAGAATATAGTCAGTTATACACCACAGAAACAGGCCCTTTGGCCCGACTCGCCCATGACGACCATGATGCCCCATCTACACCCGTCACCTTAATGCCTTATTCCACCTTTCTTCCAATCAAAGTTTCATGTGATTCCTCCCCCTCACCAGTATCCATCTATCACTTGCCAGACTTTGTCCCACCTCCACCTCTCTTCCAGCTTCCTTCCCCCCCCTACTATTATCAGCCTGAACAAGGGTCCTGACATGAAATATTGTTTGACAACCCCCTCCACAGGTGCTGCCGGACCCGTTAAGTTCCTCCAGCACTTTGTGTATTGCTCAAGATTCAACATCAGCAGTTCCTTGTATCTCCAGTATACTGTAGCTTATAGTAAGGATAACTGGTTTAATGGCCCATTGGTTCACTATTGGCATTCTGCCAGTTGAAATTATAGATATTTCTAGATAATAGAATTGAATATCCAACTACTGGGATTTAAGGCATTGTTGTTTTTTACACATATAATCTGTTTTGTCAAGGCCTTATCATATAATCCATTTTCTCTACTTGTCAACCATTGAGCCCACTGCTTCCATCATAGTGATGACAACTGATCATCTTCCACAGAGAGTCTTTGTCCAAGAACTATTTCAGCGCCAATGAAATGTCCTCTTGAAGCTCCAAAAATAAAGAGGAGACGCGGGAGTGTATTGATGTCAAATGCAGTTCATAACTTCATTGACGCATAATTGAATGGTATTATAGATAGATAGAGGATAGGCGCAAAATGCTGGAATAACTCAGCAGGAGAAGCAGCATCTCTGGAGAGATGGAATGGGTGATGTTTCGGGTCGAGACCCCTCTTCAGCCTGATATCTGGGGAGAGGGAGGTGCATAGTAGATAAGGAAGTGTAAGGTGAGAATGCAGTACAAAGGGAATGGAGATCAGGGAAAATGTAGAACAGATCATTGTTAGTTGGGAGAAGGTAACACCAAAGCAAACAGAGATCAAATGTAGTCGGAGACAGTAAGATTGGTCGGAGAACTGGGAAGGGGGAGGGATGGAGAGAGAGGGAAAGAAAAGTTTACTTGAAGTTAGAGAAGTCAATATTCATTCCACTAGGGTGCAAGTTGCCCAAGCGAAATACAGTAGGAGGTGTTGTTCCTCCAATTTGTACTGGGCCTCACTCTGACAATGGAGGAGGCCCAGGAAGAGAAAGGTCCGTGTGGGAATGGGAGGGTGAGTTCAAGTAAGATTAATAAGCAGGTAAGTGTTATAAGAAGCACTGTTGATTTGAACAGTCAATTTTCTGTAAAGATACAGCATGGAAACAGGCCCTTCGGCCCATCGAGTCCATGCTGACCTATGGCCGGGACTAACCTGAGGGCTCCAGTCGTGGAGCCTGCAGACCTGACATCGCGGAGCCGGCCATCTTCGGAGCGGGAAGAGCTGTCGTGGCGCGCGGCTGCAATCCGACTTCGGAGCTTCGGAGGTTCCGGCCGCAGGCCCGTTGGACAGGAACATCGGTAGCTCGCAGGTCCCTGGTGGGAGACCGCTTTTCGGAGCTCCCGCAAAGGCAACTTCCCCCACTGGAATCGCGGGGTTTAAAGGACTCGGAGAGGGGCCTTAAATCGCCCGATTTACCGCTGCCCGCCGGGGGCTTTAACATCGTGATCCCCAGTTCGCCTCGACCTTGCAGTTGGACCGCTGGACCGCGGGAGAAGAACAAGGGAAGAGATAAGACTTTTGCCTTCCATCACAATGAGGAGGTGCTGGAGATTCACTGTGATGGATGTTTGTGTAAATTGTGTTAAGTGTGTGTCTTGGGTTTTTTTGCAATGTAAGACTGTAGAAAATGCAATTTCGTTCAAACCAAGCTGTTTGAATGACAATTAAAGGCATTCTACTTCTATTCTATTCTATTCTATTGTATTATATTCTGTGTAGAAATGTCAAAGACCAGATGTCATAGCTTTAAAGTGAGGGGGGCAAGTTTTTTTACACAGAGGGTGGTGGGTGCCTGGAACGAGCTGCCAGAGGTGTTGGTGTAGGCAGATACAATAGTGGTGTTTAAAAGGCTTTTGGATGGGCACATGGATATGCAGGGAATGGAGAGATATGGATCATGTGCTGGCAGAGGAGATTAGTTTAACACCATCATGTTAAGCATGGACAAGGTGGGCCGAAGGGCCTGTTCCTGCGCTGTACTGTTCAAAGTTCTACGAAATGCAGTATATTTGATGAACTGAGAACAAATTAAACCCTAAGATTGGCTGATGGCAGCAGACATTGAAATACAAGTCTTTTACCTATTAACTTAAGTCACATTGCTAATTATTCTGAGTATTTAATTTCACCGCTACACATAGGACACTGCATTTAACTAATTTTCTTTGACAGAACATAGCAAACCATCACCAATGGCTGTAACTTCAGCTTGTAAGATTTTATTCTCCCTCTTTTCATGAAGAATTAAATGATCTTAAAAGGAAATCTCGAAAGGAGAGCCACATCCCAGAGGATCCACAAGTTTTAATCTACGTCAATTATTGCGCTGTAGTTATCTCTCAAGGACGAAATCTAATGTGAACTGTTATTGCAGTTATTATATTAGTCGTGATTTATTCACCATCTGAGTCGTTTGTCAAATTAAATTTGGGGTGATATAAAAAGATGGAAATCTGCTTACTCCATTAATAAGGCGATACACTGATTTGCTGCTCCGGGAATGTTTTGATATCAGATTAGTATAATATCCTTACTATTTGGACAAATTAATTGCTACGGCCCTTAGACGAACATGCTGTTACTTCTTTGCAGTACAGATTCTATTCAGGTGGATTTAAGATTCTCAGTGACTCTGCGCTGATCCATATTTTGCAATGGTGAGCAGCTTAGACAGCATTTATTGGTGTGGTCCATGGGAGGACATACTAACTCGTCAGTGCAACAGCAGTTTTGATTAGGGAAGTCATACAGCACAAAATCAGGCCCTTCGGACTAACTTGTTTTTTTATTTTTATTTTTTATTTTTGTTAGAAGCAATTGTACAAAAAGAAAATGAACGACAGAACAGTTATACAATTTTCGTACTGCTTCAGTTTTAACATTTTACGAACTAATAACTACATTGGGGAAAAAGAAAAAGGTAAATAGGGAAAGAAAGAAGAAAAGAAAAAATGTCAAGAAAAACAAGAAAAAGAATAAAGGAAAACACCAGCACTAACGCAGGTGTAAACGAAGCGGAGATATATCCCACCACCCTTCCATACGCTCGCTCACCCGACCCCAGCATCGGTTTTGAGTTTGTGTTCAACCATTGTGTTGTTGAAGAAATTCAATAAAAGGAGACCATATTTTTGAGAATTGATCTGGTTTGTCAGTCAAGACAAGCCTTATTTTTTTCTAGATGTAGTGTCTCGGTCATTCCCTTCGGCCTAACATGCCCATGCCAACCAAGATGCCCCATCCACACTAGTCCCACCTCTGCCCATGTTTATCCCACATCCCACTAACCCTTTCTTATCTATCTAGATTGAGAGGGGATCTTATAGAAACTTACAAAATTCTTAAGGGGTTGGACAGGCTAGATGCAGGAAGATTGTTCCCGATGTTGGGGAAGTCCAGGACAAGGGGTCACAGCTTAAGGATAAGGGGGAAATCCTTTAAAACCGAGATGAGAAGAACTTTTTTCACACAGAGAGTGGTGAATCTCTGGAACTCTCTGCCACAGAGGGTAGTTGAGGCCAGTTCATTGGCTATATTTAAGAGGGAGTTAGATGTGGCCCTTGTGGCTAAGGGGATCAGGGGGTATGGGAGAGAAGGCATGTACGGGATACTGAGTTGGATGATCAGCCATGATCATATTGAATGGCGGTGCAGGCTCGAAGGGCCGAATGGCCTACTCCTGCACCTAATTTCTATGTTTCTATCTGAACAAATGTCTTTTAAGTGTTGTTATAGTAGCTGCCTTAACTACTTCCTCTGGCATCTCATTCCATGTGCCCACCTTCCTCTGTGTGAAAAAGATACCTCTCAGATTCCTGTTAAATCTTTCCATTGGCAGCGTAGTTTTTTTTATCTCAGGGTCTTGGTTCCCCCCACCCTGGGTAAAAGACTCAGTGCATTCACCCTAACTATTCCCCTCATGATTTTATACACCTCCATTAGATCATCTCTCATCCTCCTGCGCTCCAAAGAATAAAGTCCTAGCCTGCCCAACCACTACCTGTAGCTCAGGCCCTCAAGCCCTGGCACCATCTTCAAAAATCTTCTCTGCACTCTTCCAGCTAATGACATGCTTCCCATAGTAATGTGATCAAAACTGAATACAACTGACGCCATTACAAATAATGCTACCTTACCTTGCAATTTTTCTTTAGGTTGCCTACTTGAAGGAATGCATTTTTTTAGTTTGGATATATAACATGGAAACAGGCCCTTCAGCCCGCTGAGTCCATGCCATCCATCGATCACCCATTCACAGTAGTTCTATGTTATCCCTCTTTCTCATCCACTCCCTGCACACCAGAGGGCAATTTACAGAGGGACAATTAACCTGCAAACCCGCACGTCTCTGGGTTGTGGGAGGAAACCCGGAAGGAAACCCATGGGGTCTCAGGGAGAACGTGCAAACTCCACACACACACAGACAGCACCCGAGGTCAGGATTGAACCTGGGTTTCTGGCATTGAGAGGCAGGGGCTCTACCAGCGGCGCCACTATGCCACTCTATAAAATGAAAGGAACGCCATTGATATAGTTTACCTCTTGGTTGCTTAGGGACTGGTTTTAGCAATGATACATTGTCTCTGTGGGAGAGGTGAACATTTAAATGATTGGCGCCTTCCAGACGGTTGTTGGCGACAACACTTAGGGAAGAAACAGTCTGTTTCCACCATCCTGCAGATGCCCGCTCTTCCAATGAGTTTCACTTAGAAACAGATACCAAAGTCACTTATGACCAAATTGATTTTCATTTATAATTGTTTGTCTGCCAGTGTATAACGGAGAATGATCACGTGTGTGCTTAGATATTACAGTGTCTGCCATTTGCTTCCTCTGGGTAGAGTTTGACACTTTTCTTGGAGAAACAAGAAACTGCAGATGCCGGATTACACTAAAAAAAAAACACAAAGTGCTGGAGTAACTCAGCGCGTCAGGCAGCATCTCCGGAGAACATCGACAGGTGCAGTATCGGATTTTAAGCATTGCTGTTAAAAACAAAGTTAGCAATTAGCAGTGAGCCTGAAGAAGGGTCCTGACCTGAAACATCACCTATCCATGATCTCTGGAGAGGTTGCCTGACCTGCTGAGTTACTTCAGCACTTTGAGTCTTTTTCTGATACTTCCTAATCGCTCCATTTTCAGAGTTGCCTCCTCCTATTTGGCTAATTAGCAAATTTAGTAAATATATATCCTTGCATTCCTTCCCACACCTCCTGGCCATCTGACTGCTAAATTTTAACATGAAACACAAATTAGGTCAGCAAGTGAGGCAGCATCTGTGGAGGGAATGGACGGGTGACGTTTCGGGTCAAGACCCTTGTTGAAACTCTCACTGATAATTTCCAACATTTTTTATTACTGCGTTGCTTAAAATCTACAATAAATCAAGGAAGAGGTTATATATACCCTTATGCCCCTGTCCCACTTAGAAAACCTGAACGGAAACCTCTGGAGACTTTGCGCCCCACCCAAGGTTTCCGTGCGGTTCCCGGAGGAGGTTGCAGGAGGTTGCAGGAAGTGGAAGCAGGTAGGGAGACTGACAAAAACCTCCAGGAACCTCCGGGAACCGCATGGAAACCTTGGGTGGGGCGCAAAGTCTCCTGAGGTTTCCGTTCAGGTTTCCTAAGTGGGACGGGGCATAACTAACTCTCAGCTCAATGCCTTTCATTCCATGTACCCACAGAATTATTGGATGAGCTTTGCTAATTATTCTGTACACCCACCATTCAATCATAGGTGATCATAGCTGATCTATCTCTCCCTCTTAACCCCATTCTCTCCTGCCTTCTCCCCATTACCCCCGACACCCGTACCAATCAAGAATCTATTTATCTCTGCCTTAAAAATATCCATTGACTTGGCCTCCACAGCCTTCTGCGGAAGATTCCACAGATTCACCACCCTCTGACTAAAGAGTGTGCTTTGTCATATTATATTTTGAATGCATAAAAACACTGTTATGCTTGATTGACACCCTTGACTCTACAAATGACAACAAACATTGATGACTAAAGTAAATAAAAGTCCACAATCAAACCCTTAACAGTAGAAACTTTTATGAAGTTTGGAGCAGTCTTCTCTGTTTTTAAGGACAAGAATTAATTTTGTTTGACAGATACTTAATAGAATGACATTGTTATTCGAAATAAAATGATGTATTGCATTTCCTCACAGTTCCAATGTGACTATGAGCAGGGATGCGCTGACATGAACAATAAACTTTTAGTTTAGTTTAGAGATACAGCGTGGAGGCAGGGCTAATCTCACTTGTATCCACCTATCGCTTGCCAGGGCAAGATGGATAAGTAACTTTTCGGGTAGGGACTCTTCCTCAGAAATTTCTCCTGTCTGAAGAAGCTTCCCGACCTGAGACATCACCTGTCAATGTTTTCCAGAGATGCTGCCTGACCCGCTCACTGCACGTTACAAGAGCTTTGGGGAATGGATGAAAAATTCCTCTCTCAGCCCCATCATTCTCCCTCTCACACCTTTACATCAAGGAGTGAGTTACGCCAACACTTTGTGTCTTTTGTTTTGTAAACCAGCTTCTGCAGTGCCTTGTTTCTCCTCGCTGCCAGGCTTTGTTCTGCCCCCACCTCTCTTTTGGCTTTCTTCCACCGACTACAATCAGTCCAGACCCAAAACGTTGCCCGAAGCAGAACGGCGACTTCTCCAGCCCGAGTTGCGGGATTGAAAATTACCTGGAGCGGGGCCTTACATCGCCCGGCGCGGCTTTAAATGGCCGCGGGACTTGCTAGCGCCCGCTGGGGGCTCCAACACCAAGATCCGGAGCGCGGCCTTGCATCGCCCGGCGCGGCCTTAATGGCCGCGGGACACTTACCATTGCCCGCCGGGGGCTTTGACTCTGACATTGGGAGGAGAACGAGGAGTGCAGGGGAGAGATAAGACTTTGCCTTCCATCACAGTGAGGAGGAGATTCACTGTGATGGATGTTTGTGTAAATTGTGTTGTGTCTTGGTTCTTTTTCTTTTGTGTATGACTGCAGAAACCAAATTTCGTTTGAACCTCAATGGGGTTCAAAGGACACAAATAAATTGTATTGTATTGTATTGTATTGTATTGATAGAGTTGGCAAAAACTCATCAGAGACCACCATCATGAACACCAGGGTCCCACAGGGATGTGAGCTGAGCCCTCTGTTGTTCACGCTGATGACACATGACTGTTGTGCCAAACACAATTCGAACCACATCATCAAGTTCGCTGATGACACAACAGTGGGGGGCCTCATCAGCCACGATGACGACTCTGCCTACAGAGAGGAGGTACAACAACTCATTAACTGGTGTGACATCAATAACCTTCAACTCAATGTTAATAAAACAAAATAAATAACTGTGGACTTCAGGAAGAAACAGACAGCACACACCCCACTCACCATCAATGGTAGTGCAGTGGAGTCTGTGAAAAGCACCAAGTTCCTGGGAGTGCACATCACAGATGATCAGACATGGTCCACCAATACCATCTCCCTAGTCAAGAAAGCTCAGCAACGCCTCCACTTCCTTCGACGGATGAGGAGAGCCGACCTCCCCCCTTCTGCCCTCACCACTTTTTACAGGGGTGCCATTGAGAGCATTCTTACCAGCAGTCTCTCAGTCTGGTATGGCAGTTGCTGACCAGAAGGCACTACAGAGGGTGGTGAGGGCAGCGGAGAAGATCACCAGATCACCCAACCTGCAATCCAGGACTTATACCCATCTCGCTGTCGGAAGAGAGCAACCAATATCATCAAAGCCACCACCCACCCAGCACACAAACTGTTCACTCTCCTACCATCTGGCAAGCGCTACCGCAGCATGCGGAGCAAAACCACCAGATTCAAAAACAGATTTTTCTCTCAGGCCATCAGATTACTCAACACACTCAAGAAAATTCCATGAACATTTAACTTTAACTCAATGTCTGTAGTATGCTATTTGCACTTTTCTATATTGCACCTTTATTATTGCACTTTAATAACATACCTCAACATTTTACTACAGTCTGGCACACTGAATATTTTAAATAATGTATATTGTCTATCTTATTGGTATATTGTCTGCCTGTGTTATAAATATTACTTGCACATTTGGAGTATGGGGAAACGCAATTTCAATCCAATTTATTTGAATTGACTAAAGTTTACTTTGAACTTTGAACTTTGAGGTTCTTGATTGGTAAGGGCATCAAAGATTATGGAGGAGGAAGCAGGAGAATGGGGTTGAGTTGCGCAGCGGTAGAGTTGATGCCTCACCGCACCAGTGACCAGGGTATGATCAGAACCTCAGAAGCTGTCTGCATGGAGTGAGTGAATCTTTCAAGATTCAATCAAAAAGAGCCAATTTCATTCATTATATTTAGAGGATCTTTCTTGCAGCAGTTGTCAATTTAGAAGACGTATTCATTTTGAGGGTAGCTCTGCAATCTAAAGCGTTCAGGAGTAAATTGAATATATCTTTGTATCTACAAATCTGTGGTAATAAAGCTCCAGCTGTACCCAACAGTATTTATCTTGAAAGATACCATCTCAAAGAGCAGAAGCACAAAATAAAGGAACAGCCACAGAAAGAGAAGTAAAGTCTAGCATAGTGGGGCGACACGGCGGCGCAGCGGTACTTACTGCCTTCCAGCTCCTGAGACCCGGGTTCAATCTTGACTACGGGTGATGTCTGTACGGAATTTGTACGTTCTCCCCGTGACCGTATGGGTTTTCCCCTGGGTGCTCTGGTTTCCTCCCACACGCCAAAGATGTACAGGTTTGTAGGTTAATTAGCTTTGGTAAACATTGTAAATTGTCCCTAGTGTGTTGGATAGTGTTTGTGCATGGTGTTTGCTGGTCGGCAAGGACTCGATGGGCCGAAGGGCCTCTCCCCGCACTGTATCTCAAAACTAAACTAAACAAGAGACTCAGTAATGATGCTGGCCACTCAATGTTGATGGAACTGAGATCTAGTGGTGTGGTGAGGGAAGAAGTTCACGTATCATCATTCGAAAACAGAGAATCTATCCATATCCTCCACAGATGCTGCCTGACCCATTGAGATATTCCAGCACTTTTTAAAACCAGCATCTGCAGTTCCTTAAGTCTATATTATTTGTAGTATTGCGCGCAGTTCTGGTCATCCCATTAAAGGAAACATGTGGAGGCTTTGGAGAGGGTGCAGAGGAGGTTCGCCAGAATGATTCTTAAGGGGTTGGACAGGCTAGATGCAGGAAGATTGTTCCCGATGTTGGGGAAGTCCAGAACAAGGGGTCACAGTTTAAGGATAAGGGGGAAATCTTTTAGGACCGAGATGAGGAAAACATTTTTGACACAGAGAGTGGTGAATCTGTGGAATTCTCTGCCACAGAAGGTAGTTGAGGCCACAGTTCATTGGCTATATTTAAGAGGGAGTTAGATGTGGCCCTTGTGGCTAAAGGGATCAGGGGGTATGGAGAGAAGTCAGGTACAGGATACTGAGTTGGATAATCAGCCATGATCATATCGAATGGCAGTGCAGGCTCGAAGGGCCGAAAGGCCTACTCCTGCACCTATTTTCTATGTTTCTATGTTTCTATGATGCCTAGATTAGAAGGTTTCAGCTACAGGGAGAGGATGAACAGATGGATTTTTTTATTTTCTGGAACATCAGAAACCTAATAGAAGTATATAAAATGATGAAAGGCATAGATGGGGTAGACAGTCAGGACCTTTCTCCCAGGGTGGGAATGTCCAACACTAGAGGGCAGAGTTATAATGTGAGAGGGGGAAAGTTTAAAGGAGATGTGTGGGGCAAGTTTTTTATACAAAGAGTGGTGGGTGTCTAGAATAGGGTGGCGGTGGAGGCACATATGGTGGTGACATTCAAGAGGTATCGCAGGGTATAGAGGGATATGGAACATGTGCAGGTAGATGAGATCAGTTTAACAGCATCATGTTTAGCACAAATATTGTGGGCTGAAGAGCCCGTTCCTGTGCTAAGTTCATGTACATAGGTTATCTGAGTAGAATTAGGCTGCATTCTGTGTTCAATGTGTAGTTGGGTGGCGCGACTCACGTCGCAGCGGCCTCTGCAGTCCGTTTGTCTTTTTGTTATTTTATGTCCCGTTTTAAAGTAGTTTTTATTATTTTTTTGATGGGGTATGTGTGTGTGTGTGTGGGGGGGGGGGCTTTTAAAATCTTTCCCCTGCACGGAGAACCCGACCTTTTCCTTGTCAGGTCTCCGTTGTCGTTGGGGCTGCACCGTGGAGCGGCCTCCAGCAGGAGCGACCTGGGGCTTCAGTCACGGACCTGCGGAGCTACTCACCATCCTGGAGCTGGCCGAGTCCGGAGCGGGTGGAGCTGTGGTGGCGCGCTGCTGTGACCCGACCCCCGGAGATTCGGAGGCTTACCGCAGGTCTGGTGGACAGTAATATCGGGAGCCCGCGGGTCCCTGCTGGGAGACCGCTTTTCGAGACTTCTGCAACGGCGACTTCACCCGCCCGAGTTGCGGGGCCGAGGAGTGCCTGGAGCGGGGCCTTACATCATCGCCCGGCGCGGCTTCAACGGCTGTGGGACTTTGCTAGTGCCCGCCGGGGGCTCCAACAACAAGACCCGGGGGCTTTGACTCTGACATCGGGAGGGGAATGGGGAGTGCAGGGGAGAGATAAGTTTTTTTGCCTTCCATCACAGCGAGGAGGAGATGCGTTGTGATGGATGTCTGTGTAAATTGCAGACCCTGCGGACTTACCATCACAGAGCTGGCTGACTTTGGAGGCTGTGGTGGCTCTGCGGCTGCGACCCGACTTCGGAACTTCGGAGGCTTCGGCCGCGGGCCGTGTGGATGGTAACATCGGGAGCTCGCAGGTCCCTGGTAGGAGACCAATTTTCAGGAGCTCCTGCAATGGCAGCTTCCTCCGCCCCGAATCACGGGGTTTGAATCAGCCCGTCGCAGGGCCTTTCATCGCCCGGCGCGGCTTAATCAGCCATGGGATTTATCATCGCCCGCCGGGGGCTTTAACATCAAGAGCCTCGATCACCTCGACGCAGCAGTTTGACTGCCTGACCGCGGGAGAAGAAACAGGGAAAAGATAAGACTTTTTGCCTTCCATCACAGTAAGGAGGTGCCTGGAGATTCACTGTGATGGATGTTTGTGTTAAACTGTGTTAATTGTGTGTTTTGTTATTTTTGCTGTCATGATTGCATGGAACAAAATTTCATTCAAACTTTTGTTTGAATGACAATAAAGGAAATTCTATTCTAATTCTATTCTATTCTATGTTCAATGTGCTATGTTCTATGTTCTGCTCCATGTCCTATATTCTATATTCTATGTTCTATGATCTATGTTGTATGATCTCTGCTCTAAGCTGCTATATAAGAACTTCAAATAGAGACTTTCAGTAACCTGCACTGTCTGACTAGTGTGCAGTTACATGAGGGAACTGGGCAGTGCTATGTTTTACAGAAGCTTTCACTAATCATGTTCACAGTTTTTAAAAAGAGCTAGGGGTAGTTATTTTAACACTGAAACCATGAAGCAGGTGGAAGTCTGGGAAAGGATCTTTGAGAAGTTGGCTCAGCATTTAACGTACACCTTCCCTCTCCCCTGCATGTCCCAGTCAGCCTGGATCCAGAAGCTGAAAGGGTCAGCTGGAAGATCATCACTTTCCCTTCTCTCCAATCTCACAGCTGACTGCGCTTGTCAACATCGCAAAACCGCAGATAAGAAAACACTGCACAGAACCGGTGGCAGTAAACCGAGGTGAACCTGTTTCACTGGGTAACAGATGACAAGGAAACTCTTCACATCTGACTCTCCAAATGAAATCCGCTCTGATAGTGGAGGAGATAAGTTATTGGATGATCCAACCGTACCAAAGCCATATGCTCACACTGCAATTGACTTCAACATATCATTCAACAGCTCAACAGAACGCGCTATGCTGGGAACAGGGTTGTCAAAACAAAATCCTGATGTGCCATTTACTGTTATTATATTTACTGTTTAATATTCCTGTAGAAAATGGGGTTATTTATATCTTGGCCCTCATGGAAAGAGCAGCATAACAGGGCAGTAGAAACAAGGAACTGCAGATGCTGGTTCATTCACGAAAGGGCATAAAGTGCTGGAGTAATTCAGCAGGTCAGGCAGCATTTCTGGAGAACATGGATAGGTGATGTTTAGGTGACTGCCTCATAGCGCCTTACAACCGGGTTTAATCCTGACCTCCAGTGCTGTGTGTGTGTGTGTGTGTGTGTGTGTGTGTGTGTGTGTGTGTGTGTGTGTTGTGTGTGTGTGTGTGTGTGGTGTGTGTGTGTGTGTGTGTGTGTGTGTGTGTGTGTGTGTGTGTGTGTGTGTGTGTGTGTGTGTCGGCGGAGTTTGTACATCTCACTGGGACCATGTGGGGTTTCCTGGGTGCTCCAATTTCCCCACTTGCGTGTTTGTAGGTTATTTGGCCCTCTGTAAATTGCATCCTAGTGCGTAGGGACTGGATGAGTGAGTGGGTCAATATAGAGCTAGTGTGAATTAGGGAATGACTGGGGTGGGACAATTATTTAATACATTCTAGGGGGACAATGTACAATGGTTTGCATTGTGTACTAGGTCTACGCAAAGGACAGTGACAATAATAAACCTAAACGCAAACCTAGAGGTTCAAGAGAATAGAAACAAGGAATTGCAGAAGCTGGTTTACATAGTGCTGGAGTAACTCAGCAGGTCAGACTGCCCTCCCATTCCGAATTCAACCTTCCTGTCCTCGGCCTCCTCCATGGCCAGAGTGACACCACCGTAAACTGGAGGAGCAGCATCATGTGAGACAGTGAGAAATTTCACATCAGTGACAATGCAGATATGATTATGTCTCCCGCACCACTGTATGTCTGCCATAAATTCGGAAGTTTAATCCATATAGAATCACACAGCACTAGAACACGCCCTTCGGCTCCTAGTCCATGCTGACCAAGATGTCCCATCTACGCTAGTCCCATTTTCTTATGTTTTGTCCATACCACTTTAAACCATCCCTATCCATGTACCTGTCCAAATGTCTTTTAAATGCTGTTATCGTACCTGCCTCAACTACATCCTCTGGCAGCTCATTCCATCTACTCACCACCCTTGAGTGAAAAAGTTGCCCCTCGGATCAATCTTAAATCCTTCCCCTCTCACTTTAAACCGATGTCCTCTGGTTATTGTTACCCCTGTCCTGGGTAAAGGACTCTGTGCATTCACCCTATCTATTCCCCTCATGATTTTATACACCTTTATAAGAACACTCCTCAGTGCCCTGTGCTTCAAGGAAATAATGTCCTAGCCTGCCCAACCTCCCACTGTAGCTCAGGCCCTCAAGTCCTAACACCATCCTCGTAAATCATATCTGCACTCTTTCTAACTTAATGAGATACTTCCTATAGCCTGTCAGATTCCTGCATTGCAAGGAATAAAGTCCTATCCTGACCAACTTCCCCCTATGACTCAGGCTCTCAAGTCCTGGCAACATCCTCACAAATTTTCTTTGCACTCTCTCCAGCTTAAAGTTTATTTCTGGGAAACAAATATCTGCTATGTTTTGTTTGACCCAGTGGACTAATCATTCTCCTTTTTAATTAGGGAGCCTGAACTGGTGTCATGAGATGAAAATGTTCTTTAGGTATCCAAGTGAAACTAATTGGCACCGGAGGGCAAAAGTAACTTTGATTATTTTATTAAACCGTCATTTATTCTGCCTAAGTGAAAAAACACCCCAAATTGTCATTTTTAACCGGAGGCTATGTGGCAATTGGAATATGGAGGGGAATTGCAAATCTAATGAGGTAGAGGACTAATATATTGTTCTGCAACTGATGCACAGGAGAGTTTGTGCCTTGGAAATAAAGCATCTCCTGCCTGTATGTTTTCTACTACACAAATCCTATTCCAGCGCTGATTTTCTCCCCCAAAAATAGCCAGAGTAACCCAGCGGGTCAGGCAGCATCTCTGGAGAAAGGGACTAGATGACGTTTCGGGCCGGAACTCTTCTTTAGACTGAAAGATAGAGAAGGACACATCATAGCAGGGCAGGCAACAGAAGACCTCAGGAAGGGTGGAGGTTGAAGAAGGGTTCTGACTTGAACCGTCTGTTCTCGCCTTCTCCATCTTTCAGTCTGAAGAATGGGTTCCCACCCGAAACGTTGCATCCTTCATCCTGCCAAGGAACTGTCATGGCTTCAATGGAACATAGAACAATGCAGCACAGGGACATGCACTACGTCCCATAATGTCTGTGCCGACCGATGCAACCCTCCCAATTAACCCCTACAAACCCGCACGTCTTTGGGAGTGTGCGAGGAAATTGGAGCACCCGGAGGAAACCCACACGTTCCCAGGGAGAAAGTACAAACTAAACACACAGACTGCATTCGAGGTCAGGATTGAACCTGGGACTCTGGCGCTGTGAGGCAGCAGCTCTACCCGCTGTACCACAGTGCCGCCATATATATTCACCCTATCATTGTTGGGCAAAGTTGACAATGATTGCCGAAAATAGTAACCAAGCAACCGGATTACAATAACACACATCAAATAAACTATTTACACTGACAGAATCCCTCAGTAACTCAGGAAGTGCATTGTACGGGACGCAATGATTGTAGGATAATATGATCGGACTATCTGACTGCATCTTAATCATTGCCAGTTTTTGTGGAGTGTATCAGTAAATCAACACTTAAAATGTGACTGCAACAGTTGCTTGTGATCAGAGCTGATAACAACTGAATTCACAGCATGAAATCGTTCATAAGCTCCATGGGACATTAGAGAAAGAAGTAACAAATGTTACGTATGTCTACTTTGAAGAAGTTCTCCTCCTCCCCTCTCGCTGATCCCCCTCTGTGATTCCTCCCAAAGGTACTAGAGCATCTTTGATTCCTCCTGCTCTCCAAATCTTTCTCTAACTTCAGGTAGCCCTGGCATTCCCTCTCTCTCTAGCCCTCCCCCGCCCAAGTCACACTAGCTTCTCGTCTTTTGCATCTTTCATTCATTGTTCTTTATCTCTCTACATCATCGCCTATATCTCTCATTTTCCTTATCCCTAACCAGTGTGAAGAGGGGTCTCGGCCCGAAACGTCACCCATTCCTTCTCTCCAGAGATGCTTCCAGTCCCGCTGAGTTCCTCCAGCAATTTGTGTCCGTCATCCGTGTAAATCAGCACCTGCAGTTCCTTCCTACATTCATGTACCACTTTGGTCTATTCCAGCATGTTTTCGTGTTTCCACACGCACAATATCCCACCTAAACCCGCATCCCTGGGAGTTTTCAAATCACCAGCCTAGTCACGGCATCTGAATGCCTACTCCCTCATGCAGGCAGATTGGCAGGTCTGACTCCCTTCAGCAAGAAATGGGCAGCAATGGAGACAAGCATTTACATGAATAAATGTTAAACAACAGCCTGCCAGGATAATGGCACTCCCAGGGAAATCACTCAATCTCTGCAATGAATTAATTCACCGTTGGGACACATAAGATCGACTGATATCCTCTCCGCATTTTGTTACGATTCCATGGCACAATTGCACAACTACCAACGTTCAGAAATGTTTTCTTCTAAAAATCCTCCTTCTTTTCTCGTAGCAGATGTGACCGGGCAACTAATGTTCTTGAAAAATAACACGTTACGATCGATTAGACCGCAAGGAACTGCAGATGCTGGGATCCTGCGTAGAACACACACAAAGTGCTGGAGTAACTCAGCGGGTCAGGCAGCATCTGTGGAGGGAATGGACAGGTGACGCTTCGGGTCGGGCCCCTTCTTCGGACAAAGGCGAGGGATGAAAAGGAGACAAAAGGGTAACAAAAGAAGATTAAAAAAAGGAGATATAGGTGGAAGGCGGTGGTGAAGGGGGGCAGGATCATGGGAGAAATGGGTGCAAATCGGCACAGCGGGCTGGTGCAAATGATAAGGGTGGAGGGGGGGGAGGAGTGAGGGGAAGGGGGGAATGGAGCATTACCTTAACTTGCAGAATTCAATGTTCATACCGTTGGGTTGTAAGCTACACAAGTGGAATATGAGGCGCTGTTCCTCCAGTTTGTGTTTGGCCTCACTCTGGCAATGGAGGAGGCCCAGGGCAGAAAGGTCAGTGTGGGAATGGGAAGGGGAGTTGAAATGGTTGGCAACCCGGGAGATCCAGCAGGGCTTGGCGGACCGAGCGCAAGAGTTTGGCGAAATGCTCGCCGAGTCTCGATTACTCCCATACTTCTGTTTCGGAAGTGATTACAGTTTTCATTGATTGCACAAGTGAGGATTTTGTTTGTACTTCATGCGGCCGTGTGGGTTTTTTCCCAGGCAGTTCGTTCCCCAGCTACATTGTAAAAAGGTCAATTGCCTGCAGTTTCTGTGGGTGACGGGATAATAGGGGGAGTTGATGGAAATGTGAGTGCGTTACAGTGGATTAATTGGGAGGTTGGCTGGATTGTTCTAGGGCTGGTGTACACTAGACAGGCAGAATAGCCTTCTTGTATGTTGTAAGCAAATATGCCAAATGAGAGAAAATTGCTCAGACCGAAACATTTTTCTACTTTGTAAATGAACAACTATAATGAAACACTCAAGGGTCTTGGTGCCATTGAGTAATACAGCATAGAAACAGGCCCTTCAGCCCAACTTGTCCATGCCGACCAAGATACCCCATCTAAGGTGGTCCCACCTCCCCACGTTTGGCCCATATCCCCCCATATCTTTCCTGTCCAGAAAAAGTTATTATTCTCTTTAAAGTCTTGGAAGGGAGGCAACGTTGATGAAAAAAAACTCGACTTGTTATTTAAAGTCTGGCAGACAAGACAAATGGGTGCACCATATCTGCAAATCAAACCGAGAAGGCTCATTTCTGTAAATAACCCCGTCATGCTGGAATCTTGCCATTACTTGTCAGATACAGTAGATTATCGTCGAAAGCTTGCAGATAACGTGGCCTGCCTCTTCCATCAGCGATGAGATGACGAAGCAACTGTCGTCTGGCTTTGTCTGTGACAGGAAGGACATTATTGCCATAGAGGGAGTGCAGAGAACTATGATTCCTGGGAGTCAAGTAGAAGAAAGAGGGACTTGGTAATGAAGGCGAAGATTGAGTGGGGATCTTGCCTTACAAAATTCTTATTGGTCATGGGAAGATTGTTCCCGATGAAGTCCAGGACAAGGGGTCACAGCTTAAGGATAAGGGGGAAATCCTTTAAAACCGAGATGAGAAGTTTTTCACACAGAGAGTAGTGAATCAGGAACTCTCTGCCACAGACATTTGACTTTTCATTGCTAGAGGGAGTACATTTTGGAGTGTTGCATGCAGTTACGGGATACTGGTTGGACAGCCCATTAATGGCGGTGCAGGCTCGAAGGATGGCCTAGAGGTAATTTCTATGTTTCTATGGAGCGCTAAACCAGGAGAGGTAGATCGAACAGACCTAGATTGTGTTCTCCATTGGTTTTGAGGAGACTCAGGATCAAGATGCAGTACATAAGGCTACACTTGGATGAGCAGTTCTGGTCACCCCCATTACATATGGGGTGGGAGCGACAGTCAACAACCTATTTTTGTTCTCCATTGTTTAGAAATATCAAAACGATAAATGTTGAGACATAGGGGTGGGTCAGAGGGGTTGGAAATATCAAAGATAAGTTTAAGGTGAGAGGGACAAAGTTTATGAGATGTGCAGGGCAAGAGTTTTCCACAGATGGATTTTTCCACCATTTTTCACTTGGGAGCCTGGATCGTGCTGCCAAGGGTGATGGTGAAGGTAGAGACAATAGTGTTTAAGAGGCTTTTAGATAGTCACGTGGATATGCAGGGAACAGGGGGACAATGGATCACGTACAGGCAGAGATTAGTTTAACTTGGCATTTTGTGCAGCATGGACATTGTGGGCTGAAGGGCCTGTTCCTGAATTGTTCTATGGTCTAGAATAGGTGAATGGTAGAATTTTTAGGAATGTGACGTGAAGGTGGCATGGTGGCGCAGCGGTAGAGTTGCTGCCTTGCAACGTCAGAGACCCGGGTTCGATCCCGACTACAGGTGCTGTCTGCACAAAGTTTGTATGTTCTACCTGTGACCTGCGTGGGTTCTCCCAGGGTGCTCCTGATTCCTCCAACACTCCAAAGACGTACACGCTTGTCGGTTAATTGGCTTCGGTAAAATTATAATTTGTCCCTAGTGTGTGTAGGATAGTGTTAATGTGCGGGGATCGCTGGTCGGAGCTGCTCGGTGAGCCGAAGGGCCTGTTTCTGTGCTGTATCTCTAATCTAAACAGATTAGTGGGGAAATAATTGGGTAGTGTGCTTGCATGGGCTCAAAGGGCCAATTAGCCTTTGTTACACTGAAATCTGAGAGGGAAGTTCTTCCTGGTGGCCAGTGCACTGTAGCGCAGCGGTAGAGTTGCTGCCTTATAACGCCAGAGACCCGGGTTCAATCCTGACCACGGGTGCTGCCTGTACGGAGTTTGTACATTCTCCCTATGACCGCCTGGGTTTTCTCCGGGTGCTCCAGTTTCCCCCCACACTGTGCAGAGGATGTTTGTAGGTTAATTGGCTTCTGTAACTTGTCCCTAGTGTGTAAGGTAGTGCGATTGTACGGGGTGATTGCTGGTCGGAGCAGATTCGGTGGGACAAATGGGCTGTTTAACATTAAGTCTAAATTAAAGATGTTTCAAATATTACCCCAACTCAAAAAGAACGATAGTAGAATTTTGAAAAAAGCTTTCTGTGCAGCCAAACTATTTCAGACAGATCAACCTTTAATATTCACAGGTAATCTCTGCCACAATATTACTTAAATAGATATCAAAATATATGACAATCAGATCTGACTGCACAATTCGACTTGAAACAATAATATCAATATGTTTAAAAGATGATATATCAGAATATCACAGACAGTCACTTTTTAAAATCATTTCTGGTCACTCCATTACAGGAAGGATGTGGACCCATTGGAGAGGGTACAGATGTGGTTTACCAGAATGATGACTGGATTGGAGGGTATTAGCTACAGGGAGAGGTTGTTTTCTCTGGAATGCCGGAGGTTGAGGGGAGACCCGATAGAAGTATATAAAATTATGAGCAGCGTAGATAGGGTAGATAGTAAAGGGCCTGTCCCACTTAGGTACATTTTTTAGAAGACTGCCAATGACTAGGACAATGGAATTCACTGAACTCAGCACCAGCGACCAGCTACGTTACCTGGCGACAACCTACCACAGCCCAAATTGTCGCCACTGTCTCCGAAAGCCTGTAGTCGCCTAAGTGGGACAGGCCCAACAGTACCATTTCCCAGAATTGAAATATAACATACAAGAGGGTATAGCTTTAAGTTGAGAGGGGCAACGTTTAAAGTGGAGGGTGCCTGGAACACACTGGCAGTGATGGTGGTGGAGGCACATACGATGGTGGTGTTTATGACAGTTTTGGATAGGCAGTGGATATGTAGGGAATGGAGGGATATGGATCAAATGCAGGCAGCGAAGAGGTGGACTCAGCATCACGTTCGGCAAAGATATGGGTAGAAGGGCCTGTTCCTGTTCTAGTCTATGTTATAGTGACTCCTGGGGTAGGAGGTGGGATAGACCAATGAGCAACAGCTCATTTAAGATAGACACAAAATGCTGGAGTAGCACAACGAGACAGGCAGCATCTCTGTAGAGAAGGAATGGGTGACGTTTCCCATTCCTTCGTTCCAGAGATGCTGCCTGTTCCACTGAGTTACTCCAGCATTTTGTGTCTATTGTTGGTGTAAACCAGCATCTGCAGTTCCTTCCCACACAGCTCTTCATTAAACCAGTTTTAAGGCTCCATTATTCTCTCCTCACAGATGTAGGTCAGGAATGCCAATCAGACCAATCCTTCTGTTTAGAGCCCTACGGCCAAACTCGGCAGGCAGACCAAGATGCCCCATATACACTAGTCCCATCTTCCCAGCTTGGCCCATATCCATCTAAATGTTATACCTATCCAAGTGTCTTTTAAATATTTAGTTTAGTTTAAACATACGGCATATTTCTATAATGAATGTTGTTATAGTACCTGCCAGAACTACCTCCCGTGAGAGCTTGTTCCATATACCCACCACCCTCACAGTGAAAAGGTTGCCCCTCAGGTTCTTAATAAATCTTTCCCCTCATCTTAAACCTATGTCCTCTGGTTCTTGATTCCCCTTCTCTGGGTAAAGGACTGTGAATTCACCCTATTTATTCCCCTCATGATTTCATACACCTCTATAAAACACCCTGCGCTCCAAGGAATAAAGCACAAACTCTTCATCTAAAAAGAGACATCAAGTAATGTTAATGCTGGCCAAATTGCAGAGGCCCGGACACCAAAACTGAGTAAGGGCTTCTGGGCTGCTAGGCCATTTGGTCAATTTAAATATGCCTTCTGCAGAAATAGGACAAGCTGTAGATTAGTGCCACTTTGTCTAGAGCCTAGATAAGAACTGCAGGAAGAGAATGAAACATCTGCAGATCCTGACAATTAGGTGCAAATTGCATGGAATGGATTGGTTGAATGCAAACCAGACATACACATTGTATGTAATGTTGGAAAGCTTTAGTTTGCTAGATGTTGATTGGATTAATTATTGAGCCTTGTCTGGTTTTCTTGAATGTCAAGGCACATGTTGCGATGTTTGCTTCCTTTCAGAAACATCGTTTGAATACATTGTATTAGTCACTGTATTATTGGGTTTGGGAAAGTTTATCATGTACTGGGTTAATCGATATCTGTTATTGAACAGTAAAGAGACAACCCCTATGTGGTTCGGGCACCTATAAAAGACTGCTCACACGAGGTCCTGTGTCGATCATCTGGGAGAATGCTTAGGACTACGTGACCTTCTGGAGTGTCTCTGCTTGAGCAAGGCTAAAGAGGGCTTGATCAGGCAGACACAAGGATCAAACCTGTGGTGGTTAGGTATAGTAGTGGAACTGCAATTGTGTTTTGCCAAAATATAGTTTAGATGCTTGACTCAGTGATTTTTGACTGAAACTAGACTGGGGGGAAGCTTAGAGCTATTTACAGTAAGAGTATTGACTTCTCTGTTGATGTAGAATGATCAGAAAGGTTGGAGTCACCAGGTATTATTGCAGGCTGTACACTTGTCCCAACATAAGCAACAAGGTTGACACAAAAGCTGGAGTAACTCAACGGGTCAGACAGCATCTCTGGAGAAAAGGAGTAGGTGACGTTTCGGGTTGAGACACTTCTTCTTCAGAAGAAGAAATCTGAAGAAGGGACTCGACCCGAAACGTCACCTATTCCTTGTCTCCAGAGATGCTATCTGACCCGCTGAATCACTCCAGCTTTTTGTGTGTATCTTCGGTTTAAACCAGCATCCGCAGTTCTTTCCGACACATAATCAACAAGGTGGTTTACGTGGAGCTACACGGACTTTCTTCTTTTACCGAACACATTGTTGATGAGCTTGGCCATCGACTTTGAGCCACTGGGTCTCCTCCTGCGATTCCCACTTGCGTTCCTGATGGCCTTTGAAAACATCGTCCCGACCTCCTGCCGATCTTCAGCTGCCGACAGCTCGCTAAAGTGGCATTTGTTTTCTCCGGCGAAGAGCATTCCTTCTTCCTTCCTCACCTCTCTCACGTGACACAGGTCTTGCTTATTGCCAACCAAAACTATCACTGACGTAACATCTCTGTGCAAATTGAAGGCAAATTTCAGTTTGAAAGTCCAAGAGTGTTTTACTGTCACATGTCCCAAACAGAACAATCTTACTTGCAGCAGCACAACAGAATATGTAAACATAGTGATCAACATTATCAACAAAAAGTTCACAGTATATATATATATATGAATATAGGAGAATAGGAGAGAGTAATGGGCGTGTGAGTGAGAAGATTTTATGCCCCTGTCCCACTTAGGTGATTTTTAGGCAACTACGTCACATGGTCGCTGGGGTGTCGCCTGTATGTTCGCGAGTAGTCTCCTCAGTCGCGCAAAGAATCGTAGCGTTTTTCTGGTGGCCGCTGGATTTTGAAATGTTTAAAACTTTTCGTTGACAGCCGGCTTGATGCTAACGAGCATAGCTTGACCTCCTGACGTAGGTTGTCTCCAGGATGGCGTAGGTTGTCGTCGGTGCTGACTTCAGTGAATTCCATTGGTGACTACCTACGTCAACCGGCGACAGGTACCGGCGACTGAATGGTCTTACCTTGCCGTAGTTTGTCGTGGGTGGACGTAGGTTGTCATAGGTGGGACATCATAATGGGTCGCCGGTTGTCGGTAGCTTGCCGTAGCTGGACGTCGACTAGGTAGTAGGTTGTTGTAGACATTGTCGTAGACATTGTTGTTGGGGGGGTCGAGTCGATGTTTTTTCGGTGACCTTCTACGACTATCACAGTCGCCGAAAAAAATCGCCTAAGTGGGACAGGCCCGTCACAGGGAAACGTAGGGGGAATATGGCGCATATATGTTGAGAACCAAGATAGATTTTGGCCTTCTCATCATTGAAAACAATAGACATATGGATATGAACAACAACGCAAATCCTATCTAGCATTGGGGCGGCCCAGTGGCGCAGCGGGTAGAGTCGCTGCCTCACAGCGCCAGAGACCCATGTTCGATCCTGGCCTCGGGAACATGTGGGGTTTTCATGTGTGGGTTTTTTACATGCGTTATTCTACCACCGTGACACTATCTTTGACAGAGGCTGGAGGTGAAAAGGAAACTAAAGGTTGTCGGGTAAGAAGAATGGTGTCATGAAATGTGAAGGCAGAGAGAGAGATCGAGGGGGAAGAGGACAGGAGGGAGGGGAAAGAGGCAGGGGGGATAACAGGGAAATGGGGACTGACAAGATAGAGGGGAATGGAGCAGGGTAACTGATGCTTGCTCAAATCCAGCATCTGCAGTTTCTTGCGTCTCCCTATGAAATTAATCTCTGGAGTGTGGTTACAGTTTGTGCACTGTGGCTGTTCGACAAAAATACAAATTAAAGAGAGTTATTTATCAGGGAGGGATATGGAGCAAGCGCAGGCAGGTGGGACTAATGTAGATGGGACATGTTGGCCGGTGTGGGCAAGTTTGGCCGAAGGGCTTGTTTCCACACTGTATCACTCTATGACTCCAAGAGACTGCAGATGCTGGAATCTTGAGTAAAACAAGAAGTGCTGGAGTAAGTCAGCGGCTCAGGCGGCATGTGTGGAGAATATGGACAAGTGGCGTTTCGGGTCGGGACACTTCCTCAGAATAATACACTTACCTTTTGTAAATTTCACTGTTCGTTTCTCGTAGTTGTTTAATGAGAGTTCTTGCTGAGATAAAGGAGGTTCGGTCACCAATATCATACACCACAACAAACCCGTCAGCCCAGTTCACCTGATCATTTAGTAACGACTTATTCTCTAAATTCTAGAAGAAAAAGGACACGTTACAAAAGAAGCGCATTTTTAACCATGCCGTCAATGTGTTAATATTCAATTTGTTAATAATTAATTCTGATCGATTTGTTGCAGTTCCAAAGTTATTTCATTGAATACGTTCTAATTCCCGGGATGGCGGGACTGTCATATGCTGAGAGAATGGAGCAGCTGGGCTTGTACACTCTGGAGTTTCGAAGGAAGAGAGGGGATTTTATTGAAACATATAAGATTGTTAAGGGCTTGGCCACGCTAGAGGCAAGAAACATGTTCCCGATGTTGGGGGGAGTCCAGTTTAAGAATAAGGAGTAAGCCATTTAGAACGGAGACGAGGAGGAAACACTTTTTCTCACAGAGTGGTGAGTCTGTGGAATTCTCTGCCTCAGAGGGTGGTGGAAGCAGGTTCTCTGGATGCTTTCAAGAGAGAGCTAGATAGGGCTCTTAAAAATATCGGAGTCTGGGGATATGGGGAGAAGGCAGGAACGGAGTACTGATTGGGGATGATCAGCAATGATCACATTGAATGGCGGTGCTGGCTCAAAGGGCCGAATGGCCTACTCCTGCACCTATTGTCTATTGTCTATAATAAAGTGCAAACTCAAGTCATGTGGGTGACATGGAAACAAGAAGGCTAAAGCATTTGCCAATTAACGTACAAGTAGAATATATAATGAGGCTTTGGAATCCATTGAGTAAAACTGAAATACTATTGACATTAACAATATGTACGTATTTGATTAATTGAAAGATACAGCATGGAAACAAACTCTTCCGCCCACCGGGTCCACGATGACCGTCGATCACCCTTACACACTCATTTTGTTATCCCACCTTCTCATCCACTCCCTACACACCAGGGGTCAATTAACCTGCAACACCCACACATTATTGAGATGCAGGAGTAAACCGGAGCACCCCGAGAACAAGGAGAACGTGCAAACTCTACACAGACAGCCCACAAGGTCAGGGTCAAACCTGGGTCTCTGGTGCTGTGAGGCAGCGGCTCTACAATTGCACCTCTGAAACATTTCAGCTACAAGAGGAGGTCGAATAAACTTGGGATTGTTTTATCTGGAACATCAGAGGCTGAGGGAAGACCTGATATGAAGTACATGCATTTATGAGAGGCATAGATAAGGTAGACAGTCTGAACCTTTATCCCCGGTTGGAAATGTCAAAGAGGGTATAGCTTTAAGGTGAGAGGGGGTGTGTTTGTGATGTGGGGGTTGTTTTTTTTTACAGAGTAGTGGGGGCCAGGAACATGCTGCCAGGGGTGGTGGTGGAGGCAAATGCTACAGTGGTGTTCAATGGGTTTTTGGATAGGCACATGGATATGCAGCTAATGGTGGGATATGGATCACTGCAGGCAGAGGAGATTAGTTTAACTTGGCATCATGTTCGGTACAGACATTGTGGGCTGAGCAAGCTGAGTTAATGGTGCTTCCAGTTTATGAACAGAATATGGATTGCTTATTTTAGAACAATTTACAGTAGCAACATACCCAGAGGCCATGTAACCATTCTGATACAATACAAGACAAAGTGTCTTTACTGCCATCAGAGTAATGTCCTCTGTTCCATAAGACACATGTTGTCACAGTGACGCAGCCGGTAGAGCTGTTACCTCACATCGCTAGAGACCCGGGCTCGATCCTGACCTCAGGCGCTGTCTGTCTGCATGTAGAGTTTGCACGTTCTCCCTGTGACCACGTGGGTTTCCTCCGGGTGCTCCGGTTTCCTCCCACATCACAAAGACATGGGGATTTGCAGGTTCATTGGCCCTCTGTAAACTGCCCCCCTAGTGTGTGCGGAGTGGATGAGAGAGTGGGGTAACAGAACTAGTGTGAATGGGCGATCGATTGTGGACCGGTGGACCGAAGGGCCAGTCTCTACACAGTATTTCTGAACTTAAACTCCAACTCCAAAGCAAGACTTACTTGGGAACATGGATCAAATATTTCTAAATTAATTTGCCGTCCATCCACAGATAAACGCTTTTTGTAGATGCACTCTGCAAAAATAATGAGTTTAATAACATTATTACACAGCCATATTTCAACTCCTGCCCCCGAACAAAGTCGGGTGAACAATACCACACGCAGTTCAAGATGTAAACACTGTGAGCTGTAACCCTGTAACCCATTCGATCCTGAACTTCAACATACAGTCACATAGATATTTCACTTTTATTATGTGCAATTTCAAACTTGTACCTTCATACTGCATTTCAATAATTTTTCATAAATAAACAACATAGATAATAAATTTATGAAAAATCTTTATTCTCATTTTTTAAATAAATATTTCAATTTTATTAGCAATTCAAAACTTGTATCTGCATATTTTTTTCAATGTTTTTTATATAAATACCAAAAATCAAAAATAAATACTTCTCAATAACGTTTTCATCTTTCAATTTTATTGGCTGCATTATGAAACTTGTATTTATGTCTTTTCAGTCTTTTTTGTGAATAAACTAATATTTTTTTTAAATATTTAAATTTAATTTGCAATATAAATCCATAGATTTGTTAATAATTTTTTTCATTTTTTTTTCATAAATCAATTTGGTTCATAAATATGTTTTTTTTTCCATGAATGATTATCCCTCCTCATTCTGCTATAGTGGATAATTGGCAATAACAGACACCAACCTCCCCTCCGTGGTCCGTTATTGTGAGAGTATATTGCATTTAGTTTAAGGGTACAGTGTGTAAACAGGCCCTTCGGCACGCCCAGTCCACTTCATCTGTCGATTACCCGTTCACATCAGTTCTATGTTATCCCACTTTCTCATCCACTCCCTCCACACTAGGGGCAATTTCCAGAGGGCTAATTAACCTACAAACCCACACGTCTTTGGGATGTGGGAGGAAACCGGAGCACCCGGAGGAAACCCACGCGGTCACAGGAAGACGGGCAAACTCTACACTCAGACAGCACTCGAGGTCAGGATCGGACCAGAGTCTCTGTTGCTGAGGCAGCAACTCTACCAGCTGTGCCACACATTTGATTTAATGAAGTTATCCCACACATCTCCTTTAAACTTTGCTCCTCTCACCTTAAAGCTATGCCCTCCAGTATAGATCGGGTTGACAGTCACAATGTGCAAATGTCAACGACTAGAGGACACAGCTTTAAGGTTAGAGCGGCAAAGTTTAAGGGAGATGCGCGGGGCAAGTTCTATTTCTACAGAGGGTGCTGGGTGCTAGGGGTGGTGGTGGAGGCAGATACAATGAAGGCAAGCATATCGTATGCCTTCTTCACCACACTATTTACTAGTTTTGTGTATTTAGGTGGATATGGGCCAAAAGCGGGCAAATGGGACTAGTTTGATGGGGCATTTTGGTTGGCATGGAGAAATATGGGCAGAACATTATAGACTTCAAGTGTTCAAGAAGGAACTGCAGATGCTGGAAAATCGAAGGTACACAAAAATGCTGGAGAAACTCAGCGGGTGCAGCAGCATCTATGGAGCGAAGGAGAGAGGTAACGTTTTGGGCCGAAACTCTTCTTCAGACTGATTATAGACTTCAAGATCCCTTTGTACATCAACTTCCAGCATCTACAATTTTTTTTTTAATGTATTCCTTACCAAACTATCTGCAGTTCATAGTAGTCAACTACCCTTTAATGACATTCCAGGAAGCATTTTGCATGCTTTCAAAAACATAAATGGATTTAAATGTCTAAATATTAAGACACATCCCACAATTTATTTTCTTGCTAGTAGGGTTCACTTTGAAACAAATCCCTCCAGCTCTTGCAACCCGCACATTAATGCATGAGTTTTTCAAACCGAGCTGATATTTGCAAGAACATATTTCCTGCAAGCTGATATTTGCTCTAAATGACCTCCCAGCTTACCTGAATTGGACGCATACTCGCCAATAAAACGCTTGGTTAGGAAACGCACGATTAGCGCTGCAAACAAACAAAAACACGCGAAAATCTTGTTACAGTCACGAATGCAGAGTGTGCTCTTGCAGAAATGTAACTTAATGTATGAGGGTTGTTTGCAATGCAATGTTTGCCTACCTGACTTCCCGACCCCTTCTGATCCCAACACAGCGAGTTTGATCTCATTCATGCTTCCGACGCTGTGAGTTGCAGTCAGCCTTGAATCGCTTGCAGGGAGCTCTTACACATTAGCGCTCTCTCTGCATGGACAGAGCCACCGCATGCATGTACGCCAGACCCTTTTGAGGGAGCGCACCGCCTTGCGTCACATGCGCCTGTCGATCATCTCTCCCGGGGCTGCGACCTACTTTATTGCATTTGAAAATCTTGCATCTTTGCATTCCCTTGAGGGGCTGGATAGATCCTAACTTCTGCATCTGCAATGGAAACAAAATAAAGGAACCAAAAATAATCAGAGATAAGACTTTTTCCATGCAGTATCTTTCAATCAATTCAGAGACTTTTCTTAAAATAAAAGAACATATAAAGACATTTCAGATCTAAATTATCACTGACACTGCTGTACCTTCCAATTAATTCAAAGTTTTTCTTAAATAAACACAGAATTATACAAAGGAACTGCAGATCACTCAGCATTATCACTGGCACTGCAGTATCTTTCGATCGATTCAAATTCATTTTTTTATTAATAAATATGAAGTGAAATATGTAAAGAAATTGCAGATCACTCTGAATGATCACTGAATTTGTGCTGAATGAATCCTGGGCTGGATAAAGAAAATAAGGCGATTGACAGTAACACGTGGGGATATAAAAACAAAACGCTGGTGTGGTTTCTTGGTTTCTTGGTTTCTTGGTCCTCCAAAATATTCCAAATGGAATTTACACTGGAGGTGGTGGAGGGCAGACTTAAGCCAGAAAGGGTTTTTGGGAAGAAAGAGCTACCTTAAATTTAGTTGCATCTGGTTGTGTAACTATGGTAGGGTGAAGATTATTCCATGCTTTAATTGTGCGGGGGAAGAACGCATTGCTGTACACATCTATCTTGGTAGCTGGAATCACAAATTGGATCAAATGCCCTCGTCTGCTCCTAATTGGTTTGGGTTTGGTATAGGTCTTGTAATCTATATCGAGCTGACCATTTAAAAATTTTGTAAAAACAGGTCAAACGGTGAGCTTCACGTCTGTCTTGGAGAGGGTTCTACCCCAGAGAATTCAGAAGTTTGGTAACACTCGCTTCTCTCTCATAGGTGTTAGTAACAAATCGAGCTGCCTGTCTTTGGACACGTTCGATGAAAGAATTGTTTTTGTTTGTGTATGGGTCCCATGCTGCAACTGCATAGTCCAAATGAGGTCTAACGAGTGTGGTGTGCAAAAAAAAAGCAGAAAGACTGGAATAACTGCAGAATGGAAAGCTGACGGGGGGCGATACTAGAATACTTTAGATGCTAAGAGAAAAGTATTATGTGTACATTGAAAGACGTGATCAAGGCAAAGATGGCATGGGATATGACAGATAACTCATGAGAGAAGAGTCCACTAGGTTTCCATATCAATATTGTTATTGTACATTAGCGTTAGATAACAACCAGAATAGTTTGAACTGGAGAAATTATGTACTGGGCCATGAAAGGAATGTAGAGGTTAAATGCACAGTCTTTTACCCAGAGTAGTTCAGTTTAGAGATAGGCCCTTCGGCCCATCGAGACCGCACCGACCAGCGATCACCCTGTACTTTAGCTCTCTTCTACACACTAGGGATAGTTTTTACCAAAGGCAATTAACCTGCACATCGTTGGAGAGTGGGAGAAAATTGGAGCACCTGGAGAAAACCTAAGAGGTCACAGGGAGACCGTACAAACTCCCTACAGACAACGCCCTCAGTCAGGATCGAACACTGGTCTCTGGCGCTGTAAGGCAGTAACTCTACCACTGCGCCACAATGCCGCGCTAGGGGAGAAGGGGAATCAAGACCCAGACCATATAGGTTTGTGAGGGGGAAAGATTCAAGGCAAACCTAACCCAGGCACTGCCTTTTGAAGCCTGAAATTGCAGCTAGATTTGAATAAAGGTGTCAATGAACCACTCGTTGCCTGTTATTCTTTCTGAATGCCGCCTCTCCTTTAATTTTTCCATTGTATCTCCCGCTTCATTCTAAATATGTCCAAAGTCCTGGTAGCTTTCCATTCAGGAAGGCTGATGTAACGTGTCAATTGCACCTATTTTGTCGTACAAAGTTGGCAGCAACTCAAAGATCGCAATTTATTATGCCGGCTTACACCAATTTGTCTTATAATGCTACAATTTTATAGGTAAGGTTTCAGATGTCAAAGAATAAATTGCATTCTCTGTCAGATAGAATTTTACTGAAGCCATTTTACACTCTAATGGGGTAATAAGATTGCAGTTTCTTCCATCTCTTTCGCACGGATAAAATGTGTTTATCAAGCATGATAATACCACGCCAGCACTGTTATTTATTACATAAAAGGAATGAGTCATGATGTGAATGCGGTGGGTGATGTCGATCAGGATAAACTCACTGCAGTCACGGTGAATTTCTTCAATGAGGGGGAGTCCAAGAGGAGAGGGTCCGTTGGAGATTGGAGAAGTGGGGGTGAGGACTCCTTCCCATGGAAAGAAGCTTGAATGCGGAGGCTACTGAAGAAGAGCTTCACATCGTGGCGGACATGGAACTGAAGAAGGGTCTCGACCCAAAACGTCGCCTATTCCTGAAGAAGGGGGATGTTGGGGAAGTCCAGAACAAGGGGTCACAGTTTAAAAGGATAAGAGGAAAACCTTTTAGAACTGAGATGAGAAAAACATTTTTCACACAGAGAGTGGTGAATCTCTGGAATTCTCTGCCACAGAAGGTAGTTGAGGCCAGTTCATTGGCTATATTTAAGATGGAGTTAGATGTGGCCCTTGTGGCTAAAACGATCAGGGGGTATGGAGAGAAGGCAGGTACAGGATACTGAGTAGGATGATCAGCCATGATCATATTGAATGGCGGTGCAGGCTCGAAGGGCCGGGTGGCCTACTCCTGCACCTTTTTTCTATGTAAGGGTCTCGACCCGAAACGTCGCCTGTTCCTTCTCTCCATAGATGCTGCCTCACCCGCTGAGGTTCACCAGCATTTTAGTCTACCTGCTGTCATAGTGAAAGTGCCTTCCCTTGAAGGCAAAAGTTGCAGGACAAGAAATACTTGTCTCTTGGTCAAAGTCGCCTGTTCCTTCTCTCCATAGATGTTGCTTCACCCGCTGAGTTTCACCAGCATTTTTGTCTACCTGCTGTCATAGTGAAAGTGCCTTCCCTTGAAGGCAAAAGTCGCAGGACAAGAAATACCTGTCTCTTGGTCAAAGTTGCTGTTTGAGTAGAACACCATTGTCTTACATTTTTAGAATCAGTGCAAACCCGTCAATGATTTTTAAGCGCGGCACAGTGGTACAGCAGTGGAGCTGCTGCCTTACAGCGCTGGAGACCCTGACCTTGGGTGTTGTCAGTACGGTGTTTGTACTTTCTCCCTGTGACTGCGTGGGTTTTCTCCGGGTGCTCCGGTTTTCTCCCACAAAGACGTACAGGTTTGTAGGTTAATTGGCTTTGGGTGAAATTGTAAATTGTCCCTGGAGTGTGGGATAGAGTAAGGGGTTCACTGGTCGGCGTGGATTCGGAGGACCAAAGGGCCTGTTTCCATGCCGTGTCTCTAAAGTCTAAAGTAATGTCTAAGCCTAAAGTCTAGATTTGAGCAAAGGAAATGTTATTCACAGCAGGGGTGGCACAGTGGAGCTGGTAATGGAAAAACTGTATCTTTCCCTTCACTCTATCTATAGTACTTGAGTTTGAACTGATTGTATCTATGTACAGTATTATCTGATCTGCTTGGACGACATGCAAAACTAAGGTTTCACTGTACCTCAGTACATGTGACAATAATATACCTAAACCTAAGTCAATTGTTTCTCAGGAAGAGAAGTGTATTTGGTGTCACATGCACCAAGAATGTTCTGGTTCGCCTCCCCAAAAATCCGTCATCAGTCTTGTCAAAGTGCCATTGTTTATGGGGACTCAAATAGAGCCCTAGATTCACGCAGCATGGAGACAGGTCCTTCGACCCGACTCACTCATGCTGACTCATTCACCCTCATTTTAAGGTGAGAGGGGAAAGATGGGGGCTAACTTTTTTGCAGCAAGGGTGGTGGGTGTATGGTTGAGCTGCCAGAGGGGGTAGGTGAGGCAGGTTCTATCGCAACGTTTAAGAAATATTTAGACAGTTACATGGATAGGACAGGTTTCAAGGGATATGGGCCAATCACAGGTGGGTGGAACAAACATGGGACATGTTGATCAGTGAGTTCAAGTTGGGCCGAAGGACCTGTTTTCTGTATTGTATGAGTTTATAACCCTATTACTAAGATGCCCACTCTTGTTATATGTTGTTATAGCATCCAGAGGCAACCAACGCAGTCAATGGGAGAACATACAAACTCCGTACTGACAGCACCCGCAGTCAGGATCGAACTTGTGTCTCCGACACTGCAAGGCAGCAACTCTACCGCCGCGCTGATTGTGTATATGCAGAGTATATCTGCTCTGTTTGGATCGCATGCAAAACAAATGCTTTACAATGTATCGCGGTACACGCAACAACAACAAACCTAAACCTAAAGACAGAGTCTGTGAATAACCTGATTGAAAAGCCTAACACAGACACATCTCAGCGTAACTCAGTGGGTTGGACAGCATCTCTGGGGAAAAGGAATATGTGACGTTTCGAGTCGAGACCCTTCTTCAGACTGAGAGTCAGGGGAAAGGGAAACGAGAGATATGGACGGTGATATAGAGAGATATAGAACAATGAAATATGCAAAGAAGTAAAGATGATAACGGAAACAGACCATTGTTAGCCGTGCACTAGGTGAAAATGAGTTACAGCCAATGAAGCTCAACAAGACGACTGAAGCCCGTACGATATGGGTGGGGGAGGGATAGAAAGAGAGGGGATGCAAGGGTTACTCGAAGATGAAGAAATCAATATTCAGACCGCTGGGTTGTAGGCTGCCCAAGAGAAATATGAGGTGCTGTTCCTCCAATTTGCATTTGGCCTAATGTTTGGTTTTAATAAGGAGAGAAGCTCCATTTTTTGCTGTGCTCTGATATGCATTGATGAACATGTATTTCCTGAGGCAGTTTATGCTGCTCAATTTGCTTTCTATGTGAGTGTATGTACATTTATTTTCTCTGCAATGTGGAACAGACTCACTTTGTAGCAACTTACATATGTGATTTATCAAGTATGTTTCAGCAACGTCACTCTAACCCCCAGAGAGAGCTTTCGATGACTCAGAAACATTGTGCGCAATGCTTGAATGTCTTTAATTAATCTAATCGCGGTTGGATTAATCATGTTGCAAGCATTTGCATAAACCATAAACTAGAAACCAATGCTTAAAATGAAGTTAGTATGTGAGATATAAAACGCAAAGTGACGGAAGAACTTTAGCGGGTCAGGCTGCATCTGTGGCGGACATGAATGAGTGACATTTTAGGTCGGGACCCTTCTTCAGACAGGTGTAGTAGTGGGGCAGAAAGCTGGAGAAGAGAGGTGGGAGCAGGACAAAGCCTGGCAAGCGATAGGTGGATACAGGTGAGGGTGGTTTGAAGTGTAGATGGGTGGAGTAAGCGACAAACACTGGAGGCAAAAAGGAGACAAAATGAGGCCAGATAGGGAGAGGAGAGGAATGAAATGCAAAGAGAGAGGAGGGATGTGGGTGAGCGGGGAGGAGGGAGAGAAGAGCTGGGGGAGGGGGGGGTATGGGGGAAAGCAAAATGAGGGACTCAGGGATGGGAGATCAGTCTACAGAGGAGGGGAAAGGAACAGATTGACTAGGGGGAACAAATGAATGAATAGGAACCTACGTGGGCTCTGCACACAATCTCAACTCAGTTTTAACTGATTCAAACAACTCTTCCTCAGATAGACGCAAAAAGTTGGAGTAACTCAGCAGGACAGGCAGCATCTCTAGAGAGAAGGAATGGGTGATGCTTCAGGTCGAGACCCTTCGAGGGTCCCAAACTGAAACACTGATGAAGAAGGAAGGCTGAAGAAGGGTCTCAACATGAAACATCACCCATTCATTCTCTCCAGAGATGCTGCCTGTCCCGCTGAGTTACTCCAGCATTTTGTGTCTATCTTCATTTTAAACCAGCATCTGCAGTTCTTTCATCCGCTTAATTCTTCCTCAGCCTGATTGTTGCACGCTAATCCATAAAACACTTCTGACTGAAACTTCTTCAGAGGAAGGGTGCCGACCCGAAACGCCACCTATCCATGTTGTCCAGGGATGCAGCCTGACCTGCTGAGTTAAGCCAGCATTTGGATGGGGTTTTTTGTAAACCAGCATCTGCAGTTCCTTGGTTATCTTTATGAATGGCGGCTTGCCGTTCTGTCATCTCTGACGGTGGCTGGTGGTGGCGACTGTCTATATACTACAAGAAACCAGCATCTGCAGTTCCTTCCTGCACATTCTATATTCCACAGTGTGGCTTCGCTGATCGCCTCACAGCCACTGATTAATCCTATTTGTCACATTAAGGAGGCACATAGTAAAGACTTTAGACTTTAGATTTACAGCATGGAAACAGGCCCTTCAGCCCACCGAGTCCGTGCTAACCAGCGATCACCCCGTACACTAGTACCATCCTACAGGAATAATTTATAAATTTACAGAAGCCAATTAACCTACAAACCTGTATGTTTTTGTAGTGTGGGAAGAAACCAGAGCACCTGGTGAAAACCCACCTGATCACAGGTAGAACTTGCAAAATCCGCAAAGACAGCACCCGAGGTCAGGATCGAACCTGGGTCTCTGGCACTGTGAGACAGCGACTCTGTCGCAGCGCCACCGTGCCACCCCTGAGTTTCAATGAGTTTCAATGAGGTCCCCCCCTCAATCTTCTAAACTCCAGCAAGTAGAGGCCCAGTGCTGTCTAACTCTCATTGTGTTTATCCTCACAATCCACATCCATTGCCATCAAAGCTAGAACATACATTTCAGTACTATCACCTTTGACGACCTATAGATGTGAATGTGCAGGGATTGGGTGTGCTTTGGGAAATGGCAGGTGCCTGAGAAAGAATAAGGGGTAAACCATTTAGAACGGAGACGAGGAAACACTTTTTCTCACAGAGAGTTGTGAGTTTGTGGAGTTTCTGCCTCAGAGGGCGGTGGAGGCCGGTTGTCTGGATACTTTCAAGAGAGAGCTTGATAGGGCTCTTAAAGATAGCGGCATTAGGGGATATGGGGAGAAGGCAGGAACGGGGTACTGATTGTGGATGATCAGCCATGATCACATTGAACAATGGTGCTGGCTCGAAGGGCCGAAGGGCCGAATGGCCTACTCCTGCACCTATTGTCTATTGTCTATCTATTGTCTAAAGACTGGGCTTCACTGGTGGTGGCATCATAGGGTGGATGCCACAGTTCTTAGTACCGCCACCAAGTCTGGACCTCTGAGGTAGTTTCAAGAAGCTACTGCCCATGTGACCCACCTGTTACCACTAAGTCTGGACCCCTGAAGGGATTTCTGTTTTGTGTCAATACGCTGACACTAGTTTTGTACCTACGATTGGACAAAGAAGTTGCTTCCCAATGTATCTTCCCACAAGTATTTGTGATCACTTAGAAGAGGTACGCTGGTGCCGTTAGTTTCCCGCCACTGTATAGGGGTATAAAGGGGTGATCATTTTGTCGGTTGTCTATCTTCTGTTTGCATGAGGCTGCTGAGAGATGGAGTGAGTGGATCGGAGGCCGGCCCCGCACTGAATACTAATAAACAAGGGTTTGGACTCCAGTGTTCGATTCCAATGTTTTACTGACCCAGACAAGAGAGGCAAGAAGATCCGGAATTAACATAGATCTATAATTTGTCATTGAAACACTCAACGCAAGCTGGTTCAACATTTTAATGTGCCGCAGATTATTTTGAAATAGCTAATTGAACCTCTTTATTTACAGTAATTGTGATAAAGTTCACGGCAACAGAAGGGTTATTAAAGACTGCATCATATATTGTGAGTGATTTCTCATTTGCAAAGTCTCTATTTTTAATCCATTATATCTGAAGTATCTTCAAGTACACTTAAAAACATTATGTTTTAATAACCATATTCATAATAATAATAATAATAATATTTATTTATATAGCACTTTTCAACAAAACCAGTATTTGAACCAAAGTGCTTTACAGAGATTGATTAAATTAATTGAACAGATCAATGCAATAAATCCATACAAATCAAAAAAAGAGAAAAAAGAGAAAAAGAAAAAAGACACAGAAACAGTACACTATAGAAATCAACATGAAACGTCCCCCCACAGTAGAATTCACTGTGAGGGAAGGCACCAAAAATATCCAGTTCTCCCCCCTCATAGTCCACCCGAGGTCGGGGCCTATATCTGGCCTCCTCAGCCAGCCCGGTGTCTTCAGGCCCTCTTGCCGTGAAGCTGGATCATCGGCGTCGGTGAACATCCATCAGCGGCCAGGACTGAAGCGGCCGCTTCCCCCCCGAAGACTGCAACGACCAAAGTTCACAGGCCGCGCCGGCCGAACCCCCGACACTGGCGAGCTCAGATCCCAGGCTCCGCGGTGCCGTCATCTCACAGTGCCCCGGAGATAAAGCGCAAAGTGCCCCTGTAAGGAACTCACCGCCGTCGAAGCTGCAGCAGGTAGATGGCCCAGCTGTGGAGGGAATGGACAGATGATGATTCAGCAGTCCCCGCAGGAAACGCCGCTCAGCGCTGCTCCAGTTCGACGGAGGACGAAGATGCGGTTTCGGAGAAAAACCGCATCTCCGACCCTTAAAAGAAGACTTCAGTTTTTTTGGAGCGGCCATACACAACAGCGCATCACCCCCGCTGTCCGCCATCTTGAATATATTCATAGTTATTTTCATCATTCAGTATCCTCGAAATATTGTGGTTCAGTTCGCACCTAAGATAAACATTTATATAGTTTGCAATTGGGAGACTCAAGGAGCTGCAGATGCTGGAATCTTGAGTAAAGCACAAAGTGCTGAAGGAACTCAGCAGGTCAGGCAGCATCTGTGGAGGGAGTGGACAGATGATGATTCAGGTCGGGACCCTTCTTCAGTTTTTTTTGTTTTTTTTAATTTTATTTTTGTTAGAAGCAATTGTACAAAAAGAAAATGGTTAACATAACAGTTATACAATTTCCGTACTGCTTCAGTTTTTAACATTTTATGAACTAATAACGATCGTAAAAAAATTAAAAAAAGGAAAAAAAGGGAAAGAAGGAAGAAAAGAAAAAGAAAAGAAAAATTTAAAGAAAAACAAAAAAAAAGAAAAAAGAAAAACCCCTGAACTAACAGTGTAAACGAAGCGGAGATATATCCCACTATCCTTACATACGCCTGCTAGCCCTACCCTAGCATCGGTTTTGAGTTTGTGTTCAACAATTATGTTGTTGAAGAAATTCAATAAAAAGAGACCATATTTTTGAAAATTGATCTGGTTTGTTAGTCAAGACAAGCTTGTTACTTGTGGGTGGAGCACAAGGCAAATTCCTTGTATGTGAATACTTGGCCAACAAACTTAATTACTTACTTATATTTCCTAGATGTAGTGTCTCGGTCATTTCTGTGATCCACATCTTCAGTGTGGGGACTGTTATCTTTTTTCCACAATTTAAGTATAAGGTTTTTCGCAGTTATTGAACCATAGTCTTTGAAATATCGTTAGATTAGGGCAGCCTTCTTCAGTTTGATTGTTGGGGGGAGGGGGGGGAGAGAAAGCTGGGTTGTGAGTGATAGGTGGATACAGGTGAGGAGGGGTTGATTGGCAGAGGGGTGGAGTAAGTGACAAATGCTTAGTTTAGTTTAGAGATTCACAGTGAAACTGGCCCTTCGGCCCATCGAGTCTGCGCCGACCAGTGATCCCTATACACTAATACTATCCTACACGCACGAGGGACAATTTACATTCATACCAAGCGAATTAACCTACAAACCCGTACATCTCTGGAGCGCGGGAGGAAACCCGAGATCTCGGAGAAAACCCACGCAGATCATAGAGGGAACGTACAAACTCTGAACAGACAGTACCCATAGTCAGGATCGAACCCCGCTCTCTGGCGCTGTAAGGCAGTAGCTCTACCGCTGCGCCACCGTGCCACATGAGGTGCTGAAGGTGAATAGGAGATAAAGGGCATCAGATAGGGAGAAGAAGTGGAATGAAATGTAAGTACCCTACATTCCTGCTTTTATTTCATCCTCTTCTCTCCATATCTGACGCCATTTAGTCTTATTTTCACCTCTAACCTTTGTCACTTACTCCACCCAACTGCCAATCAAACCCCCCTAACCTGTATCCACCTATCGCTCGCCAGACTGCAGTCGTCGTCCCCACTCTCTTTTCCAGCTCTCTCTCTCCCCCCCCCACCACCCCCACTACAATCAGTCTGAAGAAGGATCCCGACCCGAATCGCCACCTATCCATGTTCTCCCGAGATGCTGCTTGACCCACTGAGTTACTCCAGCGCTTTGTGTTTGACTATAATTTGCAAATTCAGTGCTGGAAAGTGTTCAGATTCAACAAAGGAGCTGCTGTGTTGAGGAGCGAGTGAATCTCTCCAAGTTGGTGTTCCAGTTTCCACAGATCATTAATCTTTACATGACAGCCAATCAGCAAGGCAACCATGTGAACAAGACAGTGCAGGCTCCTGGGGCTGAGAATTAGTCTGCCTTCCTTTGAATATTTTGTTTTGAAAGTACGTAGCAGACTCGTTAAACCAGCACTATTAAAAAGAGTCAGGCTCTGGTGTCAGACTATTGTCTATAAATCTGCTTCAAAGACTTCGAGTCAACTCTTGCAGACTGAACATAGAACAGAGTCTGTCATGTCTTCCTTAAGTAAGTAAGTAAGTAAGTATGTAAGTAAGTAAGTATGTTTATTGGCCACGTATTCACATACAAGGAATTTGCCTTGGTGCTCCACCCACAAGTAACAACATGACATACAGTGGCAGTTACGAATGACTCAGAAAACACTAAACATTAATAATAATAAAACATTAATGATAAAACACCATTGATCAAGCATGTGAACCAACAAAGTACCAGATCAAAGGGAGGCTACAGATTTTTAACTGTTGAGTAGAGCAACTACTCGTGGATAAAAACTGTTCACCTTGTTGTGAGTGATAGATGGATGAATTTCACAATGAATAGCACAATGAATTTCCGACACTTCCCTACCTTTTCTTGACCTCACTATCTCCATCGCAGGTGATAGACTTCTGACCGACATCCACTATAAACCCACTGACAGGGGAGGGAGATGTCGGAAATGATCCAAGAATATTTTAGTGCAGAAATTGGTGGTGAAGTTCATGAAGTCTGCATGGGTGCATGGGTGCAGGAGGTAACACCGATGCAGTCATCAATGTAACGGAGGTAGAGTTCGGGGATGGGGCCAGTGTATGCCTGGAACAGGGATTGTTCAACGTACCCTACAAAGAGGCAGACATAGCTGGTGCCCATGCGGGTGCCCATAGCTATGCCCTGGACTTGGAGGAAGTGGGAGGAGTCAATGGAGAAGTTGTTGAGGGTGAGGGCCAGCTCCGCTGGGAACTATATTCTGCATTCTGTATCTTCACCTTTGCTCAGCCTATTGTACCTGAGTTTGACCTGATTGTATTCACCATGTCTAGTATTATTTGATTTGATGTGATTTGATAGCTTGCAACAGAGAACTTTTCACTGTGGTGGCAGTGAAACTCCCTCTGATATCTCCATAATAATGGAAAAGTTTGAAATGAGTCGCACCAGTTCTTGAGACAAAGTCCTCAATGGGGTAGAGGTGAATCGGACAGTATCCTAGCTTATGGAAGGTCCGCTCAGAAACCAGAGGTAAATCGCAAAATGAATGACATTGAGTAGATGTTACAGTATATGGAAAATGTATTGATGACCAGGGGACAATATTGGCCACCAATTGAGACAAGGGTAGGGATCTAAGCGTCACTGTGGAAATTAGTTCACAGAACAAAATGGATGAAAGTTTGAAGATCTTCTCTAGTTGAAGAGGAACCACCAGGAAAATGACAGGTAGAACCATAAAGATTTGAGACAAAAACAGAGAATACTGGAAATATTCAGCAAATCAGGCAGCACCTGTGGAAGCCATTAATTTTTAGATTTTTTTGTCGTATTCCCCTTCTCTGCCTCCGTCTGCGCTGAGGCCTAATGGCGGAGCTGACGACCTCGAGGCTCAAGAGGCAGAGCCCGCCAGGACTCGCCCTGAGCTCGCTCCCGTCAGGATGGTCCGGCTCGGGGCTGGAACAGTGCTTGCGTGAGGGCGGCCAGCACGAGGGAGGAGCGGGGCTCCCGTCGGAGTGGCCGAGCTCGGGGAGGAGCGGCGCCCATGTCGGGGCGGCCCAGCCCGAGGGACGAGCGGCGCCCATGTCGGGGCGGCCTGGCGTGAGGCTAAGAACGGTACTTACATGAGGGCAATCCGGCTCGGGGCTGGAACGGTGGTCCGGTGGCTGGGACGACGTTCTGGCGGCGGTGACCTGAGTCCGGGGTTCAGCCGCGAGCCAGCGGCTGCGTCAGCAGGACTGGTGGGCAGCAGCTTCGACCACCCCGGGGCGCGGTGATTGAGCCGCGGGACTGTTTTTTAAATCGCCCGGTGGGGTATCGCCTCAGCGCAGAGGGAGAAGAGGAGGTAAGAGACTGCAGACCTAAGACTTTTGCCTCCATCACAGTGAGGATGTGCTAGGTAGACTCACTGTGGTGGATGTTAATATGTGTTTATTGTTGTTTTTTATTGTATTGTATGTATGACTGCAGGCACGAAATTTTGTTCAGACTTCGGTCTGAATGGCAATAAAGGAAATCTGTAATCTGTAATCTGTAAAATCAAAAAGGAAACAATTGATCACAGTGGCAGAGACCCGGGTTTGATCCTGACCTTGGATGCTGTCTGTGTGTGAAGTTTCCACGTTCTCCTTGTGACTGCATGGGTTCCCTCCAGGTGCTCCATTTCCTCACCACCATCCAAAGATGTGCAGGTTTGTAGGTTAAGCAGCCCTCTGTAGATTGCCTCTCGTGTGTGGCCCTGATCCGCAGTCACGGGGTGAATGTGCTAACTCCACACAGATAGCACCAGAGGTCAGGATCAAATCTGGGTCTCTGGGGCTGCGAGACAGCAGCTCCAGCAACTGCGCTATTGCACCGCCCCTTGTTAGTTAGAAATACGATTGTATTTAATTTGGTTTCTCTGGAGCTAATTTATCTTGACACAAAGAAAAACATTGCACTCATCAACTACCCGATGATAACAGGATTATTTGGTCTTGTGTGTACCATGGAATGGCAAATAAGAATTTCTTCACAATTTTATTCTTTCTTGATGGTGAGGAAAGTCATTTTGTTTTTGAATCACATTTTTTGAGATGTTATCGCTTAGCCTGAAGGCACTCTCTCTCACAATCAAATACTATTCTCATCATTACATCTATCAGGATGAGCAAAGAGATGGCTTTATGTAGTACTACACGGTGAATAGAAAATGTCCCAGTAGCATAAACAGTATTACAGGAAGAAATAGAAAAGGAAAAATGAAAGCTATGAATCGATGTTTGTCACCAGGAGAGTCAAGTTTCAAGAATGCTTAATTATCATATGTACTGATCACTCTTTTCCCAGGATGGACACATCAAAGAGAAGCGGACTTAGCTTTAAGGTGAGAGGGGCAATGTTTAAAGGAGATGTGTGGGACAAGTTTTGTTACAGTGCTGCCAGGAGTAGTGGTGGTGGAGGCAGATACGATAGTGGTGTTTAAGAGGATTTTAGATAAGCACATGGATATGGAGGGAATGGAGGGATGTGGATCATGCGCAGTTAGAAACATAGAAACATGGAAACATAGAAATTAGGTGCAGGAGTAGGCCATTCGGCCCTTCGAGCCTGCACCGCCATTCAATATGATCATGGCTGATCATCCAACTCAGTATCCCATACCTGCCTTCTCTCCATACCCCCTGATCCCTTTAGCCACAAGGGCCACATCTAACTCCCTCTTAAATATAGCCAACTGGCCTCAACTACCTTCTGCGGCAGAGAATTCCAGAGATTCACCACTCTTTATGTGAAAAAAGCTTTCCTCATCTCGATCCTAAAAGATTTCCCCCTTATCCTTAAACTGTGACCCCTTGTTCTGGACTTCCCCAACATCGGGAACAATCTTCCTGCATCTAGCCTGTCCAACCCCTTAAGAATTTTGTAAGTTTCTGTAAGATCCCCCCTCAATCTTCTAAATTCTAGCAAGTACAAACTGAGTCTATCCAGTCTTTCTTCATAGTTACAAAGGGTGCAAATATGTTTATTGTTAAATTATTTAATGTTGTGTCTTATTTTTATTGGTGTGCTGCAAATGTCAAGTCAAATTTCACTACACCAATTGGGGTTTGTGATAATAAATGTCCTTTGTATCCTTTGTATATATAATAAATAAAAATTCGAAGGATAAGAAAGTCCTTATTGCAACCAAAGACAGTCCACACAAGTTCATTGTTGAAGTTAGTTTGTGCAGTTTAATGGTTGTTGGGAAAAAGTTGTTCTTGAGCCTGGAGGTCACGGTTTTCAGGCTCCTGGAACTTCTTCTCGCTGGCAGGAGTGAAATAAGAGCGTGACCAGGGTGGTGTGGGTCTCTGATGATGCTGGCTGTCCCTTTGAGTCAGTGCCTCCTGTAGATCCCTTCGATGGAGGGGAGGTCAGGCCCCGTGATGCAATGTCAGCCACAGTTGGAACATCAAACAGTTTGTAGGAGATAGATGTTTGGCGTAGGCCCCAGAGCGAAGGAATTGTGAGCTCGTGGTGCGATTTGAACATGAGGATGGCAATTTGAAGTTGGAGTCTCAAGGAGGATGAGAAGCAATGCCAGTTAGTTATATGGAGTTATAGATCTGTACAGCTCAGAAACAGGTCCTTTCAACAAACCTCATCCACGCCAACAGTGATGCCTATCTGCTTGATTAGGTCTGTATCCATAAGCTAGGGTACTGTTCGATTCACCACTAACCCATTGTGGACATTGGACTTTGTCTATGGAACTGATACACTACAATGCTGAGAACCATATTCTGCACTCTGTATCTTCCCCATTGATTAGGTTGAAGAACAGGCTCTTGAACACTACACAACACTAATTAAACTATGAACTATGGACTATCATGGTTTATACTTTTAGTCTTTAGAGAGGGAGTACAGAGAAGGTTCACCAGACTGATTCCTGGGATGGCAGGACTTTCATATGAAGAAAGACTGGATAGACTCGGCTTGTACTCTCTAGAAATTAGAAGATTGAGGGGGGATCTTATAGAAACTTACAAAATTCTTAAGGGGTTGCCACAGAAAGTAATTGAGGCCAGTTCATTGGCTATATTTAAGAGGGAGTTAGATGCGGCCCTTGTGGCTAAAGGGATCAGTGGGTATGGAGAGAAGGCAGGTACAGGATACCGAGATGGATGATCAGCCATGATCATATTGAATGGCGGTGCATGCTCGAAGGGCAGAATGGCCTACTCCTGCATCTATTTACTATGTTTCTATGTTACAGCACAGAAACAGGCTTTTCGGCCCACCAAATCCACACCAACCAACGCTAGGAGCAATTTACAGAGGCCAGTTAATCTACAAACCCACACGTCTTTGTGGGAGGAAACTGGAGCATCTGGAGGAAACTCAAACGGTCACAGGGAGAACGTACACACTCCACACACGGACAACACCCGAAGTCAGGATCAAACTCAGGTCTCTGGCGTTATATAGCCGGAACTCTACCATTGTGCACTGTGCCACCTCTAAGCACTGTCACAGTTGCACTAATGACTTCAGGCTATTTTCACTCTAGTATTTCCATTATTAATTAGTTTGGTTTAGTTTAGAGATACAGCGCAGAAACAGGCCCTTCAGCCAGCGGGCCCATGCCGACCAGCGATACCCGCATATTAACACTATTATTAACACTATCCCACACACTAGGGACAATTTTTACATTGACCAAGCCAATGTGACCAAGCCAAGCCTGGTGATTTTTTTCCTTATATGTTATCTTTGAGTATTGCGTTTACAAACCTGTTATGCTGCTGCAAGTAAGAAATTCATGGGTCTATTTTCGGTACATAGGACAATTAATCACTCTTGACTTGATCCATTTCCTAAATGCTATATCGATTGCCCCATAAACACTGGTCCAAAATATATCCAAAATACTTAATTTTAGCCGGTTATTTTGGCGTTGGGAAGCTTTGGGAATATCTATTTTGTTCAGATCACTGAAAGAAAGTTAAACACTGTGAGCCTGTTATTGGGAAAAGAGACAGTTCCAAGTCTCACCCTTCAGATATAGACTGTGAAACCCTTGGCATTTATGGCTAAACAGCAAATTAAGATCCATTTAAAGTAATAAATACACGGTCAGACATTGAGTTACATTGAAGTTATAATAATAGCCAAAATATAATTCTCAGCACATTTACCATTTCCATATCTCTCTGACTTCTTTCCAGCATCCATCCTTGCAATCTCAACATGATTCTTAATTATGGACAGCGTGTTTATTTAGCTCTCTCCCTGATTATAGCAAAAAAATGCAAAGAGACGTTTCTCTCCAGCATTTCACTTCAATTTATTTAACTCCTAGCTTGACTCAACCGATACTGATACTGAGGGGTGGCACGGTGGTGCAGCAGTAGAGTTGCTGCCTTACTGCGCCAGAGACCCAGGTTTGATCCTGAATACAGATGCTGTCTGTATGGCGTTTGTAGGTTCTCCCTGTGACCGCGTGGGTTTTCTCCAGGTGCACCGGTTTCCTCCCACACTCCAAAGACAGGTTTGGACGCTAATTTTCTTTGGTAAAATTATAAATTGTCCCTAGTGTGTAGGATAGTGCTAGTGTATGGGGCGATCGCTGGTCGGCGCGGACTAGATGAGCCAAAGGGCCTGTTTCTGTGCTGTATCTCTAAAGTCGAAAGTAATGATATATTTTTTCTTCCGACTGGAGGAATATGTAGACTGGCTCCACTTTAGAATGTATAAGATAACAACCAGCACAATACCTCAGATTCTGCTTGGGTAGCTTTTTTAAGGACCTGTCCCACGTAGGCTATTTTTTGGGCGACTACAGACGACTAGGACTGTCGCCACATGGTTGCCGGGGTGGCGCCTGTATGGTCGTGAGTCGTCTCCTCAGTCACCCAAAGAGATGTAGTGTCTTTCTGGTCGCCGCTGGATTTTCAACAGGTTGATAAAGTTACGGAGATGGTCGGCGACAGTGGGCTTGACGCCAATGAGCGTAGCGTGACTTCTCCTGACGTGGGCGCTGTTGTAGTTGTCGCCAGGTTAACGTAGGTTGTCGCTGGTGCTGTCTTCGTTTTTTTGTTGTTGTTAAAGTAATGATTCTATTTCAAATTTTATGTTGAAGGGGCGAGGGGGGGGGTCCAGTCGCTGTTTTTTCAGCGACCTGCTACAACTATGACAGTCGCCAGCAGTCGTCTAAAAATAGCCGAAATGGGACGGGCCCTTTACAACCCAACAGTCTTTGAAGAAGGGTTTCGGCCCGAAACGTTGCCTATTTCCTTCGCTCCATAGATGCTGCTGCACCCGCTGAGTTTCTCCAGCAATTTTGTGTACCTAGTATGAACATTGAATTTTCCAATTTTAGGCAATACTCCCACTCCCCCCCCCCCCCCCCCTTTATCCACCTCACACCCTGGTGCACACCCATATCTACCTCTAGACCCACCTCCTCTCCCCCCTCTCCTTCAACATCTATCCCACCCTCTGGCTTTACACGTCACTCCTCTTTCACTCTTCTCTTCTTATCTGACATGTTTTTGTCTTCTTGTCTCTTTTCCGTCTCCATTTGTCACAATTTTTCTCCTGTTCATCTCTAGCCTCTGTCCACCAATCTGCTAATGACACCCCCCCCCCCCCCCCCCCCCCCCCCCCCTCCACCTTATCCACCTATCACTTAGAAAAATAGGTGCAGGAGTAGTCCATTTGGCTCTTCGAGCCAACACCGCCATTCGATAGGATCATGGCCAATCATCTAAAATCAGTATCCAGTTCCTGCTTTTTCCCCATGTCCCTTGATTCCTTTAACCCTAAGAGCTAAATCTAACTCTCTTGAGAGCATCCAGTGAATTGGCCTCCACTGCCTTCCGTGGCAGAGAATTCTACAGATTCACAACTCTCTGGGTGAAGAGGTTTTTCCTCATCTCAGTCCAAAATGGCCTACCCCTTATTCTTAATCTGTGACCCCTGGTTCTGGACTCCCCCCACATTGGGAACATTTTTTTTCTGCATCTAGACAGTCCAATCCTTGCCAGGCTTTGTCCCTCCCCTATCTCTCTTTCCAGCTTCTTCTTCTCGATCCACCTATTTCTTCTTCCCAGATGCGCTGTCTGTCCCGCTGAGCTACTCCAGCTTTTTGTGTCTATCTTCGGTTTAAAACCAGCATCTGCAGTTCCTTCCCCCACATCACTGGAGGAGAGTCTGAAGAAGGGTCCTGACCCAGCACTGCATGGCAGCAATTTGGTCTCTTGACATTTATTATTAGTACATGTGATGGCAGTGAACCTTTTCCTCAAATCATCTTGGTGCATTTGCCAAGTTTTTAATGTAAATGTGGTCAATCTCAGACAAAATTCCAGGAGTAATTATTTTCTTTTAAACTTTAAACATGTTGCTTTATTTTCCTATCAGGGTCAGGGTAATACATCTGTTGCTTTTTCCCACATACTGGTTCTATTTTTGTACAAAAAGTTCATGATAGCTCGGTCTAGTTGTATTACAGCTAAAGTAATTAATCATTGGCTTGAAAAGAAACCATTAGAAGTTTACCTTTAAGCTAATCTTTTGGATATGAAGAAAGACCAACTCACAATTTTAAGGATGAAGGGTCAACCTCCAATGATTGAGTGTTAAAAGTTGGTGCATCGGACAAAAATCCACATGCTGAGAATGTACGGAGGGGATTGAGACTTCTTTCATAATAACCTTTATGTCCTGGGCCTCCTCCAATAACTGGAGTGAGTTAACTGGAGGAACAGAAACTCAAATTCTGCTTCGATATCCTACAACCTGAAGGTATGTGCATTGAGTGTGTAGGAAGGAACTGCAGATGTTGGTTTGCACTGAGGATAGACACACTTATCGCTGCCTCCGTGGCACCGACCCAGGCCCCAACCTCACGGCTGCGTCGGCTCGCAGTGCGCGTCTCTGACCTCCGACCCACGGGGGCTCCGGCATCGGCCACTCCGCGGCCCATCGGGAGGCATCTGTAGAGGCAGCTGTAGAGATACAGCGTGGAAACAGTCCCTTCGACCCATCGAGTCTGTGCAGACCAACCATCACCCCGTACACTAGCACTATCCCACACAGCAAGGACTGTACAATTTTACAGAAACCAATTAACCTACAAGCCTGTACGACCTTGGAGTGTCGGGGGAAACAGGAGCACCTGGAGAAAACCCACGTGGTCGCAGCGAGAATGTATGAACTCCTTAACGACAGCACCCGTAATCAGGATGGAACCCGGTTCTCTGGAGTTGTAATACAGCAACTCTACCGCTACTGTTGTTGTTCCAAAGAAATGGGGTGGGGTGCAAGTGTCACGTTCCGGAGGCAGAAGTTGCAAAATTAAAGAGTTTGGGCATTTATTGGGTCAGAATAAGGCTGAGAGAGGATAGAGTGGTGAGGTGAGGGGAGGGGATGGTGTTTACACATTAACTCAAATAGTTATGCCCCTGTCCCACTTAGGAAATCTGAACGGAAACCGGAGGTTTTTGTCAGTCTCCCTACCTGCTTCCACTACCTGCAACCTCCGGCAACCACCTGCAACCTCCGGGAACCGCACGGAAACCTTGGGTGGGGCGCAAAGTCTCCAGAGGTTTCCGTTCAGGTTTCCTAAGTGGGACAGGGGCATAAGGGAACTGGGAGGTAAATTAGATCACCGAGGAATTTCGTATCGTTTAAGTTTAGAGATACAGCACGGACACAGGCCCTTCGGCCCACCGAGTCCGCACGGAACAGCGATCCCCGCACACTAACACTATCCAACACTCACTATGGACAATTTTCATTGATACCAAGCCAATTAACCTGCAAACCTGTGTGTCTTTGGAGTGTGGGAAGAAGCCAAAGGTCTCAGGGAAAACCCAAACAGGTCACGGGGAGAAGGTACAAACTCCGTTCAGACAAGCACCCGTAGTCAGGATGGAACCCAGGTCACTGACGTTGTATCTCTACCTCTGCCCCACCGTGCAGCCCAAATGTTCTGAAGTGTCGAGGCGGCAGAGGAGCGGCAACTTACAGAAGGCCAACTATCCGACAAACTCGCACGTCATTGGGAAACAGGAGAACAGGTAACAGATTAGTTTCCCATTTGCAGGGCCTGATTTCACTGCGGGTAGACTTATTCCGGCTGAGCAACAAGATGACATGTTGAGGCTTGGAAAGATCATTACACTCGGCTTCCCGTCCACATTTAGGACCTCGAAAGGTCTGCCAAGTTTCCATTGTTATTGTCTAGCTGGTTGGTTTCAGATTGAGGCATTCAAAGGCCACCCTAAACACCAAGTTGAAGGGGCCGTCTCACTCAAGGTAAGTAGGTGATTGATGAGCGAGAGAGAGAGTAATGGGAAGAGAAAGGCTATTAGAAGTGGCGCAGTGGGTCGAGCCGCAGCCTCCCAGTCCTAGAAACCCGGGTTCGATCCTGACCTCGGGTGCTGTCTGTGTGGAGTTTGCCTGCCCAAGTGTCCTTTATATACTTACTAAACTAAGTGGGACCCATTGGGTCCCAGCATCACACGGGAGGGCTGGTCCCCCAATGCAATATTCCACCTCTCTACCATTCCAATATTGGTGGCCAGTTTGGGGGGGGGGGGGGGGGGGAGGGGTGGGACTTTTCTGGAGCGCTTGTATGGGTGTTGTGGGCTGAAGGGACTGGTTTCCAGAGGGCTAGTATGGACATTGTGGGCCAAATAGATTCTTGGGCTGGCGGCTCAGTCACTCAAGCCTGTTGTGCTGGCAGCTCACTCATGGCTGGTGGGCTGGTAGTTCACTCATGGCTATTCCTTGAAATTCCATTTCAAGCAGGGTGCAAGGCCACCAAATTCAAGTGCAGTTTCATATCATTTCAAGCAGGGTGCAAGGCCACTAAAGACAGCAAGTCGTGACCTCTCCCTCCTCCATCTTGCAAAGGCTGAGCCACGCCCACACTTCTGGGTTTTATAGTCCCTGATGGGCAAAGCGATCGCCAAGCCTACGCTTGAACTCACCGATGTAGAGCAGCTGACACCTAGAGCAGCGGATGCAATAGATGAGGTTGGAGGAGGTGCAGGTGAACCTCTGTCGCACCTGGAAAGACTGCTTGGGTCCTTGAATGGAGTCAAGGGGGGAGGTAAAGCGACAAGTGTAGCATTTCCTGCGGTTGCAAGGGAAAGTGCCAGGAGAGGGGGTGTTTTGGGAGGGATGGGACGAATTGACCAGAGATTTACGGAGAGAGTGGTCTCTGCAGAAAGCAGACGGGGGAGGGGATGGGAAGATGCGGCCGGTGGTGGGATCCCATTGGAGGTGGTGAAATGTCGGAGGATTATTTGTTGTATGTGACGGCTGGTAAGGTGGAAGGTGAGGACAAGTGGGATGGGGAGTGAGAGCAGAGTTACGGGGTATAGAAGAGACCCTTGTGAGCGCCTCATCTATAGTAGAAGAGGGGAACCCGCTTCCCTGAAGAATGAGGACCTCTCCAATGCCCTGGTGTGGAACACCTCATCCTGAGTAGAGATGTGGCATATAGCAGAGGCATTGGGAGTGGGGGATGGAGTCCTTACAGGAAGCAGGGGGGGGGGGGGGGGGGGGGGGGTGGGGGGGGGGGGGGAGAAGTGTAGTCCATACAGCCTTGGAGTAGTCAGTGGGTCAGGCAGCATCTCTGGAGAAAGTGAAAGACGATATTTTGATTTGTTGTTGAGTCTGAAGAAAGGTCCTGATCCAAAAAGCTGCCTGTTCATGGTTAGAGATACAGATAGAGATACAGCGTTGAAACAGGCCCTTCAGCCTACCCAGTTCCTGCTGGCCATTGATCACCTGTTCATATTAGTTTTGTGTTGTCCCACTTTCCCATCCACTCCCCACACACTAGGGAGCAATTTACAGGCGGCCAATTAACCAACAACCCAGCACCTCATTGGGATGTGGGAGGAAACCGGATCACCCGGAGGAAACCCACACGGTCACAGGGAGAACGTGCAAACTCCACACTCGCACAGCATGCAAGGTCAGGATCGAACCTGAGTCTCCGGCACATTGAGGCAGCGGCTCTACCAGCTGCGCCACTGCACAACACTCCGGAGAATGTGAAGAGGCGACATTTTGAGACATTTTGCGTCCGATAAATCACCCGTCCATGTCATTTCATGTAATAGGAGCAGAATTAGGCCGTTAGGCCCATCACGTCTACTCCACCATTCAATCATGGCTGATCTATCTTTCATAGAAACATAGAAAATAGGTGCAGGAGTAGGCCATTCGGCCCGTCGAGCCTGCACCGCCATTCAATATGATCATGGCTGATCATCCAACTCAGTATCCCATTCCTGCCTTCTCTCCATACCCCCTGATCCCCTTAGCCACAAGGGCCACACCTAACTCCCTCTTAAATATAGCCAATGAACTGGCCTTGACTACCCTCTGTGGCAGAGAATTCCACAGATTCACCACTCGACCTCTTTCCCTCTCAACCTCATTCTCCTGCCTTCTCTCTGTAACCCCTGACACCCGCACTAATCAAGAAGGTTGATCATAATCTCCAGACTAGCTGCCTGGCGCGCTGAGTTACTCCAGCACTTTGTGGAGGGTTTTTGTTAACACTGAGGAGAGTTGCTGGTGGCAAACTTATAAAGCAGAACTGACAAACTCAAGACATGAATAAAAATAACATTGGCAAGAGAGAGAAAGCTTAACAACTCAGTCATTGTCTCTGAAATCCCACACGGGCAGAGACAGTTTTATTTGGACTCTTTTATCTGGCACAGTAGGACTAAAAGTTGTAGCTGACTTCTGAAGACCATAAAAGGTTATTGAAATGGCAAGCAGCCGACATGGAACTGTTTCTGAAATAATCTCCGCAGGTTTCAGAGTCGGTGTTTAATGAGACCCTTGGATAAATCCATTGGCACTGCAACCCAGAACCGTTGCCCATTTGTTTAAAGGCTGGGTTCAGATTTTTCAAAACATTTATGAATCCCTTTGACACGCAAAATCACATTCAGTGATCTCACTGCGAGAGCAAGCCACCCGAGGCTCCAGGCAAAGGAACCGTATCTCCTTCATCTCACTCACTGGCGCAGCTGAGGCTTCAGGCAATATTTTCCACAGTGTTACCGCAGCTTAGAGCACGTTTTTCCTTGGACAGCAGGGCGGCGCAGTGGAGCAGCGGGTAGAGTTGCTGCCTCACAGCGCCAGAGACCCGGGTTCGATCCTGACTACGGGTGCTATCTGTACGGAGTTTGTACATTCTCTCTGTGACCCTATGGGTATTCTCTGGGTGCTCCGGTTTCCTCCCACAAAAACGTACAGGTTTGTAGGTTAATTTGGCTTTGGTAAAAATTATAAATTGTCCCTAGTGGGTAGGATAAAGCTAGTATACGGGGACCACTGGTTGGTGTGGACTCGGTGGGCCGAAGGGCCTGATTCCTCTCTCTTTCTCTTCACTAAATTAAAGTTTTTTGGAGCATTTGGAGGTTATCTTTAATGAATTGACAGGGAAAGGCAGATGAATATTGCAGCCCGTTTGCTTGTGTTGTGGGGGAGATGGGCTGGTGATCATGAGACAGGTAGGATGAATCTTGGACTGTGACCATCAACATGCTGCCTTCCACATTGTAATTCCGATCTTTTCCTGCACAGAGGCCAGTCGCCAGCTCTTGGACCCCTCCTCATACCTACCCTATGGCCATGAACCCAAGAATGAAGACCAGGCCTTCATTCCTTTTAGATATAGATAGATAGATATAGATAGATATAGATATATAGATATAGATATAGATATGCCATTTATTGTCACTATACATGTACAATGAAATTAAAAGCTGCTCGTACTCAGTGCATACATATAATTTAGTACAAAAAACAAGAAACAGAAAACAAAAACAGAAGGGAGAAGGGGGGGGGGGGAATAGGTGCACAATTCTGTGGCGCTATATACATATATACAGATGGAAGTCCGGGTGTTGGGCTGTGAAGTCAGTGCATGTGTGAATTTGAATTAAGAGTAGTTATAATTTTCGGAAAACAACTATTCTTGAGTCTATTTGTCCTGGATTTGATGCACCTATAGCGCCTTCCAGAGGGCAGCAGGTCGAACAGTCCAAACGCAGGATGGGAGCTGTCCTTGATGATATTCTTTGCCCTGCTAAGGCAGCGGGAGGTGTACATATCCATCAGGGAGGGGAGAGGGCAGCCAATGATCTTCTGTGCTGTCCTAGTTACCCTCTGAAGCCTCTCCCTGTCTGCCATGGTGCAGCTGCCATACCATGCTGTAATGCAGTATGTCAGCAGGCTCTTTTAGTTTAGTTTAGAGATACAGCATGCATACTGGCTCTATGGCCCATCGTGTCCATGCTGACCAACAATCACCCTGTACACTGGTTCGATACCACACACTCGGGATAAGTGCTGAAATTTGGACGTTCTCCCTGTGACTGCGTGGGTTTCCGCCGGGTGCTCCGGTTTCCTCCCACATTCCAAAGACGTACAGGTTTGGAGGTTAATTGGTTTTGGTAAATTGTAAAATTGTCCCAAGTGTGTAGGGTAATATTTGTGTATGGTGTGGTCGCTGGTCAGTGCGGACTGAAGTGGGCTGAAAGGCCTGTTTCCACGCTGTATCTCTCGCATGTACACATACACACACAAGCTTGCTCACGCACACTGCGGGCATTTGAAATCAGTAGAATTACCAGCTAGACACAAGGAACTGTAGTTGCTAAATCATAAGAAGAGATACAAAGTGCTGGAGTAACTCAGTGGGTTATGCAGCATTTCTGGAGGACATAGATAGGTGACATTTTGGATCGGGGTCCCACAAAGTGCTGGAGTAACTCAGCGAGTCTCGCATCATCTCTGAAGAAGGGTCTCGACCCGAAACGTCACACATTCCTTCTACCCAGAGATGCTGCCTGGCCCGCTGAGTTACTCCGTCTATCTTCAGTGTAAACAAGCATCTGCAGTTCCTTCCTACACATCTCTGGAGGGCATGGATAGGTGACATTTTGGGTCAGGACACTCTTCAGACTGTTTCCAGAATTCAACACCTGATACCTCTAAATGTACTGACACAAGCCTATGAGCTCTGCACCAACTAAGTTAGTTTCCAGGTTTGTTAAAATAACTTTTATCAAGGTTAGAGGCACAAAACAAGATGTTGTTTGTCAATTCTGATAAGTGCTTCAACTAATCTGGGTGCCAATTTCTTACAGCAGTGGTTTGTTTTCAAATTCCTTTTGATATTTAAAATGGCACTGCACCCCTGCTTTTAGTCACCGGACTGCTCCCATTTGGTTATGAAATGATTATACGTTCATGCACATTTCATTGCTCATCTAGGCTTTGTTCCGATCTTTGGTTTCCTCTTTACAGCCCACTTATGCCATTAACTTGTCATTTTGATCGGCAATTAATAATAGTTGCAATCTCCCACATTAACTTGCGTTTTAATAAATAATACATTTCTCCATTTGGCCTGACACTGGTGATGCACTTGCACTGAGTGAAGGCAAGTTCTGTAACAGAAGCACAAATGCTGAAAGACCAGATAGGTTCAGTCAAATTATATTTAGCCTGATTGTCTTTACTGAGTCACAGTCGCCCCGCAATACAGAGTTTTATTTATGGATTAGAAATTAAACGATTTTGTTGCGCGCAGGTTAATCAGGCTACATAATTCAAGGGGGAAGTTACATCTAAATATTTATTTCATCCGACGTATACCAGGAAGAGGGAAGGAGAGCAGATTTTTCCACAAGGGTTTTCTCACTGAAAACCATGACCACCAGGTTGAATAACTGCTTCTTTGCACTAAACATCAATAGACAATAGACAATAGGTGCAGGAGTAGGCCATTCGGCCCTTCGAGCCAGCAACGCCATTCAATGTGATCATGGCTGATCATCCCCAATCAGTACCCCGTTCCTGCCTTCTCCCCATATCCCCTGACTCTGCTATCTTTAAGAGCCCGATCTAGCTCTCTCTTGAAAGCACCCAGAGAACCCGCCTCCACCGCCCTCTGAGGCAGAAAATTCCAAAGACTCATAAACACAGTACAACACTAACCTCAGCAACTATGAGCTTCTACGGACTATGTCTTTGATTGCAACACAGACTTCAGGGGTGTTTTATACTGAGTAAAGCCCCTGTCCCACTGTACGAGGTAATTCAAGAGTTCTCCCGAGTTTTCCCCTGATTCGAACTCGGAGAATGTCTCATAGCAGGTCCGTAGGAGTTCGTGGATGTCTCGTAGCGGCTCGTAATGCTAACGGTAGGTACTCGGGACATCCGGTAACTTGTGACGTTTTTTCATCCTTACATGGGTAAAAAAATACTCGTGATGAAAAAAATTGTTACTTTTTATACCTGCCGTTAGCATTACGAGCAGCTACGAGACATCCACGAACTCCTACGGACCCGCTATGGACATTCTTCGAGTTTGAATCAGGGGAAAACTCGGGAGATCTCTTGAATGACCTCGAACAGCGGGACAGGGGCTTTACTCCAGCACTTTGTGCTTTTACACTCCAGCTCTTTATGTTTATACACTGAACACAAAAAAACAGAAATGCTGAAGTAACTGAGTATAAAAACGCAAAGTGCAGGAGTATTAAACACTTTTTGTCTATTTTATACTGAGTTACTCCTGCACTTTGTTTTTTTTATACTGAGTTACTCCTGCACTTTGTTTATTTTATACTGAGTTACTCCTGCACTTTGTTTATTTTATACTGAGTTACTCCAGCACTTTGTTTATTTTATACTGAGTTACTCCTGCACTTTGTTTATTTTATACTGAGTTACTCCAGCACTTTGTTTATTTTATACTGAGTTACTCCTGCACTTTGTTTTTTAACAGAGTGACTCCAGCACTTTGTATTTATTTTTGTAAACCAACATTTGCAGTTCCTCGTGTCCAGACGTTTTCCACTGTTATAGTTACTTAGTATTACCATTATTAATTTGTTGATTTTGTTTGTTATGTATTATCTGGGAGTTATTGCATTTACAGGCAAGCTGCAGCAGCAAGTGAGAATGTAATTGTACCTTTGTCAGTACATAATGACAATTAATCACTCCTGACTCTTAACGCTTGGCTTAGGGGATTGAGATAGATAGTGGAAAATCCCTGAAGAGTCTAATAGGGTAATATTTTGACATTATAATATCTCCCACAGGGTCAGTGTATGTATAGCCTTACAAGACTAGAACATAATAAGCATATGAAACAAACTGGTAGAAGATGACTACTGATATGCCTCTATGTTGTCTTTCACTGAGGTACCAAGGGATTTTTTTTTACCTCAGCACCACTTTCCTACACCATACTACAACCCTTTGCTTCCCTTAATATCCAATAATCTAACAATCCCTTTCCTGAATATATTCAGTGACTGCCTTTCAAAGCCATCTTGGGTCGAGAATTCTAAAGATCTACTGCGCAGCTGGTAGAGCCACTGCCTTACAGCGCCAGAAACCCGGGTTCGATCCTGATATCGGGTGCTGTCTGCGCAGGGTTTGCACGTTCTCCCTGCGACCGCTTGGGTTTATTCCGGTTGCTCCGGGTTTCCTCTGTAATTGGCCTCTGTAAATTGCTCCTCATGTGTAAGGAGAGGAGGGAGGGGGATATGGATCACGTGCAGGTAGTGGAGATCAGTTTAACTTGGCATCATGTTCAGCACAGACATGGTGGGCTGAAGGGCCTGTTCCTGTGCTGTACTGTTCTTTATTCAATGGATCCTACCAATGGTATTTCACCAGAATAATGGCCACTGTTCAAGAAAGCAGCTCACAATCACCTTTGCAAAGGCAATTAGGAATTGGCAGCAATGTTCAGACCATAAAAAACAAAAGAATCATACTGGAACAGTCTAACTGGAGACAGATCAATGTTTGCTAGAAATGATTTATAGAGAAGGGGATGAGATGACTCGCTTCCAACACCTTTGTGTAACTCAATAACAAAGAACCTATAGGATCCTTGCTCAATAGTACATAGAACAATGCACAATGTCAAGACCATCACTTATCTACCTGCACATTATGAACATTAACCTCTCCAATTTTAGGTGACTAGTTTTAGTTTTAGAGTTACAGTATGGAAACAGGCCGTTTGGCCCATCGAGTCCGTGCCGACCAGCAATTACCCGTACACTAGTTCGCTCCTACATATAAGGGACACATTTACAGAAGCCAATTAACCTACATGCGTTTACAGTGTGGAAGGAAGCTGGAACACCTAAAGAAAACCCACATGGTTACAGGGGGAACGTACAAATGCCACACAGACAGCACCCATTGTCAGGATCGAACCTGGGTCTCTGGTGCTGTGAGGCAGCTGCAACTCTACTGCTGCGTCGCTGTGTCACCTAACCAACGGCCTAACTGGCCAACAACAATCCTGTCCCCTTCCCTGTTCGCTTCCACCTACAACCCTTTCCTCTGGCTTCACATTTCACGCCTCTTATCTCCTTATCTCACAACCTTTAATCTTTTCATCTCTGGTCTTTGTCCAGCCATCTAACAATCAAAAATAAACCCTCACCTGTATCCACCTATCTATCACTTGCCAAGCCTTGTCCTTCCTCCACCTCTCTTTTCTAGCTCCCCCATTACAATCAGTCTGAAGAATGGTCCCGACCCGAAACGTCACCAATCTATGCCCTCCACAGATGCTGCCTGGACTCGCTGTCTTAATCCAGCACCTGGTGCCTTTTTGTAATACTGCTGCATTCCACTGAGTGGCGATATTGTACTTTGAAAATATCTTCACCATTCAAGCCACATTATTTCATTATGTAATCGATAACTCGATGATAATGTGTCAGGGGTGGATGGAAATTCAGCTCCCTTTCCAGGCTCCTTCTGAAAGATACAACTTTTTTTGCTTTGAAGGTTTAGTAGAATGTTTGAGAGATCCTTGCTGAATCTTTCTATTCAATTTTGCTGGGGCCTTGCGAGATGTTTCAAGGGTAGAGACGGTCTCTCATTTGTCATCAACCCAGCCAATATTACGGCATTATATTGCACTAATATTTCCTGTGTAGAAAAGGTGTCAAGTTCTTACTCTTTGAAATTACATTGACCCCACTGGTATTGTGGGCCAAAGGGCATGTTCCTGTCTGTACTTTTCTCTGTGCAGGAAGGAACTGCAGATGCTGGTTTACACCGAAGATAGACCCAAATTGCTAGAGTAATTCAGCAGGTCACAAAGCATCTCTGGAGAAAAGGAATAGATGACGTTTCGAGTTGAGACCCTTATTTAGACAGAACTTCAGAGTCTAAAGAAGGGTCTCGACCCAAAATGTCACCCATTCCTTTTTCTCCAGAAATGATGCCTGACCCACTAAGTTACTCCAGCGTTTCGTGCCTATCTTTGGTATCAACCAGCACCTGCGGTTCATTTTCATGAAGATCTTTCCTACAATAGGTCGACACAAACTGAACACAATACTCGAAATGTTGCCTCACCAATGTCCTGTACAACTGTAGCACGACCTCCCAACTTCGAGACTCAGTACTGTGACATTCATGGCATGCTTGCCATCTTACCATGAGAGTCTAAATCATACCACAGGCTGAAGTGTACAATACCTCAACAATCCCACAAGATCCTCCTTTGACTTCCTTGACACATACTTTGAAGGCTTTTCCTGCCACTCGTTTCGGAGCCACTGTTGGCCTTGCCCTCTTGCTGTACGAATTGCTAGCTTTTATTTCCACCACATTGTTTTAGGATATATAAAAAAACGAGGATATGTCACGAGAAATGCTGTACGCCATTACTTGTGCGGTTTGATGGGAGAACTCTGAGCCGTAGAAGTTGGATGTAAGTTATGGTCACCTCAGGAGCTGAGATATACATCACACTACATGCCTGATGGATGACATGCAATTTGTTATACTTGCAATGGTTTACAACTTAACCGACAGAGCAAAAATGAATGAGTGTATTTGTAGTTTTTTTTAAAGGTCACCAAAAATCAATTGATATTGTGTTTCAATATTGTCTCGAGACCCGAAACATCACCTGTCCATATCCTCGTGGCCCATTAAGTTACTCCAGCACTTTGTGTTTAGAGTTTAGTTTAGTTTAATGACACAGACCCTTCGGCCCATCGAGTCCACACCGACCATCGATCACCCGTTCACACTGACTAGTTCAAGGCTATCCCACTCTCTCATCCATTCCCTAACACTAGGGGCAATTTTACAGAGGGTCAATTAACCAACAAACTTGCATGTCTTCGGGATGTGGGAGGAAACCGGAGCACCCGGAGGAAACTAACGTGGTCACAGGGAGAACGTGCAAACTCCACACACACACATATACACACAGGCAGCACCCATGGTCAGGATTGAACCTGGGTCTCTGGTGCTGTAAGGCAGCGGCTATTCCACTGTGTCATCCCAAAAACTGTTGTTCCTAACACGAGTCGGGTGATAATTGAGATGGGAGTCAGTCTCCAGCCTTCAAATGTAGGGAGGCACTGTGTAGTGCAGAGGTAGAGACACTGCCTCACTGTGCCAGAGACCTGGGTTCGATCCTGACCTTGGGTGCTGTCTCTGTGGAGTTCGCCTGCCCAAGTGTCCTTTATATACTTATAGTATTGGACGGCACAATGACGCAGCAGTATAGCCTCTGCCTCACAGTGCCTCACAGACCCAGGTTCAAATCATCCTAACCTCGGGATCATTTGGAAAGTATTTCCATTTTTGCGTTTTAATAGTTTACCGGAGTTGGCAGCATCAGTAGAAATTAAGAAGGTGTTTTGGCCCAGAATACAGAGCCGCTGCCTCACAGCACTAAAGACCCAGGTTCAATCCTGACCTCGGGTGTGTCTGTGTGGAGTTTGCACGTGCTCCCTGTGACCACGTGGGTTTCCTCCTGCTGCTCCGGTTTCATCCCACATCCCAAAGACGTGCGGTTCCGCAGTTTAATTGGCCCGCTGTAAATTGCCCCTGGTGTGTAGAGAGTGGATGAGAAAGTGGGATAACATGGAACTCCAAAGATGCAGCCTGAGTGCAAGAGCAGCAATTTGTGTTTTGCCGAAAATTCCTGCAGATTCCTCCGAAGATCTGCAGTTCTAACGTCGAACTGGCATACGAATGGGTAATCGGTGGTCAGCATGGACTTGGTGGGCTGAAAGGCCTGTTTCCATGCTGTATCTCTAAAAAAGTAAAATATAACTAATCTAGCGAGGCCTCTGATTCAGCCTATGGGTGATGGAGCACTTAAGCAACAGGTGGATACAAACATAATGAGGCTCATACTACAAATGTCGGTCTTGTGTGGAAGCGATGATTATTTAGTTTAGTTTAATTTATTGCCATGTATACTGAGGTACAATGCAAAGCTTTTTGTTGCATGCTATCCTGTCAGCAGAAGGACAATGCATGATTACAATGGAGCCGTCCATAGTGTACAGATACAGGATAGAGGGAATAACGTTCAGTGCAAGATAAAGTCCAGTAAAGTCAGATTAAAGATTGTCCCAGCTCTTTAATGAGTTAAGTAGAAGTTCAGGACCATTCTCTAGTTGTTGATCGGATGGTTCTGCCTGTCTACAGCTGGGAAGAAACTGTGTAGAAAGGCCTTGCAGATGCTGGTTTATACTGAAGATAGACCAAAGTGCTGGAGTAAAATAACGGGTCAGGCAGCATCTATGAAGAAAAAGGATGGGTGAGGTTTCAGGTCCGGTCTGCAGAAGGGTCCCGCCTCGAAACGTCGCCCATCATCTTCCTCCAGAGATGCTGCCTGACCCGCTGAGTTACTGCAGCACTCTGTGTCTAACTTTGGGAAGAAACTGTGTCTGAATCTGGAGGTGTGCGTTTTCGCACTCCTGCATATCTTGCCTGATGGGAGAGGGGAGAAGAGGGAGTGACGGGGTGAGACCTGGCCTTGATCATGCTGATGTACCAATGTCACCAAGGATTGAGAAAAATTTGGCAGAAAACGGAGTGCCCCTGTGACGTACAGTGCTAATGGCTGCCCCAGAGATGAAAACAGCAGCCTATGAGACCAGTGCATCTGTGCAGATGCCAAAACTCTACTTTGAATTTCCGATTTGTTGGCTGGTCTGACATCTTCTTGGATTTTAGCCATAAATTGAGGTAGAAAGAATAGTTCAGTGATGAGAAAGCTGTCAGGATAAATTAAATCATTAATTTGTTGCTTGGATGTTTATTTTTGAGGTGGGCGATGAGCAATGAATAAAGAGAAGATGGTAATGAATTTGGCGATATGTAAATAATACGTGGCCGTCCAAAAGCAGGAGAGAAGATTGCAATCAAATGAATCTCATCACACGTCCCTGCTATAAATTCAACGGAAAATAATCTTCTTTGGGGCCAGTTAAATGGAAATATAATCATCTCTAATGAGAGAATATTTTCAATGCATTTACAGAATAGCCGTCTTATTGGCAATAGTGGTTTGGCCAGAAGTGTTAACTCGGTAAATATTACACTGAAATATCTCATTTTGTTTTGTTAAATTGTGCAATGCCCCTTCCAACTCAATTTAGAGAACGTCTCATCCTGACCTTTAAGTGAAATCCTTGTTTGATTGTCGTGGTGTAAATGACAGGCACGGGGATGGTTAAAAACACAACTCCCTACTCATTGGATTGCTGGCTTCGAAAATACATTGGATAATTTTACGGCACAAATAGCACAATTTTTTTTTTAATGAACACCCAACTCCTTCACAAATCCAAAAGGGTTGCATTATGATGCCATGCCTTTCGTTCATTACACCTTATCACTTATTAATAATCATTTGAAATCTCGGAAGGCCCAAGGTGTGTTCGGCTGCACAGTGCAGCAGGTAGCGCTGTTGCCTCACAGCGCCGGAGACTAGGGTTCGATCAAAAACTAGAAGGCAGAGGCTTCTGGTGAGATACTAAAGATAGATCGGGCGGCACTGTGGTGTAGTGGTAGAGTTGCTGCCTTACAGCATCAGAGTTAGATCCTGACCTCGGCTGCTGTCTGCATGTGGAGTTTGTATGTTCTCCCTGTGACTGTGTGGGTTTCTGCCGGGTGCTCCGGTTTCCTCCCACACTCTAAAGACATGCAGGTTTATTGGCCCTTGGTAAAATTGCCCCTAGTGTGTGAGCTTTCCAGCTTAACAACTTATATCCTATTAACGTGACCAAAACTGAACACAACATTCCAAATGATTCTGTCATAACCTCTGTTCACTGGAGGTAGAAACCCTTATGAGTTATTTTTGGTACGTTAACTAGTCCTGGGTCAGATGTTTCACTGCCCCACCAGACTGACGAAAACATTGACAGACAAAGACTGAAGAAGGGTCTCGACCCAAAACATCACCCATTCCTTCTCTCCAGAAATGCTGCCCGTCCCACTGAGTTACTCCAACATTTTGTGTCTATCTTTGGTTTAAACCAGCATCTGCAGTTCCTTCCTGGAACAAAACCAAAGACATTGATTGATTTGTTTCTGTCAGCGGTCTCCAGCTGATATTATTAAATTAGTTTTACATCTGTTAAATCAACGGTGGGCACCAAAAGTGGAAAAAATCCTTTCGATCCTAACAGTTTGCTCACAGCCTTGAGGGTTCTGGTGAGGGTCGGGCCACATAAGGTTGCTGGTGTCATTCCATTTGTAGAGCTCGCTTGATATTCAGTTCACAATCTCAAACAACGGGCCAACGTGATGGAAGAAATATCAAGCCAGCCTGCTGGCAAAGACGTCACTTTTAAATGTCACCCAATGTGTCTTCGGGGGAGGTTGCAATGATGCTGCAACATCAAGACTTTTGTCTTCACGTTCATCTCTCCGAGGACAAATATTTATCTAGATGTGGTTTTAAAATAAGTCTCCTGCATGTAAAATTATCCACAGTCAACGTTTCTGAACGTCGCCTCAATAAAGAACAAAATCACGAGAGGAATAGATTTGGTAAGCGCACAAAGTCTCCTGCCCAGAGTAGGGGAATTGAGAACTAGAGGATATGTGTTTAAGGTGAGGGGGAAAAGATTTAATAGGAACCTATTAGGAGCAAAAGGATTTGAGTATAGGAGTAGGGAGGTTCTACTGCAGTTGTACAGGGTCTTGGTGAGACCACACCTGGAGTATTGAATACAGTTTTGGTCTCCTAATCTGAGGAAAGACATTCTTGCCATAGAGGGAGTACAGAGAAGGTTCACCAGACTGATTCCTGGGATGGCAGGACTTTCATATGAAGAAAGACTGCATAGACTCGGCTTGTACTCGCTAGAATTTAGAAGATTGAGGGGGGATCTTATAGAAACGTACAACATTTTGAAGGGGTTGGACAGGCTAGATGCAAGAAGATTGTTCCCGATGTTGGGGAAGTCCAGAACAAGGGGTCACAGTTTAAGGATAAGGGGGAAGTCTTTTAGGACCGATATGAGAAAAACATTTTTCACACTGAGAGTGGTAAATCTGTGGAATTCGCTGCCACAGAAGGTAGTTGAGGCCAGTTCATCGGCTATATTTAAGAGGGAGTCAGATGTGGCCCTTGTGGCTAAAGGGATCAGGGGGTATGGAGAGAAGGCAGGTGCAGGATACTGAGTTGGATGATCAGCCATGACCATATTGAATGGCGGTGCAGGCTCAAAGGACCGTGGGGTCTACTCCTGCACCTATTTTCTGTGTAACCTGAGGGGTAACCTTTTCACACAGAGGGTGGTGGGGATATGGAACGAACTGCCGGAGGAGGTAGTTGAGGCAGGTAATATCGCAACGTTCAAGAAACCTTTGGACAGGTACATGGATAGGACAGGCTTAGACTAGTGTAAATGGGACATGATGATCAGTGTGGACAAGTCGGGCTGAAGAGCCTGTTTGCACACTGTATGACTCCATAACAAATTCAAACAGCCAGGGGTGGTGGAGGCAGATAGGTAGTGGTGCTTAAGAGGCTTTTAGATAGGCACGTGGATATCCCGGGAATGGATGGGATATGGATCATGTGCATGCAGAGGAGATTTAGCTGTAAAAAAAGACACAAAGTGCAGGAGTAACTCAGCGGTTCAGGCAACATCTCTGGAGAACATGAATAGGTGCCCTTTTTGGTTGGGACCCTTCAATAGACTCATAATTTAGCTTGGTATCATGTTCGGCACAGAAATTGTGGGCCAAAGGGCTTGTTCCTGTGCTATACGTTTCTCAATACAGCCAACCACAGCGGTCTAACAATAGGCGGTTTTACCTGTATTTTTAAGAGCATACCAGCCAATGTATTAAACGTAGTGGTGAGGACTGTCACAGTGGTGCAGCGGTAGAGTTGCTGCCTTTATGCCCCTGTCCCACTTAGGAAACCTAAACGGAAACCTCTGGGGACCTTGCGCCCCACCCAAGGTTTCCGTGCGGTTCCAGGAGGTTTTTGTCAGTCTCCCTACCTGCTTCCACTACCTGCAACCTCCGGCAACCACCTGCAACCTCCGGGAACCGCACGAAAACCTTGGGCGGGGCACAAAGTCTCCAGAAGTTTCCGTTCAGGTTTCCTAAGTGGAACATGGGCATTACAGCGCTTACAGCACCGGAGACCCGGTTCGATCCTGACCACGGGTGCTGTCTGTACGGAGTTTGTACGTTCTCCCGTGACCTGCGTGGGTTTTCTCCGAGATCTTCGGTTTCCTCCCACACTCCAAAGACGTACAGGTATGTAAGTAAATTGGCTTGGTGTAAATGTAAAAATTGTCCCTAGTGGGTATAGGATAGTGTTAATGTGCGGGGATCGCTGGTTGGCGCGGACCCGGTGGGCCGAAGGGCCTGTTTCCATGTTGTATCTCTAAACTAAACAAAACTAAATTCACAATTCATTGCCTCTACTTTCTAAGAAGATTGAGGCAATTCGGTATGTCAACGAATAGGCTGTTGACCTTCTACAGTGGAGAGCATCTTGCCTGGTTCGGCAACTCGAAGGCCCAGGACCGAAGAAGACTGCAAAATGCGGTGAACACTGCCTGGCCCATCAAGGACACTGACCTACAGGATCTACAGGAGGGGCTGCCTCAAATAGGCAGTCAGCATCATCAGACACCCACACCACCAAGGCCATGCTTTCATTTCACTCCTGCCATCGGGAAGAAGAAACATAGAAACATAGAAACATAGAAAATAGGTGCAGGAGTAGGCCATTCGGCCCTTCGAGCCTGCACCACCATTCAATATGATCATGGCTGATCATCCAACTCAGTATCTTGTACTTGCCTTCTCTCCATACCCCCTGATCCCTTTAGCCCCAAGGGCCACATCTAACTCCCTCTTAAATATAGCCAATGAACTGTGGCCTCAACTACCTTCTGTGGCAGAGATTTCCACAGATTCACCACTCTCTGTGTAAACAATGATTTTCTCATCTCGGCCTAAAAGATTTTCCCCCTGGCCTGAAGGCCTGAAAACTGTAACGTTAAGATTCAGGAGCAGCTTCTTCCCAACAACCTTCAAGCTATTAAACATGACAACCTCCAACTAAGTTCCAAACTACATAGACTTGCCTTGACTATTATCCTCTGTGCGGCTTTATTGCACAGTGAATCTCTTTTTGTTGTTTATTATGGCGTTTACAAACTGCTGTGTTTAATGTTCAAGAAGGAACTGCAGATGCTGGAAAATCGAAGGTAGACAAAATTGTTGGAGAAACTCAGCGGGATGAAACATTGCCTATTTCCTTCGCACCATAGATGCTGCCGCACCCGCTGAGTTTCTCCAGCAATTTTGTCTACCTACTGTGTTTACTGACCACTACATTTATATAATAGTTGTGCTGCTTGCTGTAGGTAAGAATTTCATTGTTCCGTTTTGGGACACTCTTGACTCTTGATAAAGCTCTGGAGTACGCCATTATTATTTTACCCAAGGAGAATATCTCGAGCCAACATCACAAAGGTTCCCGACACAAAGCGTCACCTCTCCAGAGATGCTGCCTGACCCGCTGAGTTACTCCAGCACTTTGTGTCTTTTTTTAAAATCAGAAAGAAAAATCCTACCCACATGACGAACACTTTACAATATTCACGACAGTGATTGATACAGCCAATAAAGCAGCCGCGATTGTTCTCATTGTAACAAATTCAAACTAGTTAAGTACTGCTCTCATCCAGAGAAAGAATCACTTCCATTAAATGACACTGATGTTTAAAAATTAATATTCTCGGTTAGCGATAGTACAGAACATAATAAGTGCGCACTTTAGTGGGCTTAACTTAACAGCCTCTTGAGTTAAAGGGATTTGTTGCCGACCAAGGTGTATTTGAGCCTATTCTTTGGTATTACTAATCACCACTAAAGTTATGACCGAGTGATTTAAAGGGGCATTGTTCTCAGGAATTTATAGCTGATAAATTACTCCAATAAACAAACCTGTAACCCTTTCCCTGATCACAATATTCCGAGCAGCCAATCCTTTAGAATATATTAACATCTAAAAGTAGCCCTGTTTAAAAAGGCTCAGGAGGGGGAATTAATTCTATTCGGTATCCAACAACAGTGTGTTTTATTTATTGAAATTCTTTTTTTTTTATTGTCATTATGTTATCTATTGAGTGCCGTGTATACAGGCCTGTAATGCTGCTGCAAGTAAGAATATCATTGTTCCGTGACACTTGAACACTTACTTGCTGCTTGAATGTGGAACTGAAAGAGAATTATACGAATATCATTCATCTATGACCAGTATCGTTTAGCAGCATACAGACAATGATTAAATCCCCAGAAATACTTGGTGTAATACTTGGTGTGAGTAATGTGCAGTGGGTAACCTGTAAATGGTGTTAATGAACAAGTTCAACTTACAAGTTAAAGTTGAACTTGCCCCAAAAAAAGTGACTGGAAGCAAATTGTTTGCAATCGGTAACTACCCAGTTTTCCCCCCCCCCCCCCCCTATCCCCAGCCCAGAAGGGGAAAATCTGGCAAGATTCAAGTTGTGAGCATGCGATTTGTAGGGAGGTCAATTTCTATGGCAGTCTCATTACATAACCTGCAACAAAGACCCGTGTCAGCAGTGTACACAGGAACCACTTCGTTACGTTACCATGCAACGTCGAACAGGTTGCGAGACAAGAAAGTATTAGGTTTCTATAAAAAGAAAGCCTCCAAGCGGAGGCTTGAATAGAGAATTCTGTGGAAATATGACACAGGAAGACAGACGTGGAAAGTGATTAGAGGCGGCTTCAGAGCTGGGCGACTGGAAATTAATTTTTAGAGTGATGTTTTGCAGCGTGTGACAGATCAGAATTATATACTAGTGGGAGCTCATTATCAGAAAAATATGAAGATGTAAAAGATGTTCTTTTCCCCTGGTCTCAAAATGTCAACATTGTAAGTATTTTCAGACCATCGTGTTCGTGCAATGCTTCCACATCATGTGTTCTGATCCTTTACTGGTCTAGCAAACAGTCGAGGTTGCAATGAAGGGGGTGGGGGGGGGGGAGTAATTGCTTTTTTTCCCCTTTCAAGATTCAAACTGCACAAAGCTCTAAAGTGTATCTACTTAAACGCTGTTTCTGTAGTTCATACATTGTGACGCAAATTGCTGGAGTAGCTCAGCGGGGCAGATTAAATGGACAGGAAGGAATTGCAGATGCTGGTTTAGCCGAAGTTAGACACAACATGCTGACATTATGGACTACACGGTTATAATGCGTTACCGCTGGGTTGCGACCAAGCCACACTCGAGAATGTGTGAGGGAATTAAATCAGTCGAGGCCTAATTGTTTAACTTTTGCGAAGAAATGCTTATTAGTAGTACGACAGAACAAATCATTAATAATAATAATAATATATTTTATTTATGGGCGCCTTTCAAGAGTCTCAAGGACACCTTACAAAAATTTAGCAGGTAGAGGAAAAACATGTAAGGGGAATGAAATAAATAGTAGAGACATGACTAGTACACAAAGTAAAGACAGAATTCAATACAAAACACAATATGAGGCAATTAATACACAGATGAAAAGGGAGGGGGACGTGGGGCTAAGGATAGGCAGAGGTGAAGAGATGGGTCTTGAGGCGGGACTGGAAGATGGTGAGGGACACGGAATTGCGGATCAGTTGGGGGAGGGAGTTCCAGAGCCTGGGAGCTGCCCTGGAGAAGGCTCTGTCCCCAAAACTGCGGAGGTTGGACTTGTGGATGGAGAGGAGACCGGCTGATGTGGATCTGAGGGACCGTGAGGGTTGGTAGGGGGAGAGGAGGTCAGTGAGATGGGGGGGGGGGGGGGGGGGCAGATGGTGGAGGGCTTTGTAGGTGAGGATCAGGATTTTGTAGGTGATCCGGTGGGAGATGGGAAGCCAGTGAAGTTGTTTGAGGACTGGAGTGATGTGGTGCCAGGATTTGGTGTGGGTGATGAGTCGGGCGGCTGCGTTCTGGACCAGTTGGAGTCGGTTGATGTAGGTGGAGCTGATGCCAAGGAGAAGTGAGTTGCAATAGTCCAGTCGGGAGGAGATGAAGGCACGGATGAGTCTTTCAGCAGCGAGAGGTGTGAGAGAGGGTCTGAGTTTGGCGATGTTGCGGAGATGAAAGAAGGAGGTTTTAATGACATGGCGGATGTGAGGCTCAAGGGAGAGGGTGGAATCAAAGATCACGCCAAGGTTGCGGTCCTGGGGAGATGGGGAGACAGTGGTGCCGTCGATGGTGAAAGTGGGGTTATTGATTTTGCTGAGTGTGGCTTTGGAGCCTATGAGGAGGAATTCTGTCTTATCGCTGTTCAGTTTGAGGAAGTTATGTTGCATCCAGGTTTTTATAGCTGACAAACAAGAGTTGATATGGGAGAGGGGAGGGTTGTGGGGGGATTTGGTGCCGAGGTAGATCTGGGTGTCATCGGCGTAACAGTGGAAGTCCAGGTTGAAGTGGCGGAGTATCTGACCAAGGGGGAGGATGTAGATGATGAAGAGGAGGGGGCCGAGTACGGAGCCTTGGGGAACGCCTTGAGTGACTGTGGCTGTAGCAGAGGTGTGGTTGTGGTTTGAAATAGTTTCAATATTCTGAATTGTTTGAAGAAGGGTCCAGAACCGAAACGTCACCTATCCCCGTTCTCCACAGATGCTGCCTGACCCGCAGAGTTACTCCAGCACTTTGTGTCAGTCTAATGAAGGGCCCTGATCCGAATCGTCACCTATCCATGATCTCCAGAGATGCTGTCTGGCCCACTGAGTTACACTGAGTTTTTTTGTAAACCAGCATCTCTAGTTCCTTGCTTTCAAGAAGGAACTGCAGATGCTGGAAAATCGAAGGTACACAAAAATGCTGGAGAAACTCAGCGGGTGCAGCAGCATCTATGGAGCGAAGGAGATGGGTAACGTTTCAGGCCAAAACCCTTCTTCAACAAAAATGTTGAAACGAAACCCTTCCTCAACATCATCTCCAGTTCCTTGCGTCCACTTTGGAATAGTTCTGCTGACTGCTGATATTTTAGAAAAGGCGGATATATATGTGACTGTCAGACATATAGAACTAAAATTTCCCCCCCTCCCCCTCCCTCTACATTCCCTCCTCTTGCTTCACAATTTCCAACTCTTCAATCCATTTGTCATCTGTTTTTTAATGTCTGGACGTTGTTCCAACTAACTGTCTCATTGAAAACATATAAGATTATTAAGGGTTTGGACACGCTAGAGGCAGGAAACATGTTCCCGATGTTGGGGGAGTCCAGAACCAGGGGCCACAGTTTAAGAATAAGGTGTAAGCCATTTAGAATGGAGATGAGGAAAATCTTTTTCACACAGAGGGTTGTGAATCTGTGGAATTCTCTGCCTCATCATGTCCAATTGGTGGAGGCTGATTCCCTGGATACTTTCAAGAGAGAGTTAGATAGAGCTCTTTAAAGATAGCGGAGTCAGGAGATATGGGGAGATGGCAGGAATGGAGTACTGATTGTGGATGATCAGCCATGATCACAGTGAATGGCGGTGCTGGCTTGAAGGACTGAATGGCCTACTCCTGCACCTATTGTCTATTGTTTGTTGTCTATTGTAGTCAGGATCAAACCCGGGTCACTGGCGCTGCAGGGCTGTAGCTCTACCGTTGTGCCACCGTGCTGCCTGCTCTAATACATTATTTTATATCTGTAAGGCAGACAGAGTTTTGATTCAATCTGATTCAAACAAAGTTATAAATAGAAGATGCTGGGTTAACGCTTCAGCTGAGATTGCAGCCTCCGTCCCTAGACTGGAACTTAAATGCTTGCCTCTCTGATTGAAACACTGAACCAGCATTTGCACAAGGTTGGCTCGGTAAGGTAAATATCTGAATTAATTTTACTTTAGAGTTTAGTTTAGTTTAGTTTAGTTTAGTTTAGTTTAGTTTAGTTTAGTTTAGTTTAGTTTAGTTTAGAAATACAGCATTAAAACAGGCCCATTGTCCTCCATGCCTACGCCGACCATCGATCACCCATTCACACTAGTTTCATGTTATCCTATTTTCTCATCCACTCCCTACACAGTCAGGACAATTTACAGGGAGCCAATTAACCTCCAAACCCATATGTAGGTAGGAACTGCAGATGCTGGTTCAAACCGGAGATAAGCACAAAATGCTGGAGCAACAAAATGCTGGAATGGGTCAGACAGCATCTTTGGAAAAAATAAATAAGTGACATTTCGGGTCGAGACCCTTCATCAGAAGAACAACCCTGAAACGCCACCTATTTATTTTCTGCAGAGATGCTGTGTGACTTGCTGAGTTATTCCTGCTTTTTTGTTTATCTTCGGTCTAATTTACAAACTCGCATGTCTTTGGGATGCGGGAGGAAACCGGAGGATCCCGCAGGAAACCCGCAAGGTCACAGGGAGAAGGTGCAAACTCAGTACAGACAGCACCTGAGGTCAGGATGGAACCCGGGTCTCTAGCGCTGCGCCTCTGCCATTGTGCCACCCTGCCTCAGGTTAAGCTCCAGGGCCGTCCCCTCTTCTTCCCTTCAGCCATCAGACTACTAAACTCAACTCAACCAAAAATCTGAACTTTAATAGCCTATTGCACTTTATATGCTTATTTATGTGTATATATATTTTCACAATTTCCAACTCTTTAATCCATTTGTCATCTGTTTTTTAATCTCCGGATGTTGTTCCAACCAACTGTCGACCAACCCCACCCCTGCCTCACCTGAGTTCACCTGTTACCTGCCACGCTTTGTCCTGCCCCTCCTCTCTTGCAGCATATATATGGACACACTGATCTGTTCTGTATTTATTTATGCCTACAATATTATGTTGTGCTGAAGCAAAGCAACAATTTCATTGTCCTATCTGGGACACATGACAACAAACTCTCTTGAGTCTCTTGAATCTTGAATCTTGAATCAGGGTCCGTAGAACATGTATTCCGTCAGTAGCAGGTAACCTCACCTGAGATCTTAGAACATGGTTGGAATTTCAGTGCATGCTTACAGAGAGCACTCCAGACAGTGTCTGCTCTTAAGAGGAAGCAGATGTTATAGTGAAGATATCAGATATCCACTCTGAACGCGAAAATACACTCACACCATTTTTTTTTTTACCTAGAGGAACCTCAAACTATGGGGAGGTGTTCATCTTTTAGCATGCCCTGGTGGTTTTAGTTTAGCTTAGAGATACAGCATTGAAACAGGCCCTTCAGCCCACCAAGTCCACGCTGACTATCGATCACCCATTCACACCAGTGCTATTTTATCCCACTTTCTCATCTACTCCCGACACACTAGGGGCAATTTTTACAGAGGTCAATTATCCTACAAGCCTGCACGACTTTGCGATGTGGGAGGAAACCAGAGGATCCAGAGGAAACCCACACGGTCACAGGCATAATGTGCAAACTCCACACGGACAGCACCCGAGGACAGGATCGAACCCGGGTCCCTGGTTCTGTGAGGCAGCGGCTCTACCAGCTGCGCCACTCTGACGTCCTGGTTAACCTCCATCTTGGGACTTAGATCTCTGCTCACCTTAACTCTTGGACCTTGAAGAGTTTTAGTAAATGATAAAGATAATGATATTTTCTGTTGTTAATTCTTTCCAATATGAGTTTGCTATATAAAGCAATACTTGTCAACTGAAGTCGATGTGATTTCCCCATGGTCTTTATTGATGCAGCCACAATCAATGATGAAGGTCAATAAGAATTAACTAAGACAATCTCTGCTGTCTGCAGTCATACCTAAGATAAAGAAAGGTGATTGTGTTTGTTCGAACTCAATCACCTCAACCCTATGATATCACTAAAAAAAGACACATAATGCTGGAGTAACTCTGCGGGACAGGCAGCATCGCTGGAGAATATGTATAGGTGATGCTTTAGGTCAGGACCTTTCTTTAAGGCTGATTTTGGGGGGTTGTGGGAGAAAGCTGGAAGAGAGGAGGAGCAGGACAAACCCTGGCAAGCGATAGGTGGACACGTGTTTTTTTATGGACAAAGGTTTGACCAAAAGCCAGAGATGAAAAGACAAAAGGTGTGAGATAAGGATAGAAGAATTGTGAAGCCAGAGGAAGGAATATAGGTGTGGTAGGGGAGAGGGGGGGGAGGGAAATGGGTGTGAGTCCCAAGTCCAGGTTGGGCACAGGGATGAGAAAGGGGTGGAAAAAACAGATGGGGATGAACGGGGGTGGGGGTTTTTGTTTGTAGGTTAGATGCTGCCTGACCCGCTGAGCTACCTGAGCACTTTGTGTCTATTTGTATAAACCAGAATCTATCGTTCTCTGTGTCACCTAAGATATCTTTATAGTCATAACCTCAGTTCCTCAGCATATGACTGATACAGGTCAGTAGAGAGGCATGTCTGGTAAAACCGCAACCTTACGGAGCTAGAGACCTGGGTTCGATCCTGCCTTGGGGGCTGTGTGCGTGGAGTCTGCAGGAGATCATTGGGGTCAATCACTAGTTACATTCAAGAAGTAGACTGATGGGTATTTGGTCAATTAAGTGAACAAACTTGGTCTGCACGGTGGTGCAGCTGGTAGAGTTGCTGCCTTACAGTGCCAGAGACCCAGGTTCAATCCTGACCTCAGTTGCTGCTGTCTGTACGGAGTTTGTACGTTCTCCCCGTGATCCCAAATAGACTCAGGAATAGTTGCTTTCCGAGAATTATAACTACTTTTAATTCTAATTCACACATGCACTGACTTCACTGCCCAACACGGACTTCCATCTGTATATATGTATATATGTATGTAGCGCCGCAGAAATTGTACACCTATTCCCGCCCCCATTCCCCCCCCCCCGCCTTCTCCCTTCTGTTTTTGTTTTTTTCTGTTTCTTGTTTTTTTGTGCTAAAATTGTATGTATGCACTTCGAGCAGCTTTCATTTTCACTGTGTATTAGTGACAATAAATGGCATATCTATATCTATCGCATGAGTTTTCCCCGGATGTTGCAGTTTCCTCCCACATCCCAAAGGTGTGCAGGCTTGTAGGTTAAATAGCCTTCTGTAAATAGTTCCCAGGGTGTAGGGGGGGGACGGGACAAGAAAATGGGATAACGTTGAACTAGTGTGAACGGGTGATCGATGGCCGGTGTGGACTCGGTGGGCTGTAGGGACTGTTTCCATGCTGTATCAATCTATCAACCATTCCAAAGAATAACTCAAAAAATAATGTATTCTGTGCCATCTGCTTTTTTCATTGAAAGGTGATGGTTGACAAAGAACTTGAATTTTCCTATGCAAAAATGTCCTTTCTGCGAGGCTTTTCCAATGGGATGGAGTCCACCGTACCACACACAAGGATCGAGGATGAATCTGTTATCAAGGTAGCGTCTTGCCACACTTCTATTTACATCTTAAAGCCACCAGAATTATCACTTAATCCCCAACAAAATGATAAAGTATATATGTTTATTATATGCATTGTGTGATGAACATAGATGATTCCTTGTTATTGAGCTACAGGGAGAGGTTGGGCAGGCTAGGACGCAATTCCTTGGAGCATAGCAGGATGAGAGGTCATCTTAGGGAGGTGTATACAATCAGGAGGGGAGTAGATAGGTTAGATGCACAGATATTTTACCCAGAGTAGGGAAATCAAGCACCAGATGTTCAAGATGAGAGGGGAAAGATTTAAGAGGAACCTGAAGGGCAACCTTTTCACGCAGCGGGTGGTGGGTATATGGAACGAGCTGCCGGGGAAGGTAGTTAAGACAGAAACTATAACAACTTTTAAAAGACATTTGGACAGGAACATGGTTTATAGGGATCTGGGCCAAAAGTGGGCAAATGGGACAAACGGAGATGGGGCATCTTGGATGGTGTGGACAGGTTGGGCTAAAGGGCCCGTTTCATGATGTATGACTCTATGACTCCATTGTAAAGTGTAAAGGTTTACTGTGTTGTAAGCAGAGCTTCAAGCTGCAGTCAACCCAAACCCATAGATGTTGAACATCAGCTCTTTGCGACAGAAATCCTCTCTGATTTTGGCTTCCAATGTGTTCGGAACATAGAAACATAGAAAAATAGGTGCAGGAGTAGGCCATTCGGCCCTTCAAGCCAGCACTGCCATTCAATATGATCATGGCTGATCATCTAAAATTAGTACCCCGTTCCTGCTTTTTCCCCCATATCCCTTGATTCCTTTGGCCCTAAGAGCTAAATGTTACGTGCTTAACACGGGCAATGACGAGACAGAGTACAAAAAGGAGATAGAAAACTTAGGAATGTGGCGTCAGGACAACAATATCTCCCTCCGTGTCAGCAAGATGAAGGAGATAGTCATTGACTGTGCTTTTTATGTGGGGCTGCACATGGTATAGCAATGGAGTTGTTGCCTTACAGCACCAGAGACCTGGGTTCGATCCTGACTACGGGTGCTGTCTGCACAGAGTTGTACGTTCTCCCTGTGACTGCATGGGTATTCTCTGGGTGCTCCGCAATCCTCTCACATTCCAAAGACATACAGATATGGAGGGTAACTTGGCTTCAGTAAAAATTAGTAAATAGTCCCTAGTGTGTAGGATGGTGCTAGTGTATGGGGGTCGCTGGTTGGTGCGGGCTCGGTGGGCCAAAGGGCCTGTTTCCGCACTGTATCTCTAACCTAAACTAAATGTAGAAACGAAGAACTGCAGATGTTGGATTATACACAAAAGAACACAAAGTGCTGGAGTAACTCAGCGGGCAGGCAGCGTCTCTAGAGAACATGGATCGGTGACATAGAAACATAGAAACATAGAAATTAGATGCAGGAGTAGGCCATTCGGCCCTTTGAGCCTGCACCACCATTCAATATGATCATGGCTGATCATCCAACTCAGTATCCCTTACCTGCCTTCTCTCCATACCCCCTGATCCCCTTAGCCACAAGGGCCACATCTAACTCCATCTTAAATATAGCCAATGAACTGGCCTCAACTACCCTCTGTGGCAGAGAGTTCCAGAGATTCACCACTCTCTGTGTGAAAAAAGTTCTTCTCATCTCGGTTTTAAAGGATTTCCCCCTTATCCTTAAGTTGTGACCCCTTGTCCTGGACTTCCCCAACATTGAGAGCAATCTTCCTGCATCTAGCCTGTCCAACCCCTTAAGAATTTTGTAAGTTTCTATAAGATCCCCTCTAAATCTCCTAAATTCTAGAGAGTATAAACCAAGTCTATCCAGTCTTTCTTCATAAGTTAGTCCTGACATCCCAGGAATCAGTCTGGTGAACCTTCTCTGTACTGCCTCTATGGCAATAATGTCCTTCCTCAGATTTGGAGACCAAAACTGCACGCAATACTCCAGTGTGGTCTCACCAAGACCCTGTACAACTGCAGTAGAACCTCCCTGCTCCTATACTCAAATCCTTTTGCTATGAAAGCTAACATACTATTCGCTTTCTTCACTACCTGCTGCACCTGCATGCCTACTTTCAATGACTGGTGTACCATGACACCCAGGTCTCAATGCATGTCCCCTTTTCCTAGTCGGCCACCATTTAGATAATAGTCTGCTTTCCTGACATTTCTCGTCGAGATTTTTTGAAGAAGGCTCCCAATCCACAGCATCGTCTATCCGTGTTCTCCGTAGATGCTGCCTGACCCACTGAGTTACTCCAGCACACTGTGTCCTTTTCCGTTTGATTTCAGGCTTTCTTTATCTCCATTTCCTTTGCTCTTGGTTTGAAAATGTCCCTTTGGCCTTGCCGCGCGATGGAGAGTTGCCAGGAGATGAACGGAGAGGTCCTGAAGTATCCACGTCATTGCAAGAAAATGAGAAAAATCGCAACATTACCTCAACCATTTTGTGGAATCTATTCACGATTAATATTTTCCATTGCGCACGATGTCCCATGCTGTGTGGTAGACAGAGCTAATTAAACCATTGTTCTGTGCTCTGCTCTTTAATCATGCCATGCCTTATTCCAGTCCACACCACCTCGACATATTTATTAGACTAATAACGCTGAGTGCCGCTAATGTTCACACTGGTTTCTGATTACATACCCAAGGCCGTTGTTAGGGCAATGGAGCAGAACACAAGGCCACGGACTGTCCATTCAGCCCCTCAGTCCTGTGCTAGCATCCATGACTGTTCTGCACCTGAGATCCTGTTACTGTCTTATGTTCATAGTGAGGGGTGATCTTATAGGGGTGTGTAAGATTGTGAGGGGAATAGATAGGGCGACTGCAGAGTAGGGGAATTAAGAACCAGAGGACATGGCTTTAAGGTGAGAGGGGAAACATTTAACAGGAACCCGAGGAGTATCTTTTTCACACAGAGACTGGTGGGTATATGGAATGAGCTGTCAGAGGAAGTATTTGAGGCATTCAACATTCAAAAGACATTTGGACAGGTACATGGATAGGAAAGGTTTAAGGGGATATGGGGCCAACATGGGCAGGTGTGACTAGTGTAGATGGGGAATCTTGTTCAGCATGGAGGAGTTGGGCCGAAGGGCCTGTATCCGTGCTGTATGGCTCGATGGTACTGCAAGAAATTGCAGATTGTTGTGGTCACAGCCCAGCTCATGTAAACCAGCCTACCCCGGTCAACTCCATCCACACCACCCTGCCTTAGGAAAGCAGCCAACATAATCAAGGACCACTCACATTCTCTCTTCTCATCTCTGCCGTCGGGCAGGAGATACAAAAGCTGGAGAGCACTTGCCACCAGCGCTTCTTCCCTGCAGTTATAAGGGTCTTGATTGGATCTTTGGGGTCAAGAAAAGAGCGTTCACGTCGCGACCCTGTTTCCACCACCACGCACAAGAAGCACAAGAAGCGCAAGACAGACACCATTGTGTGCAGATGCCAAGACGTGTGTTCAGCTCTGGCTGAACAACTTCTAATCTTGTGTGTGGACTCGATAAGAAGAGAGAGGTGGATCTCTTAAACAAAGGATGATTTCTCGATCTTCCAATCTACCCCTTTGCGGCTTTTGCACTTATTATGCCACAGCACTTTCTCTGTAGATGTAACCAGAGTCTGAAGAAGGGTTCCAACCCGAAACATCACCTATTAGTTACTCGTCACCAGAGATGCTGCCTGATCCACTGAGTTATCCCAGCATTTTGTGTTTATCCTCGGTGTAAACCAGCATCTGCAGTTCCTTCCTACACACTGTATGCATTTTGTTTCCCATCTCTTTTGCATCACCTGGTGAATGTAGTGTGGTTTGGTTGTACTCATGAATGGTATGGTTTAATCTGCTAGCACGTGAATCGACGATTTTCCCTGTACCTCGGTACTCGAGAACAAAGAGGGATTATTGGGGGACTATAATCTATACTTTGTAACGTTGTCAGCACCCTTTACATGGCGACTCTTTGCACACTTGTGTATATGAAGCAAAGAATCTCACTTGTGTATGCAAAGCTAACAATCGCAGTAGAGCTGCTGCCTTACTGCGCCAGAGACCCGGGTTCGATCCTGACTATGGGTGCTGGCTGTGGAGTTTGTACGTTCTCCCTATGACCATGTGGGTTTTCTCTGGGTGCTCCGGTTTCCTCCCACACTCCAAAGCCAAACAGGTTTGTAGTTTAATTGGCTTCAGTAAAATTGTAAATGGTCCCAAACGTGTAGGATAGCGCTCGTGAACGGGATGATAGCTAGTCGGTGTGGGTTCGGTGGGCTGAAAGGCCTGTTTACAAGCTGTATCCCCAAAGTCTAAAGTCTAAATCAAAAAAAGAAAAATACTTCTCCTCAGAATTCATCACTCTTGTGGGATTTCAATTTTTATTAGCCCGAACTTTTCTTTGCTCCCACACACAAGATATTAGACATACGTATAACACTTAAATCGTTCTGTTCTACCATCATTCCTTTTCTCTTGTTCCTATCTGTCTTGCTGAGATCCAAGGTGTACAGCACAAAGTGGTGGAGAAACTCAGAGGGTCAGGCAGCATCTGTGGCAGGAGTGGACAGACGGTGTTTCCAGGACGGGACCCTTCTTCAGACTGGGCACGAAGTGCTGGAGGGTCAGGCAGCATCTGTGGAAGGAATGAACATGCAGCGTTTCGGGTCAGGACCCTTCTTCCAACCTGTTCATTCCCTCCACAGATGGAAGGTGTCTGACCTGCTGAGTTCCTCCAGCACTTCGTGTTTTGCTCACTATTCCAGCATCTGCAGTTCCTCGCGTCTCCACTATCATTTTTGATCAGACGCAGGTAAAAGATCTGATCCACTGTTTAAAAAACATCTCCTTGATGTCCAGTCTAACAACTGGTTCTTATAGAACATGGAACACTACAGGAGCACACGTAAGCCCATCAAGTCTACTCTGCCATTCAATCATGGGTGATCTATCATTCCCCCTCAACCCCATTCTCCAGCCTTCTCCCCATAACCCCTGACACCCGTACTAATAGAGAATCTGTCAATCTCCACCTTCAAAATATCCATTGTCTTGGCCTCCGCAGCCATCTGTGGCAATGAATTCCACAGATTCACCACACTCTGACTAAAAAAATCCGCCTCATCTTCCTAAAGGTACGTCTTTTTATTCTGGCCCTCTGGTCCGAGACTCTCCCACTAGTGGAAACATCCCCCCAACATCCACTCTGTCCAGCCCTTTCACTATTCGGTTTAGTTTCAATTAGACCTTCCCCTCTCATGGCCCAGTGCCATCAAACATTCATCATATGTTAACCCAGTCATTCCTGGGATCATTCTCGTAAACCTCCTCTGGACCAAAATGCCATCAATGCCGGATTCTACATAGAACTACCCCAGGACACAGCACAGTACAGATCAGGAAAAGGCCCTTCGGCCCACAATATCCATATCGAACATGATGGTAAATTAAACTAATCTCTGATCCTCACAAAATAACGGTGATTTTGTTTTCCGTCTTAGTCTACTGATAGCAAGACGTTGAAAAAGTTCAAAGCAAGTTCCATGCCAAGTTTATCGGTCTGACAAATGGCCTACTAATTACTAGCTTCAGAGCGGTATTGCCAATGAATTTGATGGAGAAAATTAACTGAAATATATACTTAATGTGTCATTATTAAATATTAAACTCTGGATATAAAATTAAAACCGAAATCCGTCTTAAATGATGGGCGAAACTGATTGTACTTTTCATCCTTAAATTCTGGTAACCAGTGAGATGAAGATTTAATTATATGAAAGGCCATGGGATTAAGAATGGGTTGCTATACATTTGATTGAATGCAATAGTGTCCTTAGGATATTAGATCCCTTCATCATTGACTTGAGAGAGACACAGACTAAATTTAACCTTTTGAAAATTTCAGTGGCATTTTAGCATATAGCGTAAGACAGGACAGTGATGTGCCAGAACTTAATGTTTGCCGTGTGCAGACTTTTACAATTTAAAATTGAATACTAATCTCTCTGTCCAATTCCTCTGGTCGGCATTTAGTTTAGTTTAGTTTAGAGACACAGCGTGGAAACAGGCCCTTTGGCCCATCGGGTCGGCACTGACCAACAATCCCCACATTTTAATACCAACCTACACACACTAGGGACAATTTACACATATACCAAGCCAATTAACTGACTAACCTGTACGTCTTTGGAGTGTGGGAGGAAACTGAAGATCTCGGAGAAAACCCACACAGGTCACGGGGTGAATGCACAAACTCCTTTTTGATCAAAGGAAGTTATTAATAATGAAAAAATTACAGAACATCTTGAAGAGGTGGCACAAGGAACTGCAGATGCTGATTTACAAAAAGAGTGCTGTAGTAACTCAGTGTGTCAGGCAGCATCTCTGGATAACATGGATAGATGACGTTTTGGGTTGAAGGGCCACGACCCGATATGTCACAAATCCATGTTCTCCAGAGATGCTGCCTGACCCGCTGAGTTACTCCAGTACTTTGTATGTTGATCAAGAGTCCAGCATCTGCACTTCTTGTGCCTCCAAATAATTGAATGAAAATGGTGACACAAGGAACTGCAGATGCTGGCTTACAAAGAAAATACACAAAGTGACTCAGCTGGTTAGGCAGCACCTCTGGAAAACATGGATAGGTGATATTCAGGTCAGGACCCTTCTTCAGACTGATTGTAGTCGGCTCGGGACCCTATGGGTCAGGACCCTTCTTCAGTCTCAGTCTGAAGAAGGGTCTCAACCTGAAACAACACCTATCCATGTTCTCCAGAGTTGCTGCCTGACCCGCTGAGTTACTCAAGCACTTTGTGTCTTCTGTTTTTACCTTGTACTGTCTCTGTATATTAAAAATTACTTCACAATGTTCCTTGTTCAAAGGCATCAATTTAAGATACTCAGTTTATTGAGACAGGATTCAAAATATTTTAATTCCATTAAGAACTTTAACCTCAGCTTCCCGAGATGAAATTAAAAAGCTACCATTCAGCGTACACTCCCATATGTATCTGCTATTTGTATTGCACATCTGTTGACCTTATGTAATGCATTGACCTTCCATCTTATGCAATGACCTTTATTATTAGCCACCTTTATGATTTAAAGATTGATCGATAGATACTGCATGGAAACAGGCCCTTCGGCCCAGCGACCATCGATCACTCGTTCACACTAGTTCTGTCCTAAACACTAGGGGCAATTTACAGAAGACAATTAAACCTGCAAACCTGTGCATCTATGAGATGTGGGAGGAAACCAGAGCACCCGGTGAAAACCAGTTGCACCACAGTGCCACCCTGTAAAATGTTGATATGATGTAAACTGTACAATTATAATCGCACTTCAATACTCCAACATAAAGTAAACGGTTGCCTTTCCAAATCATTTCCATAGCCAGTTTTCCACTGGAGAAAGCTTGCAAAATTGTGATTTGCTGATCAATTATCAATTGGCTCCCCAGTAGCTTTATGGATCACTCCGATGAGGTGCTTGCTTTCATTGTCCAGTTATGACGTTCATAACAAAAGTTAAAAATTAATGAAGAACTATTATCTAAACGCTTGACAAGATCAAAACAGGCCACGTACTGGAGGAGGACTGGTAGAGCCGCTGCCTCACAGCACCAGAGACCCGGGTTCGATACTGACCTCGAGTGCTGTCTGTGTGGAGTTTGCACGCTCTCCCTGTGGGTTTCCTCCATTTTCCTCCCACATCCCAAAGACGTGGGGGTTTTGTAGGTTAATTGTCCTCTGAAAATCGCCCCTGGTGGGTAGGAAGTGGATGAGAAAGTGGGATAACACAGAACTTGTGTGAACGGGTGATCGATGTTCTGAGTGGACTTGGCGGGCTGAAGGGCCTGTTTCCATGCTGTATGTTTAAATGAAAAACTCAGCGGGTCAGGCCGCATCTGTGGAAGGAATGGGCAGGTGACGTTTCAGGTCAGAATCCGTCTTCAGAGTTCCTCCAGCACTTTGTGTTTTGCTCAAGATTCCAACATCTGCAGTTCCCGGTGTCTCCATTTGCATAAGTATACATTTCTGTTTTGGGCCAATAAAACACTCTTTGACGCTGATCATTAAGGGCAAACTCCTTGGTGAAGAATGTAATGCACTAGCGTGGCTATATATTTTAATTGTTAATGTCTGCATTAGATGCAGTAAGGATGTTTACAGTGGCAAGTGGCAGTAAAATGGAATTAGTGGCTGGGGACTAGATTCTAATAAGTGCTCTATTATGTTGAGGTAGATCTCTTTGAGAACGAGTAAATCATCCGAATACGAGATTGCTGTGTGTTAATTAGAATTAAACCTTTGGGTGCTTCCAGCCAGTGGAAATAAAATTAGAGTTTACTTTCACAGAGGTACCCAAATGTCTGAGTTTCCCCTGAGACTGATTAACTGTTTGAGCTTTCAGCCAGTGTACCATGCTTTGCCCGCTGTTGTTTCTGGTGCTGTTAGCAGGGAAGTTTGTTTGAATGATGTAAGACACATTTAGTACTATCTACCCAAGAGGTGTCATACCCAGCTGCTTCCTGCACACCTTGACTCAACAAAAAGCCTGCACAAAGGACGTGTACCTTGAGGGCACCTTGTTAATTCACATTCTTTTGAAGCTAAGAGCTTCATTAACCAGCTCGTTAGAAGACCGTGTGCCTGTATTACAATAGACTGTGGAGAGATACCCTCTGAGCGTTGTCGCGTCTTCAAAGCCTGGAGCCTTGGAGGGAATAATATGGAGACAGCGGAAGGGAAGAAAGCCATTCAGCCCCTCTAGGCTGTTCTGTCATTCAATTAGATAACCAGCTTTGGAAATGGAAGATTGGCAGATCAGCCTGGCCAAACTTCTCGACGTGGGATTTGTGATTCAGAGACTTTATTTTGCCCTGGTTTTTTAATTAAGCACAGTGCAACATCATTTCTAGGGAGATAGACTGTGTGTGGAGATGTTTAATGCAGAGAGAGTGGCTATGTGGCTAACTAAGCTATTTTACTTACTTAAACCATGAGACCATGCAGTTTTTGTTGAAATGCAGTTTAAAGAGGCCAACTTGTGAGGCAAGGTTAAAAGCTCTCAAGGTGAAATCTAATATTATGGCTTGCTGTCAGTCTGAAAACTACCAGGAATAATTCTGATCAGTTTATTAAGCATTTTTAGTTTCTTAAAGTTATTGAAATAAAGTTGTGTTGAAATACCTCTCTGTTACCTAAAACCTTTGGTAAGCCATGTCTTAGATGGTAGACACAAAATGCTGGAGTAACTCAGCGGGACAGGCAGCATCGCTGGAGAGAAGGAATGGGTGACATTTTGGGCCGAGACCCTTCTTCAGACCTTCTCCAGAGATGCTGCCGGTCCCGCTGGGTTACTCCAGCATTTCGTGTCTATCTTCGGTGTAAACCATCATCTGCAGTTCCTTCCCACACATGTCAGATGGTTCTTGTCAAACCGATAGTTTAGCGATACAACATGGAACCAAGCCCCACGACCCACCGAGTCCACACCGACCATCGATCACCCGCTCGCCACTCGTCATCCCACTTTCTCATCCACGCCATGGAGCAAGTTACAGAAGGGTCAATTAACCTACAAACCCGCGCGTCTTTGGGGTGTGGGAGCAATCCGGAGCACCCAGAGAAAACCCATTCCATTGTCGGAGAACGTGCAAACTCCACACAGACAGCAGCCACGATCAGGATTGAACCAGGGTCTCTGGCGCAGTAAGGGAGCAGCTCTACCACTGTGTCACTGTGCTGCCCTGTGTTGCATTGGTCATTCATATGTTTAATTTCAATCAATTTTCAAGTCTAAATTTAATGTAATGGACCTCAACAAGTCCATTACGGTAGTTTATATTAAGCAGTAGTTACACAATATAAACTCATTGAGCCGAATGGCCACGGCCTCCCTTGTACATGCCAACCACGTTGGCATACTGGGCTAGTCCCATTTGCCTGCATTTAGCCCATATCCCTATAAACCAAATCCATATATCTGCCTAAGAAGGAACTGCAGATGCTGGAAAATCGAAGGTACACAAACGTGCTGGAGAAACTCAGCGGGTGCAGCAGCATCTATGGAGCGAAGGAGATAGGCAACGTTTCGGGCCGAAACCCAAGGGTTTCGGCCCGAAACGCTTAGGCAGATATATGGATTTGGTTTAACGAAGGATATAGGCAACGTTTCGGGCCGAAACCCTTGGGTTTCGGCCCGAAACGTTGCCTATCTCCTTCGCTCCATAGATGCTGCTGCACCCGCTGAGTTTCTCCAGCATTTTTGTGTACCATATATCTGTCTAAATGTCTTTTAAAGGCCATAATTGTATCTGCTTCACCTGCTGCCTCTGGCAGCTCATTCTAGATACGGACCATTGTCTGAGTTAAAATGTAGCCCCTGAGATCTCTTCTCACACATTTCCTTTAAACATTGTCACTCTCACCTTAAAGCTATGCCCTCTAGTTTTGAATGACTAATTAAACGTATGGATGATGTAGGCCTTTCGGCCCACCGAGCCCATGCCGACCATCGATCGCCCGTTCACACTAGTGCTATGTTATCCCACTTTCTCATCCACTCCCGACACACCAGGGGCAATTTACAGAGGGCCAATTAACCTACAAAGCTGCACGTCTTTGGGATGTGGGAGGAAACCGGAGCACAGGGAGGAAACCCACGCGGTTACAGAAGAACGTGCAAACTCCACACAGACAGCACCCGAGGTCAGGATTGAACCCAGATCTCTGGCGCTGTGAGGCAGCGGCTCGACCAGCTTCTAAATATACTAATTGAACCATATTACCAAAATGGTGGCTAAGAATTAGTTCCTCTTTGCAGTTAGTTTATTTATCTCATGTTATCAGGGAAAACAAGATTACACTTCCCCAGAACTCCAGCTTATAATATAACGCGCCATTAAATGAAAATTCTTAAAGAGCATAGCAAACTAAATCAGTTCTTTTATAACAGCTCTGCAGTGAATTAATATTGACTTGTAGCAATTACTTTTCATGAATGATGCTTCAGAATTCTGAAAAAAATCGACAAGCTATTTTAATTCCTCACATGCTTACAGTCAAAATGGAATATTATTGAACACGCAGGGATTAAGCAACATATTAAATTAAATCAGGCATCTGTAAAGAATGAGAGAAAATAAAATAAAATACCACTTCAATTGACGGCTGTTTGTGTGATGTGTTTGTGCGTGTAACCAGTTATAGGGCAGTCTAAAGCTTGTTATTTAGCATGTAAAAGCCAAGAAATGTAACACGCATAAAAATGAATGGTGGAAATATCACGTTGGTAAATCCTGGTACAATATAGGATAACATACTAAATGTTTAAAAAAATCGGCCACAGTTTGAATGCACAATTATTTGATGTTTTCTTCATGTAATATTAATCCGGTTTGTTTGTTTTTAAAGCCTCTACCAGTTCAAGGCTTACAAGTTGTCCTAGTTCCCTTTCACTATCCACCGATTCCTTTCATTCCCAGGCATTATAAGACAATAGCAGCATTGCGTGCTTTCATACCCATGGCTTCCATGTGGCTGGTCCAGGCCAAATTGTTTTCTTTCTTTTGATTTCTTCTTTGATTTTCCCTTTGCCTTCAAACCTGGCCCTGCTGCTTTTCAAAACATCCTCGTCACATATTTTTGTTTGTTGTCAGAAGCCACATCATTCACGCCGAAAATAGACACAATGTGCTGGAGTAACTCAGCGGGACGGGCAGCATCGCTGGAGGGAAGGAATGGGTGACGTTTCGGGTCGAGACCCTTGTTTGGACTAACATACTGGGCTACATCCGCAACTCTCTGCAATTTCAGAGAATTTTGGATTTCGCCCAGTCCATCACACAGACCAGACTCCTCGCCCACTGACTCCCTCGATATTCCAGTTAAGTTTAGTTTAGTTTATTATTGTCACGTGTACCGAGGTACAGTGCAAAGCTTTTTTGTTGCGTGCTATCCAGTCAGCTAAAAGACTATACATGATTACAATGAAGTCTTCCACAGTGTACAGCTAAAGAATAAAGGGTGTAACATTTAGTTCAAGGTAAAGATCGATGAAGCCTGATGAAGGATAGTTCAAAAGTCTTCAATGAGATGGATGGTAGATTAGAACTGCACTCTGGTCGGTGAGAGGACGGTTCGGTTGCCTGATAACAGTTAGGAAGATTCCGTCCCTTAAACTGGAAGTGTGCATTTTCAATATTCTGTACCTCTTGCCTGATGGGAGAGGGGAGAAGAGGGAGTGACCGGGGATGAGATTTGCCCCTGATTCTATTGGTGGCCTTGTCGAAGCAACGTGAAGTGTAGATTGGTGTCAATGGTTATTCATTGTTGCATATTCAACAACGAATAACTAAACATTATGTTCTGGGCTACGTCCACTATTCTCTCCAATGTCTTGCTGTCTTGGATGGGTCTATTTTCAACCCATGCAGTGATGCATCCCGATAAAATGCTTTCTACAGTGCATCTGCAGAAGCTGGTGAGAACTATTGGGGACGTCGAATTTCCCAAGCCTTATAAGAGAATAGCAGTACTGCGTGCTTTCTTACCCATAGCTCGATGTGGCTGGTCCTGGACAAAATTGCCAGCGATATTTATTCCTAAGAACCTGAAGCTTTTGACCGTCTCTTCCTCAGTGCAATCAGTGTAGACTGGGATGTGTGTACTGCTTCCCTTCCTGAAGTCAATCACACTCTCCTTTGTCTTGCTCACATTGAGGGTGAGGTTGTTGACTTCACGCTGCCTCGGAGAAAGCAATCAACATAATCAAAGACCTTTCCCTCTCTGGTTTTTCCGTCTTCTGTCCCCATCTGCAATTTTGTTTGTGTCTCCAATATAATGTCCAGTTTAGTGAGTTACAGTATTAGTAAAATGCCAACCCCTAAAGGTGCATAGGCGGATGGAATACGGATGGTGTGTAAAAAAACACTAAATGCTGGGAACAATCGTAACCCAGGCAACATCCGGGGAAACAATTAATGGGGCGAGCATTACAGGCAAAATACTTCACCGGATCTTTGGGTCAGAGGGAATGAACAAGCTTGAGATCTTTATTGTATCAACGCCACCATTCCAACATTCCCAACCTCATCCCGCATATGGAAACATCTTCTGGCAAGGAGATACTTTGCTGCCCATTGTATGGTTCCAACAGGAGCTTGCAACATGGAGTAAGCAGTTGATAAAATGAATGAATAAGTTTATTGGCCAAGTATTCACATACAAGGAATTTGCCTTGGTGCTCCGCCCGCAATGACAACGTGACATACAGTGACAGGAATGACACACAAAAACATTAAAACCAAACACGAAAGTCACGGTCATGGCCGTAGAACCATACAGCATAGAAACAGGCCCTTCAGCCCAACTTGTTTGTGCCGACCAAGATGCCCCATCTAGGTCCCAATCCCATCTGCCCACATTTGCCCCTTATCCCTCTAAACCTTTTCTATCCGTAAAGGATGAAGTCCGGAAGGACAGCAAACAAGAGAGAAAGAACTAAAAGTAAAAACTGACACCATGAGATGTAAATCAAAACAGTAAATGCCGATGAATATCTTCGGCCCATCACGTCCATGCTGGATCTCTAAAACTAAACTAATTTAGGGATATGGGAATAGTGTGGCTGAGACAGGTTAGCATGGACACAGTGGGCCGAAGGGCAAAGTCATAGTCATAGATCCTTACAGTGTGGAAACAGGCCCTTCAGCCCAACTTACCCACAGCAGCCAACATGTTCCATCTACAGTCGTCCCACCTGCCTACATTTGGCCCATATCCCTCTAAACCTGTCCTATCCATGTACCTGTCCAAATGTTTCTTAAACGTTGAGATAGTACCTGCCTTAACTATTTCTTCTGGCATCTAATTCCATATACCCACCACCCTTTGTGTGGAAAGGTTCAGAGTCCTATTAAATCTTCGCCCCTCCACTCCCCCCCTCATCTTAAACCTTGTCCTGTGCTGCACGACTCTATGCTTATTCATTTGATGGAGCCACCTCAAAGGCTCAGTGGTTGCTCCCTGCCTCTACATCCCTGCGAGCTGATCGCTCTTTGATGGCCTTGTTAGCCGAACCAAGAATGAGAAAGAAAAAGCTGACAAGGTCTTATCCAAAGCCAACTCCGCTGAAGAAATACTGTGAGCGGGGTGGCACCAGCCCTTAGTGTGACAGCCACGGTGAAGAAAGTAGACTCAAAAAAGCTGGTGTAACTCAGCGGGACACTGAGATGCTGCCTGTCCCATTGAGTTACTCCAGCATTTTGTGTCCACCTTCGATTTAAACCAGCATCTGCAGTTCTTTCCGAGGAACATGATGGTTCCAAGTTAAACCTTCAACTGTTAACTTCTTAACATAGAATCCATCACTTGGCGAAATTTAATCGGAATGCTGCTGGCCATTCAAATTAAAAAAGTAGCTTTAATGAGGTCTCAGTCCCCGATTTCAGCATCGATTTTCAGCACCTGCCTGCTCTAAAGAACCAATATAATCCTCCTTTGTCTAAGGCATGCTGTGGGATGGGCACTGAGGCAGGGCAGGAATGATATGAATTATTACCATCTTTAACCTTCAGTGCTTATTCCTTTTAGTGCTCCGGTTTTTATCAGCGATCCTTCGAAACCGTCAGAACTGTCTACACCAGAGCTCACTTTCCTCTGCAGTACCCAAGGTCTTACCCAGAGGATTCAATTAAATGTCTGCCTTGGTAGTTGCTAACTCCCTTATTAGGCTTATTAATTTCCATGAAGAAAGTCAATATCTTCCACTGTAAATTGGGCTCTGCTGTGCTCGGTGAGTGAATTCTATTAGACACCTCTTTTGTCAATATAGGTTAACAGATTTAAACTGAATCTATGGAGTCTGCAGAGATGATTCAATGATCTCAGGTCCCGGCGGAGAAATGTACTCATCTATAGTGTGGATTGCAAAGAGGAACATGTAGTGGAATTGCAACATGCTGACACGCTGGCTCAGGTGATCATAAGATGATAAAGTCATAAGTGATAGGGGAGGAATTAGGCCATTCACCCCATCAAGTCTACTCCGCCATTCAATCATGGCTGATTCAAAATCATCCTCCTAACCCCATTCTCCTGCCTTCTCCCTATAACCTCTGACACAGATGTTATAGGGAGGGAGAGTGGTGAATCTCACAGAGAGTGGTGAATCTCTGGACTCTCTGCCACAGAAGGTAGTTGAGGCCAGTTCATTGGCTATATTTAAGAGGGAGTTAGATGTGGCTCTTGTGGCTAAAGGGGTCAGGGGGTATGGAGAGAAGGCAGGTACAGGATACTGAGTTGGATGATCAGCCATGATCATATTGAATGGCGGTGCAGGCTCGAAGGGCCGAATGGCCTACTCCTGCACCTATTTTCTATGTTTCTATGTTTCTATGACACCCGCACTAATCAAGAATAAGGTGGAGGAGATTTGAGAGCACACAGGTAACGCAGAGAGTGAGGATCTACAACCCTTTTTTGAAGAGTCTACAACTCTTTTCTGACCCAAAACGTCACCTTTTCCTTTTTTCCAATGATGCTGCCTGGCCGGCTGAGCTACTCCAGCATGTTGGGTCTATCATTTATTTTTAAGCCAGGCGAACTGTACTGGTAAACACAAGGAACTGCAGATGCTAGTTCACACAAAAGGCCACAAAGAGCTGGAGAAACTCAGCGGGTCAGGCAGAATCTCTGGAGAACACAGATAAGGCCTTTTGTCAGACCGATTGTAGGGTTGGTGGGAAGGGGGAGGTGGTGGGGGGGGGGGGGGGGGGGGGGGGTGGAAGAAAGTTGGAAGAGAGGAGGAGCAGGACAATGCATGGGAGGTAACAGGAGAAACACAGGGAAGGGTTTTGATAGCCAAATGGTTGGACAAAGGCCAGAGATGGAAAAAAAAGGGGGAGAGAGGAGAAGGGGAGAACGGGGGGTGTGGAGAAAGGGGAGGGCACGAGTGGGGAGAGTTAGACATAACCTAACGTTTGGGGTTTCAGTCTTCCTACCATTGTGTTGTAAGTTACCCAAGCGGAATATGAGGTGCTGTTCCTCCAGTTTGCGTGTGGCTTTCACTTTGGAAATGGAGGAAGCCCAGAACAGAAAAGTCAGTGTGGGAAAACAAGGAACTGCAGATGCCGATTTACTAAAGGCGACACGAAGAAAGTACAAAAGCTTGACAGTGCTCACCACCAGACTCAGGAACAGTTTCTTCCCCTCTGTTATCAGGCTTCTGAACGGTCCTTCCATAAGCTAAGGTACTGTCCGATTCACCTCTACCCCATTGCAGACATAGGACTTTGTCTCTGGAACTGATGCACTATAATGCTGAGAACTATATTCTGCGCTTTGTCTCTTGCCTTGAGTTTGACCTGATTGTATTTATGTATAGTATTATCTGATCTGATTGGAAAGCATGCAAAACAAAGCTTATCACTGTACCTCAGTACACGCAACAATAATAAACTTAAACCGAACACAAAGTATTTGAGCAAGGCTCTATACACGGAACTTTGCATGCCACAAGTTAATAGTTACTAATTAATAGAATATATTGTTCTCGGCTGACTAACTGTTGTTTAACAGTAAACTGAGATTCATGTCAGTCTAATACGATTAAGATGCTTAGTTTTATTGTTTAGAATGTTAAATTACTTCTAGACTGTGTCAACCAAGCCCTTGATATCAAATCTGACATCAGTCATATTTGGGATCAAATCCCTGGAAGTATATGATTAGCTGCTTGAAGCAACTTATTAGCAGACGGTATGCAAGAATAGGTCATTATTTTCCGATTCCAAAGAACGAGGCTAATAGAAAAGTCGGGATAATTTGTTTGAAGTCCGTGACGCATCGCGCCCAGATGGCTCACATCAGAGAGCAGTGGGGTTTTAAATGTTAAGCGATCTGGAATAGTTAAATGGAAGCCTTTCTTTTAGCTCCAGAGTCACGGCGACTCTGCTCAGCTGATGGCTCTGTGTAAAGTCTCACGTATTTGGCAGCAGCAGCTCCGGGAGACTGTTCATGGTCTTCGATGTTATCAGCTAGCAACGGCCCAGAGGCGTGGCAGACGGGTGCCGGAATGTGGCGGGCTCGGTCTTGTTGTGTTTGAGATTACCTGGTCAACCTGCGGCCCGGCCGGTGACCCTGAAAGGAATTTGCGCCTTAAATCTTGCGGCGTGGCTATAAATCCCTCACCTCAGTCATCAGCTGGTTCAGCCATCACATGGGGAAAGCAAGATCCTTCAGCCAAAAAGGACACAGTGCTGGAGTGACTCAGTGGGTCAGGCAGCACATCTGGAGAACATGGGAACGTGATGTTTTGGATTGAGACCCTTTTTTAGACCGATTGTAAGGGGGGTGGGGGGGGAGAAAGCTAGAAGAAGGGAGAGGCCAGATAAAGTGTGGCAGGGAATAGGTGAACACATCATCCTCCCACATTCACATTATCTCCAATGTAATCCCACCATATCAATCTGTTGAATAGCGGAGTGCCCATGAAAATCAAACCATGCCAAATATCATGAGAGGAATAGATCAGGTAGATGCACAGTCTCTAGTCCAGAGTGGGGGAATCGAGGACCAGAGGACATGGATTTTAGGTGAAGGGGAAAAAATGGAATAGGCATCTGAGGGGTGACTTTTTCACACAAAGGGCAGTGGGCGAATGGAACAAGCTGCCAGAGGAGGTCGTTGAGGCTGGGACTATCCCAACGTTTAAGAAAAGGTTAGACAGGTACATGGATAAGACAGGTTTGGAGGGATGTGGGTCAAATGCAGGCAGGTGGGACTAGTATAACTGGGACATGTTGGCTGAAGGGCCTGTTTCCATGCTGTATCACTCTATGACTCTAAATGATTGCCATGGGGGTCAAAACCAACACATATTTGAATTAAGCTGTGGGTTTAGTTCACTTTTGTTTAGGGATACAGTCTGGCCCTTCGGCCCACAGAGTCCACGCCAGCCATCGATCACCCCTTCACACTCCTTCTGTGTTATCCCACTTTCTCATCCACTCCCTGTACACTAGGGGCAATTTACAGAGGGCCAATTAACCTACAAACCCGCACGTCTTTGAGATGTGGGAGGAAAACCCGGAATGAAACCCACACGGTCACAGGGAGAACGCACAATCTCCACACACAGACAACACCCGAGGTCAGGATTGAACCCGGGTCTCTGGCGCTGTGAGGCAGCGGCTGTGCCCACCGCGCCTCTGTATCACCTCTATTAAAAGAAAGCTAAGCAAAGCCTAAGACGTGAATTAACATTTTATATAATCACTAGTTCAGATTCAAACCAGGACTGTGCACATCCAAGGCAAGATGCCAAAAGCATAAATCCATGTTACTATCTAGTCAGTCGAATAGCCACAGATTTACGGTTTAAAAGAAATGACATACAAGTTATGTGCCTTTGCTCCCATGATATATTCTATGGCGGAGAGGATCTTTATCATGCTACCTGCAACATTTTAATTCTTACTTGGGGAAAAAGAAGTTGTGACCTTGAAGATCAGAAACCTTTTGTTGCTGTTTCTCCATTTCTTTCTACCGAGAGACAGCTTGTTAATGCTCCATAATGAACTTTAAACAATCCCTTTAACAGATCAGGCCCACTGAATATAAAGCATTCCTTGGGAAACCTCGAGATTCATAATTTTAAACCGGTGATTTATAAGTTAACAAAGCACAGGAGCAGAATTAAGCCATTCGGCCCATCAAGTTTGCCCCGTCATTCCATCATGGCTGATCTTTCTTTCCTTCTCAACTCCATTCTCCTGCCTTCCACATAACTCCTGACACCTGTACTAATCAAGAAATTTATTATGATTTAGATATTATTACTTAGTGATATTATTATGACTTATTATATGATTTAGAAGTCCATTCTTTTTTGTTTTTGTTTTTGTTTTTGTTTTTTTTGTTTATTTTATTAGAAGTTAATACAGCACAAAACAGTACAGTGGAACCTAATTTTAGGTGCCAACTATGTAATACCGTAATCCATTCTATGTACAACCTCTAGTTTTATGTTATAAGAAGGAAGTAAGCAGGACAAGAAAAAGAAAACAATAGAAAGAGGAAAAAGTGGAAAAATAGATGGTAGAGAGTAGAAAAATAGAAGTCCATTCCTAAGAATGGAGATGAGGAGGAATTTCTTTATTAATTGTGAATCTACCACAGAAGGCCGTGGAGGCCATCATTGTACTTTTAAAGTGAAGATTGATAGGTTCTTGATTAGAAGTGCCCCTGTCCCACTTAGGAAACCTGAACGGAAACCTCTGGAGACTTTGCGCCCCAGCCAAGGTTTCCGTGCGGTTCCCGGAGGTTGCAAGTGATTGCCGGAGGTTGCAGGTAGTGGAAGCAGGTAGGAAGACTGACAAAAACCTCTGGGAACCGCACGGAAACAGGGAAACCTTGGGTGGGGCGCAAAGTCTCCAGAGGTTTCCGTTCAGGTTTCCTAAGTGGGACAGGGGCATAAGGGTGTTACAGGCTACGGCGAGAAGGCAGTAGAATGGGGTTGAGAGGGAAAAATAGATCCACCATGATCGAATGGCAGAGGAAACGCGATGGGCCAAATGGCCTAATTCTGCTCCTGTTTCTTACGGTTTTAGGGTCCATGGTAAATAAAATTTGCCCGACTTGCTTCAAAACCACACAGTACTCAGGAGAACTGTTTTTGTAAACTGGTGGAGATTGTCACAAAGTTACAAACAGGATGTGGAGGCTTTGAAGAGGGTGTAGAGGAGGTTTACCAGAACGCTGCCTGGATTAGAGGGCATTAGCGACAAGGATGGACAAACTTGGAACAAAAAGACACAACGTCCTGGAGTAACTCAGTGGGTCAGACCAGCAGCGCTGGGAGAATATGGATAGGTGACGTTTTGGGTTGGGACACTACTTCAGAGGTTGCAGGGAGACCTGATAGAAGGATATAACATTAGGAGAGCCATAGATAGAATAGACCTCTTTATCCCAGGGTGGAAATGTCAAAGTCTAGAGGGCAGAGCTTGAAGGAGAGAGGGACAAAGTTTAAAGGAGATGTGGGGAACAACTTATTTTACACGGAGAGAGTGCAGGTTGCCTGGAACCCATGCGGTCACAGCGAGAACGTGCAAACTCCACACAGACAGCTATTCCAGCTGCATCCTGAGTGTAGAATGTTCGTGGTGCACAAGATAATGGAAGTATTGACATTGGTTTTTCTTAGTTTTGCTGTATTAGTGGAAAAACTCTGTTATGCATGCTACCCAAACAAATCACCCCTACAAGTGTCAACAATCAAAGGTGTTTCATTGTCAAATGTACCAACAGCAGAATACTGAAATTCTTACTTGCTGCAGCTTAACAGGCCTGTAAACATAATACAGATAGATAAAATAAAATAATCAAAAATACAATAAATTAATATTATGGGGGAAAAATAGTGCAATGATTAGAGGAAGTTGTTAGTTAAAGCCATTCAGAGGTGAGTGTGGGAACAATAGTTATAAATAATAATAATAATAATGAATATTTATATAGCACTTTTCAACAAAACCAGTATTTGAACCAAAGTGCTTTACAGAGATTGATTAAATTAATTGAACAGATCAAATGTCAATAAATCCATACAAAACAAAAAAGAGAAAAAGAGAAAAAAGACACAGAACAATACACTGCAGAAATCAACATGAAACGTCCCCCCACAGCAGAATTCACTGTGAGGGAAGGCACTAAAAATATCCAGTTCTCCCCCTCATAGTCCACCCGAGGTCGGGGCCTATATCTGGCCTCCTCAGCCAACCCGGTGTTTTCAGGCCCTGAGGATATTTTATAAACAAATATTGTTTTTTGTGTACCTAATTACATTAAAAGTTCTAAAGAATGATCCCGACTCAAAATGTTGTCTAACCATTCCCTCCCAGATGCTGCCTGACCCACTGTATTACGGCAGAACTCTGTGTTTTCCATTAAAAGTTCGGTGGCAGATAACTTGAAGTTAAGATAAGTTATAGGAGCAGAATTAGCCCATCAAGTCTACTCCCCCATTCAATCAAGGGTGATCTATTTTTCCCTCTCAACCCCAATCCTCTGCCTTCTCCCCATAACCCTGACACCAAGAATCTGTCAATCTCTGCTTTAACAATATGCATTGACTTGGCCTCCACAGCCGTCTGTGGCGAATCATTCCACAGATTCGCCACCCTCCGACTAAAGAAATTCTCCTCATCTCCTTTCTAAAGGTACGTCCTTTTATTCTGAAGCTGGTGCAAGATTTCAGAGTGGAGGGGCCAGAATGTACAAAGGAGGAACTGCAGATACTGGTCTGAAGAAGGGTCCCGACCAGAAACGGCACCTATGTTCTCTAGTGATGTTGCCTGACCCATTGAGTTACTCCAGGCATACCATGAGGAGATTTCACAGCGGAGCAGTAAAATGGAGACACGATGAACTGCAGACGCTGGTTTACAAAAAAGGACACAAAGTGCTGGAGTAACTCTACTCCAGTTACTATAATAACATTTAAAAGACAGTTGGATAGATACATGAATAAGATATGTTTAAAGGGATATGGGCCAAACACGGGTAGGTGGGATTAGTGCATCTGGGGCATTTTGATCGCCATGGATAAGTATGGGCTGAAAGGCCTGTTTCCATGCTGTATGACTCTATGACATAAATCAGCAGGTCAGGTTGCATCTCTGGAGAACATAGATAAATAATGTTTTGGGTTAGGACCCTTTTTCAGACTGATGGCTTGACCAATAATGTCACCCAACCATGTCCTCCAGCGATGCTGTCTGATCCGCTGAGTTACTCAAGTACTTTGTGTCCCTTTTTTGCAAACCAGCATCTGCAGGTCCTTATGTCCCAATATTTGATCATCTTTGGTGATAAACAATTAATTGCATAACTTCATCTGGATATCTGTTGTATGTAAGAAGGAATTACACCGCAGATGGACACAAAACGCCGGAGTAACTCAACGGGTCTGGAGATAAGGAATAGGTAACGTTTTGTGTCGAGACACTTTGTGTTAAGTTCACTTGTTCCTTCCTTCACTTGTTTCCAGTCTATTTCAGAGTGAAATGTATGTTAGATAAATGTGTGTTCGTCTTTGCAACTTTTGACGATACATAGCCAATAAAACCTGCAATTAATTGATTTGAATTTGAATTATGGTTGGTAAAATATGCCAAAAATCTTAATTGCCAGTTAGTGCCACTGCTGATGTGACAACAGTTTGTTGCAAACAAAATGGCCACATCCGTTACCGTGGTTACAGTGATTGCCTTTTAATTACCTTTATTAAAACACAAGACAAGGAAGGATTTCTAAAACTATTCTGCAAAGCGGCACAGATAAGTTGTTTTTTTAAAGTGATCGATAACGTAACCATAACTCTCTGAGCTCGGGATTAAAAGCAGAATATTAACAGGTTTGTTAATCCCTTTGCAAAACCTGCCAATTAATGAGAATAGAAACTGACCATTATGTTTAAGAGTATCCAAGTAAATGTAAGTGAATGTAACCTAACAGCTTCCAGGTTGGTAGAGTCAGGGGCCACGCTGCAGCCAAGTCTGTGCGGGGAATTTTTGGCAACTTACCAACTGAAAGCATGCATATTGGCAGTACTAAGGGTTGTCTGTAACATATGCACTATAGAGCAAGTTATTGTGGGTATAACCAAGTACATAGAACAGTGCTGCACAGGAACAGGCCCTTCGGTCCACAGTCTCTGATGCCAAGAACTGCTTAGAACTCTTACTTGCCCGCACTTAATCCACATGCCTCCACCCCCTGCATATCCATGTGCCCATCCAAAAGCCTCTTAAATGCTACTATTGTATCTGCCTCCACCACCACCCCAGGCAGAGTGTTCCCAGGCACCCATCACTCTCTGTGTAAACCAACTTGCCTTTAAAGTTCCACTCACTTTAAAGGTATACCTTCTGGTATTTGAGATTTCCATCCTGGGAAAAAATGTTCTAACTGTCTAATCTATCAATTCTTCTCACGATGTTATATACTTCCATCAGGACTCAAATCAACTTTCAGCGACGCAGAGAAAACAATCCAAGCCTGTCCTGCTGAGTTACTCCAGCATTTTATGTATTCCAAAATCTGTCCAACTCCCTATAGCTAATCCCCCTCTAAACCAGGCATCATTCTGGTAAACCATCTCTGCACCCTCTCCAAAGCCCCCACATCCTTCCTACAACGGGGCGATTTCTGTTTCCATAAGCATTTTACCATATGTGTCATAAAGGAACTGCAGATGCTGGTTTAAAAAACCGAAGAGAGACTCAAAATGTTGGAATAACTCGGCGGGACAGGCAGCATCTCTGGAGAGAAGGAATGGATGATGTTTCGGGTCGAGATCCTTCTTCAGACATTTGACCTTATCTGTGTTAGTGCCACTCCAGACCCCGAACAGTACACTCATTGCTTCCCTGCTTCCTGATTTCTAGAGGGGGAAAGCCCAAAGCCTTTGATCCAATATATGGATTGGGCTGATCATCTGAGCGTATGCCCACTGGTTATATGCACCATACTTCACAACGTATATTCACGTTGCAAACTGTTCACTCTGCATTGAGAGCTGCACATTCTAGCTCATATATTAAAACATAGAACAGTGCTGCCCAAGAACAGGACCTTTGGCTCACAATGTCTGTGCTAAACATGATGTTAAGACCAATTGTACACTTTACTTTAGACTTTAGACTTTAGAGATACAGCGCATAAACAATAGACAATAGACAATAGGTGCAGGAGGAGGCCATTCAGCCCTTCGAGCCAGCACCGCCATTCAATGTGATCATGGCTGATCATCCCCAATCAGTGCCCCGTTCCTGCCTTCTCCCCATATCCCCTGACTCCAACCTACTCCAACTCTATTCATGGTTGAAATGCTTCAGCCCAGGTGTCAGCCTGGTAAATCTGCTCTGCACTCCCTCCAGTGCTATCACTTTCTTACTATAGCATGGCAACTGAAACGGCAGGCGGCACACCTCCAAGTGTGTTGTACACCACTGCCTCGGTTGCTTGTATTCCAAGCCCCAGGTAATTAAGCTAAGAACCCCATGACATAAACAGGACATTCATCCCACCGAGTCCGGACCGACAAGCGATCCCCGATCACTAGCACTATCCTACACACTAGGGAGAATTTTTTATAATTTGACGAAGCCCATTAACCTCCAAACCTATACGTCCTTGGAATGTGGGAGGAAACCGACGCACCTGTATAATCCCCATGTGGTTGGTCACGGGGAGAATGTACAAACTCTGTACAGCTTCTGCATAAGTCTCCTAGTGTGGAGGATAGAACTAGTGTGAATGGATGATCGTTGGGTGGCGGGGACAGTGGGCTGAAGCACCTGCGTCCACGCTGTATCTCTAACCTAATATAAACTAACAAGATAGTCGAGGCAGGCACTACAACAGCATTTTGGGTCGGGATGTACATTAATCAGAGTTCAGGTGAAATATTACCTGAACCGAAACGTCGCCTATCCATGTTCTTCAGAGATGCTGCCTGACCCGCTGAGCTACTCCAGCATTTCCAGTCTTTTTTTATAAACCAGTATCTGCGGTTCCTTGCGTTTCCTTATACTGTAGATGTTCTGCAAATTTCATCAGACCCTCAGTACTGGAGCAAGTCCCACAGTAATGGTGATGAAGGATAACAAAGCAACAGCAACATTGTATTTGTTGTTGATCTGTGACATGGCCAGTATCGTTTTATTCAAGTTAGTAGTTGAACAGCATTTAAAATATACTTAGACAGGTTATAGGATAGGAAAAGTTTAGAAGGATATGGGCCAAATGCAGGCAAGTGGGGGCTAGCTTAGATGAAGCATCTTGGTTGGTATGGATGAGTTTGGCCAGAGAGCATGTTTTCATGCTGCATGAGTCTATGGCTCAGTCTGAGAGTGACATTATTTCACAGTCTTGCAGCTTAGTTACCAAAAAAAGCCTATTGTCCAACTTCTCAAAGGAAGGGCTACTAAAACAGTAATGGTTCTCAAAGCCTTGGCAGCCCCTCACTGTTGGATGAAGCTTCTGACTAGTTGGGGTAAGTGGATTATTTGGGAATAACATTGCACAATATTTGCATAATTGCCAAAGTATGATACAGGTCGCTGACAATATACAACGGGGCCGTTTGCACTCTGATTTATGCTGCTGGAGTACCATATTTAGCACTATTGATCAAAGCAGGAGCCTGATGGATAAATTGGCAAATTATTAGCAAAGGGGGCGGCACGGTGCCACATCAGTGGAGCTACTGCCTTACAGTGCCAGAGACCCGGGTTCAATCCTGATTACGGGTGCTGTCTGTACAGAGTTTGTACGTTCTTCCTGTGACCTGCATGGGTTTTCTCCAGGATCTCCGGTTTCCACACTGCAATGACGTACAGGTTTGTAAGTTAATTGGCTTGTTAAAAATTATAAATTGTCCCTAGTGTGTGTAGGATTGAGTTAGTGCACAGGATCGCTGGTTGGCGAGGATGCGATGGGCCAAAGGGCCCGTTTCCACGCTGTATCTCTAAACTAAAAATAACCCAGTGCTAGAATAACTAGTGGCTCAGTGCAAACTCTGGTGGTGGTTCCAACGCCAGAAACCCAGGTTCGACCCTGACTACAGGAGCTGCCTGTGCAGAGTTTGCACGTTCTCCCTGTGGCCACGTGGATTTTCTCCAGGTTCTCCTGTTTCCTCCCATTTTCCAAAGACGAGCAGGTTTGTTAGTTAATTGGCTTCTGTAAATTGTGTAGAATAGAACTAGTGTATGGGGGGGATTGCTGGTCGGCGTGGGCCGAAGGGCCTGTTTCCGTGCTGTATCTCTAAACTAAACTAAACACTGAGCTGACTGTAAACATATTGATTCTGAACACATCAGCGAAGGCAACGTGGGCGTAGGAGTCGCTGGGTTCTGGAGGTCATTGAGAGGAGCCAGAGGAAGCAAAGGCACTGCTCCCAATCAGTCAATGCTCCACAAATGTGATGCACAGGAGAACAGCCAAGACACAGGGAAACGCAAGGAACTGCTGCTGGTGCTGGAATCTTGAGCAGAACACAAAGTGCTAGAGGAACTCAGTGGGTCAGGCAGCATCTGCGGAGGGAAATCTCCTGAAGAAACAACTTCTGCCCATTCCCTCCACAGATGCTTCCTGGCCCGCTGAGTTCCTCCAGCACTTTGTGTTTAGCCAATGTAATCACCCTTGCTCAGGGAGAGGAAATAATGAAATAGAAAGCATTGGTTATTCGAAGCAAAACCCAAAATGCTGGAGGAACTCCGTGGGTCAGGCGGCATCTGTGGAGGGAAATGGGCCGGTGACGTTCCAGGTTGGGATTCTTCTTCGGACTGATTGTAGTAGGGGGCGGAAAGCTGGAAAAGAGAGGCGACAACATCTGGCAAGTGATAGGTGGGTATGTGGGGGGGGAGGGGGTGGCTTGATTGGCAAATGGGTGGAGTAACTGACAATGGCTGGAGGTGTAAAGGAGACAAAATTATGTCAGATATATATATAGCGCGAGAAGAGAGATATGTAACAGGGAGATGGGTGGAAGAGGACAGGGGGTGGAGAGGTGGGATGGTGGGAGAACACCATGTCTGTCAGGGTGGTGACACAGGAAAGAGAGTATTACTTACAATGTCCATTCCGTTGGGTTGTCAGCTATCCAAGCAGAACATGAGGTGCTGTTCCTCCAGTTTGTGCGTGGCTTCACCAGCATCTGCAGATCCTTATGTCACCATCGGCTATTCTGATAGAGCTTGTCGACCAGATTTTAGAATTCTTGATTTTGAACTAAACGAAAAGCAAGTGACAATATACTAAGGGGAAGAGGCGATCAATTGATTGGGTAAAAGGGAACGGAATAAACGGCGTGGACTTTCATTGATGCCCCACTTGCTTCTTGCACACTGGAAAGGGATGCAGAATGATTGCAATGCCTGGTTGCAGTGCCACCTCTATGACCAGCACACAAAGAGTCGCCTGGCTTGGACGCCATCTTGGATCACTGCAGTAAATAAAAGATTGATTGACACAGCCTGAGTAAACAGAGCGATTTCATGATTCAATACTCTTGGAATTATGCAGTCACTGAATGCAAAATGATGTTTCACTGCTTGCCCTTGAGCTTCCAGGAATTAAAGATTAATCTTCTGGAAACTGTCAGACAAGAATCTTACACAGAGGTAGCCTTTGCGGTGCGTGGGAGATCTGTATACATTTGGCCATTCTCATTTCTGTTGTAGAAACTAGAACAGAACAGAGCTGAGGAGATAGACACAAAATGCTGGAGTAACTAAGGAGGTTTGGCAAGCAGTTAGTTATCAACCAATTGATAATTAAAAGCTTGTCTGCCTTCTCAGTAAAGAGTCAAGGGTGTTTAATTGTCATGTGTACTGACAACAGAACATTGAAACTCTTACTTGCTGCAGCATAACAGGACTGCTAAAACAATAAAGATAGATAATATACAATAAAACAAATAAATTAATGACCACGATAATAGTGCAAAAAGGTACCCGGATGTGTCGTCGAAGGACGAGAAGCTGAAGCGAGGAAGTGGAAGCCAAATAGCCGAATGGAAACAAAGCCGAAACGCCAAATAACCGAAAGTGCGGGACGCCTAATAGCCAACTAACCGAATGGCTGTGTCGCCTAAAAGCAAACTCACCGAATGTCTGCTCTGCCGAAACGCCACCTAACTGAAAGGTTGCGTCACCTACAAGCCAACTGACCGAATGCCGCTCTGCCGAAAAGTCAAATAACGGACATGATGTCGCCGGGGGGCGGGACTTGTCAGCGATTGTTCCAGACCCCCCCATGTCCATCACATCACTGGCCGGTGGAGACGGGAGAGTGCGGGTCATTTTCCCACACAAGCCATTATTTGACTTTTCGGTGAGATTGAAATTCCAATTCAGAATAACCTGCAATATTGGGAGGGACCTCATTTGCAACTTACCAAATAGTGAAAGGCCTGGATAGAACATAATCAATGAAGTTGTCTAGACGCAAAACTAATTTTTTTTCTGAAATGATGGGATGTAGATGTACCTGGCATAGTCAGCCTTCCTCGATTTCCTCTCGAAGGTGACGAAGACATCATCTCCAGTCAGTGCACTCCTAAAAATGAAGATACAGCCACGTTGCAGTTGGGTATATTTCTGTACAGGACGTTGGTGAGGCTGCAATTGGGGAATTGTGTGGTGGTTTGGTCAGTCACCCTGCAATAAGAAGGATGTCATTCAGCGGGAAAGATTTATAAGGATATTGCCAGGACTCGAGGGGCTGAGCTATAGGGAGAGGTTGGGCCGCCAAGGACTTTATCCCTTGCAGCACATGAGGCTAAGGGGTGATCTTATAAAGGTGTATCAGATCATGATGGCAATAGATAGGGTGAGTGCACAGTCTTTTTCCCAGAGTAGGGGAATCATAAACTAGAGGGCGTAGGTTTACGGTGAGAGGGGAAAGATTTACTAGAAACCAACTTTTTCACTCTACCTATTATTTTTCAGCTACTCTATCAGTTTGAACAGGACCTGGGAAAAGGCAGTTTTGGTGTCGTCATCCAAGCCACACACATCCCCACAGACACCAAGCGGGCTATCAAAATACTCAACAAAGAAAAGGTAGGGTCCTTACCATAAAAATATATATTTTGCATGTGTTTGAGGACGGACGAAAGCACTGCCAGTGCAGGGCATATTGTCCATGGGAGTGGAAAGATGATGAACACGGGCCGGTGGTGGATGTGAGGTGGATATTGGTCTCCTAATCTGAGGAAAGACATTCTTGCCATAGAGGGAGTATAGAGAAGGTTCACCAGACTGATTCCTGGGATGTATGGACTTTCATATGAAGAAAGACTGGATAGACTCGGCTTGTACTCGCTAGAATTTAGAAGATTGAGGGGGGATCTTATAGAAACTTACAAAATTCTAAAGGGGTTGGACAGGCTAGATGCAGGAAGATTGTTCCCGATGTTGGGGAAGCCCAGAACAAGGGGTCACAGTTTAAGGATAAAGGGGAAATCTTTTAGGACCGAGATGAGAAAAACATTTTTTGCACAGAGTATGGTGATTCTCTGGAATTCTCTGCCACAGAATGTAGTTGAGGCCAGTTCATTGGCTATATTTAAGAGGGAATTAGATGTGGACCTTGTGGCCAAAGGGATCAGGGGGTATGGAGAGAAGGCAGGTACAGGATACTGAGTTGGATGATCAGCCATGATCATATTGAATGGCGGTGCAGGCTCGAAGGGCAAAATGGCCTACTCCTGCACCTATTTTCTATGTTTCTATGTTTCTATGAAGCAGAACATCTGAACTGTTTGATGGTGTGAGGCAAGTCAAGTCCAGATGATGTCAAGTCAAGTCAAATCAAGGATAGACACAAAATGCTGGAGTAACTCAGCGGGCCAGGCAGCATCTCTGGAGCCAAGGAAGGGGTGACGTTTCAGGTTGACACCCTTCTCCTTCAAATCAAGTTTAGTTGGCGTAAAGTTGAGTCAAGTCAAGTTGACGTCTGGTAACGTGAAGTCAAGTCAAGTTAAGTCAAGTCAAATCAAGTCTTGTTGACGTTAAGTCAAGTCTAGCTGACGTCAAGTTAACGTCAAGTTAGCGTCAAATCTAGTTGACATTAAGTCAAGTCAAGTCGTCAAGTCAAGTCAAGTTTAGTTTAGTTTAATTTAGTTTATAATTGTCACATGCACCGAGGTACAGAGAAAAGGTTTTGTTTGCGTGCTACCCAGTCAAAGAAAAGACTATTATACATGATTACAAGACACATCCACAGCGCACAGAGAAAGGATAAAGGGTACACATTCTTGTGTAAAAATATAACATTGAGGTGTGATAAAGTTTGATTAAAGATAGTTCAAAGGTCTCCGATAAGGACGATGGGAGGTCAGTATAGTTGATGTAACGTCAAGTCAAATTAAGCCACCAAGTGGAGTTTGTTGTCCGCTCTTCAGGTGCGGTGAGGAGCCGGTAAAATTGCAATCATGTTTGCAGCAGCATCACAGGCAGCGCACACAAATATAAAATATTCATGAATCATACTCAACTTCTGCAAATATTTCCTCAAATAACAACTTTAAGCGAGACATACACAATTAGAAAGCAAGTGCTTGGTAGTGCAAGAGGCAGTGCGTGGCGTTCCATTGCCAAGAGAGGATTAGGGTTGTGCAGTTTGGTTCAAAAACATGATGGTTGCAGGGAAGTAGCTGTTCCTGAGCCTGGTGGTGTGGGACTTGAGGCTTCTGTACCTCCTGCCCGAAGGTAGCAGCGAGAGGAGGTCATGGGCTGAATGGAGGCCATGCGGACAGACAGTTCCAGGTTACTCACAATGACCAGAAAGTCACATTTCAGCCGTTGAGCAAATACCCGCCTTTGGTAGACGACGGTACACAAAAATGCTGGAGAAACTCAGCGGGTGCAGCAGCATCTATGGAGCGAAGGAAATAGGCAACGTTTCGGGCCAAAACCCTTCAGCTCTTTTTGGATGGTATATCACGCTGCCGCATGTGGCAGCACTTCATGTACATGCATTTGATGGTGAGGAGAGCTGTGCCCGCGATGGACCGGGCTGAATCCACTCTCACTAGGTGTGAAGCTCTGTCATTATTCTCTTGCATCTCTAGTGTGTATCTCTAGTGCAGAGTGTGTATCGGCGATTTTACGGGACAGTGTTGACAGGTGCGTGTCTCAACTTTCTTCAGTAATGGACAGCAGCTTTAAGAGTTTCTGCTCTCCCCACCATCAAATGCATCTACAGCAAGCGCTGCCTCAAGAAGATGGCATCTACAATCAAGGATTCCCCCCAAATTCAGCCCGTGCCCTCTTCTCGCTGCTATTGTCACGCAGGGGGTACAGAAGTCAAGTCTCACACCCACACCATAGGACGGCACAGTGTCACGGCGGTCGAGTTGCTGCCTTACAGCGCCAAAGACCCGGGTTTGATCCCAACTACGGGTGCTGTCTGTACGGAGTTTATACGTTCTTGGCTTGTTGTGTGACCGTGTGGGTTATCTCCGAGATCTTCAGTTTCCTCATGCACTCCAAAGTCGTACTGGCTTGGCATCAATGTAAATTGTCCCCCTGTGTGTGTAGGATAGTGGATAGTGTTAAAGTATGGGGATCGCTGGTCGGCGTGGACTCGGTGGGTTGGAGAGCTGTTTCTGCGCTGTTTCGCTAAACTAAACCAAACTAAACAAAACCACCAGTTTCATGAACAGATACTTTCCTCAAACCATCATGTTTTTGGACCAACCTGTACAACCCGACAAGCTCAATGCTTCAGCTATGTGTTCAGCTATTTTACCAGGATGTGCACTGGGACTTTGAGCTCTTCATGGATGTATGGAACATATACGGTAGTGCGAACATACAGCTTTAACACTGGGAAGGCAGCTTACTCTACCCGCACCAAATTACACTCAGGGTGCCTGACTATGCAGGGGATGGAAGGACATGGATGAGATTAGCTTATCATGGCATTGTGTTCTGCTTAGAGTTTAGAGATACAGCATAGAAACATCCCCTTCGTTCCACCAGGTCCCTGACGATCACCCATTCACACTAGTTCTACATTATCCCAATTGCTCACCCACACCACCACACACCTGCGACTATTTACATGGGGCCAATTAGCCTACAAACCCGCACGTCCTTGAGATGTGGGGGGAAATCGGAGCACATGGAGGAAACTCGCGTGGTCATAGGAAGAGCATGCAAACTCCACACAGACAGACAGCACCCCAGATCAGGATCGAATCCATATTCCCTGGCGCTGTGAGGCAGCAGCTCTAGCAGCTGCGCCACTGTGCCATACAGTCTGGCCTCGGCTGCTGTCAGTGTGGAGTTTGCACATTCTCCACATGACCGCGTGGATTTTCTCCGGGTGCTCCGGTTTCCTCCCGCGTCCCAAAGATGTACAGGTTTGTAGGTTAATTGGCCCTCTGCAAATTGCCCCGAATGTGTAGGGAGTGGATATGATAGTGGGATAACATAGAACTAATATGAACGGGTGATCAATGGTTGGCAGGGACATGGTGGGCCGAAGGGCCTGTTTCCATGCTGTTCCTTTCAATCAATCAATCAACCAATGCCACTTCCTCTGGACTCACAGGTTAAAGATCAAGAAGATTGGTCAATTGTAAACCCAGGGAGCTTGACAACAATTGCAATGCCATGGGTATTGGCTGTGAACAAAATGAACTCACACCAGGAAATAGGTGAAGTATCAGAGAGCACAATACTTATACCATCAATAGGTGACTAGTCAATTTATACATTGTTACTATAACAACATTTAAAAGACCTTTGGGCAGGTTTAGAAGAATATGGGCCAAATGTGAGCATGTGGGACTAGTGCATCTTGGCCCTCATGGATAAGTTGGGCCTAAGGTTGGGCCTGTTTCCGTGCTGTATAACATTGACTCTATGACTAACTATTGTAGTTTTCAAGTGACTTTTGTCTTCTCGTTTCAGGCTGGAAGCTACGCTGTGAAAATGTTGGAGAGAGAGGTTGCCATCTTGAAGATGGTGAAGCATGAGCACATCATTAAACTGGATGAGGTTTACGAAACTACGAAGGTAATGCTTTTGATTGAATAAAACATTTAAAATCTTTGAGAACGCCAATGTTGCATGTTCTCCAAACTGGTTGTGATTGCTCCTGAATGTTGGTGTAACATCTGGGAAGCTTGTACTGTCTGCGAGTTTAATTTTTGTATTGAATGACGTATACAGCATGGAAAAGACCCTCCGGCCCACCGAGTCCACGCCGACCATCGATCACCCGCTCACACCAGTTCTATGTTATCCCACGTTTGCATCCACTTCCTACACACTAGGGGCAAATTTATAGAGGGTCAATAAACGTACGTCTTTGGGATGTGAGAGAAAACTGGAGCACTGGAGAAAAACCACAATGTCACAGAGAGAACATGGAAAAACTCCACGCTGGCAGCTCCCGAGGTCAGGATCGAACCTGGGTCCCTGGCGCCGTGAGGCAGCAGCTCCACCAGCTGCGTTACAAGAATCAAGAATGTAGGAAAACAAGCTTAAGCCATTAAATTAGTTGGATCCTATCATGATCAAACCAGTTTATTTTGCTGAGAAAATTTGTATAAAAATTGGGTTAACATGAAAAATATTTGTAATTTCAATTATATTATGAAGTTAGCATAAAATAAAACATGTTATATTACACCTTTACAGTTCCCCAGGGAAGTATTTACCATTAATAAAAGAACACTTGAGAACATTTAATTAGATCACAGCTGATCCATATCACCACTCAATCTATTCACCGCTATAATCCTTATTTAATAAAAACTTTCCAGGCTAATTTGAACTTTTCAACTGGCTCACTGCTTTGCACGGGAAGTGTTCTAGATTATGTCATAGATCTTTCTTTTGTTTCAAGTGCTTGCTTTTTCAAGCAAACCGTATTTATTTATGTAAAGACACAGTCCTAGAGACACTCAGCAGGTCAGGCTGCCTCTCTGGAGGGGAATGTACAGACAATGCTTCGGCAAGACTTTTCAACAGGGTAGACAGAGCATAAAACATAGAACAGTACAGCACAAGAACAGGCCCTTCGGCCCACAATGTCTGTGCCAAACATAATGCCAAGACCAACTCTTATCTGCCAGCACATGATCCATATCCCTCTATTCCCTGCACTGCCATGTGCCCATTCAAGACCTTCTTAAACGCTACTATTGTTTATGCCTCCACCACCACCCCTGGCAGCAGATTCCAGGCGCTCGCCATATTCTGTGTAAAAACCTTGCCCCGCACATCTCCTTTAAACTTTGCCCCTCTCTCCTTAAAGCTATGCCCTCTAGTCTTTGACATTTCTACCCTGGGGATAAAAGGCTGTGACTGTCTACCGTATTTATGCCACAGTGCCGAGGCATTGTTCTTTCGATGAGGTCTTAGAACAGAGGAATCTTCAAGTTTACGTGAAGGTGAAACGTTCCATAGAACCTACTCAAGCACAGTGACAAAGTTGTCTTTGTCAATATTTGGGCAACACAGAGGCGCAGCTGGTAGAGCTGCTGCCTCATAGCGCCAAAGGCACGGGTTCCATCCTGATACTGGGTGATGTTTATGTGGAGTTTGCACATTTTCCCTGTGACTGTGTGGCCAACCGAATTAAAGACATCCCCCACCCCGATCATTCCTTCTCCTCCCTGCTCCTGTCTGGCAGAAGGTAGAGAAGCATGTGCTTCTTCCCCTCTGTTATCAGGCTACTGAACATTCCATGAGCTAGGGTACTGCCCGACTCACCTCTACCCCATTGCGGGCAGTGGACTTTGTCTCTGGAGCTGATGCGCTACAATGCTGAGAACCATATTCTGCACTCTGTATCTTCTCCTTTGTTCTGCCTATAGTTATTGAGTTTGACCATTATATTTACATATTATCTGATCTGTTTGGACAACATGCAATACAAAGCTTTCCACTGTACCTCGTTACATGTGACAATAATAAATCTAAACTCATTACTAATATCTAAAATAGATACAGGTACATACAAGGTAGGCTTCTTAATGGGGCCACTTTCTCAGGGGTCTAAACTTACAACATCATGCCTTTCACGACTAACCCAATACTTACCCAAATAGGAACATTCCCATTCAAGATGAATTAGAAATTCATCTAAAATATCATATGCAAGCCTCTTTAAAATCATGACTTGCAAATTTTTTTGAAGAAATGATACAACATGGAAATAGGCCCTTCGGCCCACCAAGTCCACACTGACCATTAATCACCCGTTCACACTAGTTCTACGTTATCCCACTTTATCATTCACTCCTTGCACACTAGGGGACAATTTACTGAGGGACAATTAACCTACAAACCCACACAACTCTAAAGCCTCCACATATTTCCTGTACTGGGGACGACCAGAATTGCACACAATAACATTTTGAGTTTAGATGAGTTTAGTTTCAAGATACAGTATAGAAACAGGCCATTCAGCTCACCGAGTCCATGCCAACCATCGATCACCCACACACTAGTTCTATCTAACACACTAGGGGTAATTTACAGAAGCCAATAAACCTACAAGCCGACATATCTTTGGGATGTGGGAGGAAACTGGAGCACATGGGGAAAATCCACGTGGTTACAGGGAGAACACACAAGCTTGTATGTTAGTATTCATAGCAAAAGGATTTGAGTATAAGAGCAGGGAGGTACTACTGCAGTTGTACAGGGTCTTGGTGAGACCACACCTGGAGTATTGCATACAGTTTTGGTCTCCTAATCTGAGGAAAGACATTCTTGCCATAGAGTACAGAGAAGGTTCACCAGACTGATTCCTGGGATGTCAGGACTTTCATATGAAGAAAGACTGGACAGACTCGGCTTGTACACGCTAGAATTCAGAAGATTGAAGGGGGATCTTATAGAAACTTACAAAATTCTTAAGGGGTTGGACAGGCTAGATGCAGGGAGATTATTCCCGATGTTGGGGAAGTCCAGAACAAGGGGTCACAGTTTAAGGATAAGAGGGAAGTCTTTTAGGACCAAGATGAGAAAATCATTTTTTACACAGAGAGTGGTGAATCTGTGGAATTCTCTGCCACAGAAGGTAGTTGAGGCCAGTTCATTGGTTATATTTAAGAGGGAGTTAGATGTGGCCCTTGTGGCTAAAGGGATCAGGGGTGTATGGAGAGAAGGCAGGGATGGGATACTGAGTTGGATGATCAGCCATGATCATATCGAATGGCGGTGCAGGCTCGAAGGGCCGAATGGCCTACTCCTGCACCTATTTTCTATTTGTCTATGTTTCTATGTAACTCCGCACAGACAGCATCCGAGGTCAGGATCGAACCTGGGTCTCTGCTGCTGTGAAGCATGCTAAAGTGCTGAGTCAATCATTTTGTCGGCCGTGTAGCAAAACTGTCCTTTGTACTAGTCAGGATAACTGACAATGTTAACGTCACAAGAAAATAATTTGTTGAACACTGCTCACATTCTTTCCCAAACTCAACAGCTGAGTCACAAATGAGAAGATGTTTGTGTCTGTTCATTATTTAATTGAAAGTAAAGGGCCCTTCCTCCACTGGCGCTGTGATGGAACTGAACTGGGAAGAGGGAGGGTTTCATATGGACCTCCTGTAGTGGAGAATCGAATGCTTGCAGCCATTTCTGGGTGTCCTTGGTAACATAGCCACACATTGCATGGGCAGTAATTGACGCCACCCCTCCATCTCCCCCATAACACTCAACGCTGCACTCACTTTACTCCTGAGCGACCACAGCAGAATATTTGCATTGCTAAGGGGTTTGTGTTGGTTATGTGAACGATGGGGCATATGGCTGAATGATTTCCACGACAGATACATCACGACATACCCTCGGATTCAGAACTGCCAAGACAATGAGAGCAGAGTGTGTTTTGTGTTTGGATACTGTTCTCCGCTATTATGTTGCAGGCTTCCCACAGGCATTTTCTCTGTTTGTTTCACTGTTACCATGGTGTAGGCAACAATGCAAGACCCCGAGGGCAGTGCGTGGTCCAACTAAACAAAACCCGGATTTTAACGTGCTTCTTCCCTAAGTCTCGTAGATGAAAAGGAGTGATAGAGTCGCACAGCACGGAAACAGGCCCTTCGGCCCAACTTGTCCATGCCGACCAAGATGCCCATCTATTGTAAGCTCTGCGCATTTGCCCAAGTTTGGCTGAGGCAAGGAATTGCAGATTCAGGTTACAAATAAAGAAACAAGGTGCTGGAGTAACTCAGCAGATCAAGGAGCATCTCTGGAGAACATGGATTGGTGACCTTTCGGATCAGGAGCCTTTCATCCGTCTGAACAAGGCGTCAGACCTTTACCATCCATCTATCTGTCCAAATGCATTTTAAATATTTTTGCGTACCTGCCTCAACTACTTCCTTCAGCAGCTCGTTCCATATACCCACCACCCTCTGTGTGAGAAAGTTGTCCCTCAATTTCCTATTACACCTTGTGGTTTCAGCCGAAGATAGACACAAAAACCTGATGTAACTCAGCGGGGCCAGACAGCATCCCTGGAGAAAAGGAATAGGTGATGTTTCGGGTCGGGACCCTTCCTTCCCCTCTCATCTGAAACTTGTGGGTCTTGATTCCCCTACACCGGGGAAAAGACTCTATGCATTCACCCTATCTATTTCCCTCATGATTTTCTACACCTCTATAAGATCATCCCTCAGCCCCCTGCATTCCAAGGAATAAAGTCCTAGCCTGTCCAATCTCTCCCTGTCGCTCTTCCTCCAGTCCAAGCACCATTCTCGTAAATCTTCGCTGCACCTTTACCATCGTAATGGCATCTTTCCTACCAAAACTGAGCACCATAATCCAAGTACTGTCCAAATATAAACCTAAGACGAAAATAGAAAATTTTAATATAGAACATAGAACAGCCCACAATGTCTGTGTCAAACATAATTCCAAGACCAACTCTCCTCTGCGTACACAGATTCTATATCCCTCCATTCCCTGCATATCCATGTGCCTATCCATACGTTTCTTAAACACCACTATCGCATCTGGATCAACGCCCACCCCTGGCAGCGTGTTCCAGGCACCCACCACCTTCAGCATAAAAAAACCTGCCCCGCACATCTCCTTTAAACTGCCCACCTCACCTCAGAGCTGAACCCGGAGGAAACCCACAGAATCACAGGGAGAACCTGCAAACTCCACACAGAGGTCAGGATTGAACTCACATCTCTGGCCCTGTGAGGCGGCGGTGGCTTTGGGTGATGCTAGTGAAGTTATTGCCAAAGTACAAACCACTGGCCGATGCACACTCTAACCTTCTCCATCTCTCCTCACTCACCTAGAAAGTCTACCTGGTCATTGAGTTCTGTAAACTCGGGGAGTTGAAGGGAGTTCTGACAGAGAAAGGCCACTTGAGTGAATCAGAAACCAAACACATCATCACCAGCTTGGCCAGCGCAATCTTTTACCTCCACAGAAACGGTAAGATGCCCGGGACACTAACTGTCTTGTAGTCATCATTGTAATTGGTCATTGTTCAGTATTATCATTCACAGAAAAGTTGTGTGATTTCATTCACCAAATCCACCCAAGGTATATTTTGGCTTGGCTTGTTTTTTGGCTCTTTCTCAAGAAAGCGGGCAGCTTTTACTTCAATTTAGCTTTGGTTTAGATTAGTTTAAAGATACAGCGTGGAAACAGGCCCCTCGGCCCACCGAGTCCGCGCCGACCATCGATCACCCGTTCACACAAGCTCTATGTTATTCCACTTTCTCAGACATTCCCGGCACGCTTGGGGGCAATATACAGAGGGCCCAATTCACCGACAAACCCGCACGTCTTTGGAATGTGGGAGGAAACCGGAGCACGTGGTTGAAACCCACATGGTCACTGGGAGAACGTGCAAACTCCACACAGACAGTACCTGAGACCAGCAACGAACCCGTGTCTCTGGTGCTGAGGCAGCGGCTCTACCCGCTGCACCACTGGGACACTCTATCTTTTTCTTAAACAATGTGTAAAGATCCATCTTTCAAAAGGTGGTGTATGTGTGTGTATGAAGGTTAGTGTGTGAAGGTGTGTGTGTGTATATATATAGAAACATAGAAAATAGGTGCAGGAGTAGGCCATTCGGCCCTTCGAGTCTGCACCGCCATTCGATATGATCATGGCTGATCATCCAACTCAGTATCCCATCCCTGCCTTCTCTCCATACCCCCTGATCTCTTTAGCCACAAGGGCCACATCTAACTCCCTCTTAAATATAGCCAATTAACTGGCCTCAACTACCTTCTGTGGCAGAGAGTTCCACAGATTCACCACTCTCTGTGCAAAACAGGTGACAAGGTTTGTGTATGTGCGTGCCTGTGAGTGCAGGTGTGTGTGTGTGTGTGTGTCTGTGTCTGTGTGTGTGTGTGTGTGTGTGTCTGTGTCTGTGTGTGTCTGTGTGTGTGTGTGTGTATGTGTGATGGTTTGTGTGTGTGTGTGTGTGTGTGTGTGTTTGAGCAAACATTACAAGCCTAGCGTCGTCGATGTTTGGACAATGATCAGACATGCATGTGCACATTGGCCCCAAAATTGCATTCATCTGGCTCTGTTCCACTCTGGAACTCTCATTATTTTACTGACCTCCCCAGCATTGCAGAGATCTACAGGAGTTGCTGCCTCACAAAGGCAGCCAGCATCAACAAGGACCCGCATCACCCTGGCTACACTCTCATTTTACTCCTGCCATTAGGAAAAGCGTGTAGGAGCCTGAAAACTGTAATGTATAGGTTCAGGAGCAGCTTCTTCACAACAGCCATCAGGCTATTGAACACTACGAACTCCAACTAAACTCTGAACTACAAACTGCCTGGGTTGCACTAGTTTAGTTTAGTTTAATGTATTGTCACTTGTACTGAGGTACAGTGAAAAGCTTATGTCGTGTGCTAACCAGTCAGCAGAAAAGCAATTCATGATTACAATCGATCCATCCACAGTGTACAGTGCACTAGAGACTTTGGGCTTTGCTTTGTTTTTTGCACAAATAGTTTATTTTTAAATGTATTTAACTGTATTTTTACATTTGTTTATTATATTATCTATAGTGTACTGAGAAATAATGTCATTATTCCTTTTTGGTACATACAACAATTCAATACTCTCGATCTTGACCTTGGTTATGTTTATTCCCTTCCTCAGATATTATTCACAGGGATCTGAAGCTGGAAAACATTCTCGTGAAGGGTAATGATAACCGAGAGGATGAAGAACTGAAACTCAACATCAAAGTAAGTCTGAAGTTTAGGGAGGAACTGCAGATGCCGGTTTAAACCAAAGATAGACACAAAAAGCTGGAGGAACTCAGCGGGTCAGGCAGCATCTGCGGAGAGAAGGAATAGGTGACGTTTCGGCTCGAGACCCTTCTTCACACTGAGAGTCAGAGGATGCCCCTGAATTTCAGTCTGAAGAAGGGTCTCGACCCGAAACATTACCTATTCCTTCTCTCCAGAGATCCTGCCTGACCCGTTGAGTTATGCACCTGTCCCACTGTCGAAAGTGCTTTCCGCTTCTTCCATGTTTCTTCTAAAAAATTCAAAACCTGCCGCGACTAAAAATAGGTTGCCGTTTTAAAAATCGGTATTTTTTTAGTCGAAGCCGGTGGCGATGCTAGTGGAAGGTGGTTGCCGGAGGTTGCAGGTAGTGGAAGGTAAGACCGTTTTGAATTTTTTGAAACAATCGACGGAACATAAAAGAAGCAGAAACCACTTTCAACCATTAAGGAGACTGACAAAAACCTCCGGGAACCGCACGGAAACCTAGGGTGGGGCGCAAAGTCTCCAGAGGTTTCCGTTCAGGTTTCCTAAGTGGGACAGGGGCATTACTCCAGCTTTTTGTATCTATCGATGTATCTGACTGCTGGTGTATCCCTCTCCTGCACAGACTTCCCATTCACCCCTCCATCTAAGCACAACGCAATGGGCCGGAATTGGACAGATTGTAGTAAGAACGAAATGTACTGGAAGCCCTCAGTGGGTCAGGAACCATCTGTGGGGAGGAAAATGTACCAGACTGATGCCTGGATTAGTGGGTATCAGCTACAGGGAGTGGTTGGACAGACTTGGATTGTTTTTGTCTCAAGAATGGTCTCGACCCGTAACATCACCACATCGCCTATCCATGTTCTCCGGAGATGCGGCCTGACCCGCTGAGTTACTCCAGCACATTGTGTCTTTTTTTTGAGAACCAGCGCCTGCAGTTCCCTGTTTGCCCAATAGATTATTGAGTTAGTTGGTGTCTGTTACTTCATGCTATCACCAGGCTTTGTTTCTCCCCCCCACAGGTGACCGATTTTGGTTTGTCCGTGTTGAAGGATGGAGCGGGAGTCGGCAGTGAGTCCATGCTGCAGGACACGTGTGGCACGCCGTTATACATGGGTATAGGGCGTGAACTTTAACCACATCACACGGTGGGAGGCCAACATTGAGCTGCCATTTTTGGCCTCCGCTCTCCATTGCTAACGCTTGTCCTCTTATTCAACAGCCCCGGAAATCATCAACAACTATGACTACAGCCAGCAATGCGATCTCTGGAGCATTGGCATCATCATGTACACTCTGTACGTACACGACCCATAGACTGTTGAGGGGGTTTCGTGCTGGTTCTTAACTAGGGGGCAGCACAGTGGTGCAGCGATAGAGTTGCTGCCTCACAGCACCAGAGTCCCCGGCCTTGGGAGCTGTCTGTGTGGAGTTTGCATGTTCTCCCTATGACCACATGGGTTTCCTCCGGGTGCTCCTGTTTCCTCCCACAGCCCAAAGATGTGCAGGTTTGTAGGATAATAGACTTCTGTCATTTGTCCCTAATGTGTGGGATGGAATGAGTGTGAACTGGTGATCGTTGGTCAGCATAAGCTCAATGGGCCGAAGAGCCTGTCTCCACACTCTATTGTTAAACTAAACTAAATTAAAGTAATGTGACGTAAATATGTCTAGGAGAAAATTGAATCTAAATTATCACAATTTCTGCACAAAGCATCTCACTACTCTCAGAACTATCAGCTCATGCAATCCTTACATGACATCCATAAAGTGATGTTGAAACATGGAACTGCAAGATGTTAGTTCACAAAAAAGGACACAAAACTGTTTAGAGTTTAGAGATACAGCGGCGTGGAAACAGGTCCTTCGGCCCACAGAGTCCATGCTGACCATCAATCACTCTTACACAATAGTTCTATGTTGTCCCACTTCCTCATCCAGTCCCTACACTCCAGGGGCAATTTACAGAGGTGCAATTAACCTACACATCTATGGGGATGTGGGAGGAAACCGAAGCACACGGAGAAAACCCGTGCGGACACAGGGAGAACGTGCAAACTCCACACAGACAGCATCCAAGGTCAGGATCGAACCAAGGTCTCTGGCGCTGTGAGGCAGCAGCTCCACCACTACGCCACTGATGATTGGTGAAGGTAAAATAATCGGAATTCCTGATGTCGTTTTGTTTTCTAGGCTGTGTGGCCAAGCTCCCTTTACAGCTACAACCTCGGAAAAACTCTACCAGGAAATCAAGAATGGAGAGCTGGATTTTGCCCATTCGTCTCTGAAGTCACTCAGTGAGAGCGGTAAGATTCTAAAACGCACTGGCTTTGCAAACAGGCTCCCTGCAACCTTTCAGATGAGGAGTGGCCACGCTGCTAATATTTTGTCACCAGTTTGGATGGAATGTTTTTTACATAGAAACATAGAAAATAGGTGCAGGAGGCCATTCGGCCCTTCGAGCCAGCACCGCCATTCATTGTGATCACGGCTGATCGTCCCCAAAATAATTCTTGCCTGCCTTCTCCCCATATCCCTTGATTCCACCAGTCCCTAGAGCTCTATCTAACTCTCTCTTAAATCCATCCAGCGATTTGGCCTCCACTGCCCTCTGTGGCAGGGAATTCCACAAATTCACAACTCTCTGGGTGAAAACGTTTTTTTCTCACCTCAGTCTTAAATGGCCTCCCCTTTATTCTAAGACTGTGCCCCCCTGGTTCTGGACTTGCCCAACATTGGGAAAATATTTCCTGCATCTAGCTTGTCCAGTCCTATTTATAATTTTATATGCTTCTATAAGATATCACCCTCATCCTTCTAAACGCCAGTGAATACAAGCCTAGTCTTTTCAATCTTTCCTCATATGACAGTCCTGCCATCCCAGGGATCAATCTTGTGAGCCTACACTGCACTGCCTCAATCACAAGGATGCCCTGACACAAAAGAGTTTAGAAATACAGCGTGGAAACATGCCCTTTTGGTATACAGAGCCCAAGCTGATTATTGGGTTTCTGAATGGTCTTTCCATTAGCTAGGGGTACTGTCCACATCACCTCTACCCCATTGTGGACATTAGACTTTGTCCCTGGAACTGATGCGCTACCATGCTGAGAACTATATTCTGCCCTCTGTATCTGCCCCATTAATCTGCCCATTGGTTGAGTTGATTGAAAGATACAGTATGGAATCAGGCCAGTTCACCCCCAATACACGCTGACCATCCAGCACCCATTCACATTAGCTCTGGTATCCCACTTTTGTATCCACTCCCTACATTCACTCTGGGGGTAATTTACATATTAACCTATAAACCAGCACGTCTATGGGCTGTGGGAGGAAGCCAGAGCACCCCGAGGAAGCCCATGCGGTCTCAGGGAGAACGTGCAAACTCCACACAGGTAGCATCCGAGGTCAGGATCGTACCCAGGTCCCTTGCGCTGTGAGGCAGCAGCTCTACCATCTGCACCACTGTACTCGTAGTATTCGACTCGAGTTTGGCTTGATTGTACTTTTATGTATAGTGTATCTACCCTTGGATAGCATGCCCACACCGACCAACATGTCCCAGTTACACTAGTCCCACCTGCCCTTTCGGACCATTTCCTTCCAAACATATCTTATCCATGTGTCTGTATAACTGTTTCTTAAATGTTAGGATAGTCCCTGCCTTAACTACCTCCTCTGGCAGCTTGTTCCATACACCGACCACCCTTTGTGTGATAATTTTGCCCCTCAGATTCCTATTAAATCTTTTCCCCTTCACTTTAAACCCATGTCCTCTGGTCCTCAATTCACCTACTCTGGTGCTAGAGACTCCATGCATCTACCCAATCTATTCCCCTCATGGTTTTATACACCTCTATAAGATCACCCCTCATCCTCCTGCGCCCCAGCCTACTCAACCTCTCCCTATAGCTCAGACCCTCTCACCCTGGCAACATCCTTGCAAAACTTCTCTGTACCCTTTCCAGCTCGACAACATCTTTCCTGTGACATGATGCCCAGAACTGAACACCAGGCAACTGAACCGTCCTCTCACCGACTAAAGAGTTGTTCTGACCTCCCATCTGCCTTATTTGAGACCTTCAAACTAACTGTAATTGGACATTATCCTGCATCTGTACACGGTGGGCGGCCTGATTGTAATCATGCAGTTTTTCCGCTGACTGGCTGACACGCAACAAGCAGCTTTTCACTGTACCTCGGTACACGTAACAATAACAGACTAAACAAAACTAAGCAAAGTTTAGTACAACATGAATAACACATTGCATTCTTGATTTCATTTGGGCAGGTGACTGTGTGTTAAAAAGGCTTCTAATAGTAGATCCCGCTCACAGGATGACAGCGAGTGAACTGCTAAATCACCACTGGATAACGGTGAGTACTGATTAATACATTATTGTGTAATGCTAAACCATCCTATGGTGCAAACACACACTGTTTATTCAACCGTACCTTCAAGTAGATGCTGCGTTCTCCATGATCTCAAGTGTTTTTCATTTCTGATTATTGTTATATATCCTTGTGACATCAATCCATTTTATCAAAGTGGAGTTGGGCAGAAAATAGTAGTCAGGGCTGACTGGGAAGGGTGAGGGGTAAGAGAGACTGGTGGTCCAGGGAGAGTGGGGGGGGGGGGGGGAAAGGGAGCAGACAGGGGCAGAGAGGAGGGGGGGGCGGAGGGAAGGGACAGATGCAGGCAGATAGGAGAGGTCATGACAGATAGGAGAGGCCCTGACTACTATTTTCTGCCCAACTCCACTTTGATAAAATGGATTGATGTCACAAGGAAACAATAATCAGAAATGAAAAACACTTGAGATCATGGAGAAATGTTCGGTGCAGACATTTTGGGCCAAGTGGGAGGGTTGCCAAATTTCTCACTCCCAAATAAGGGACAAAAGGTCAAAATAAGAGACCTTTTGTCCGACCAGCCATGGCTGGGTGAACGATGAATTGGCCCGGGTGCCGTACTGCACACAAAGCCCAGCCGGCGGGCCAGCTGAGGAGTTTTGGCCCATGCCGCACACAAAGTCCGCCACCCCATCCACTCATGAACCGATGATGGGCCATGAGAAGGAGGGGTGGTGGTGTTGCTGTCGGCGGTAAGCAGAGGTCCGAAGGTCGGACAGCTGGCCGGGCTGCTGACTAACGGGGCCACGGGCAAGGCTCTGCTGCTGCACTCCATGGGCTGCACTCCATCGGGACGGGCGAGGCGGGGCAAGACACGGCGCTCCGACCCGACAGTCCCCTTAACCCGAGTAGTAGCAGTCAAATATGGGACACGGGCGGTCCCATATGGGACAAACCAATTTAGCCCACCATACAGGAAGTCCCGGCTAATACGGAGCAGTTGGCAACCCTACCGAGCGGCCTGGTCCTGGGTTGTACTGTTTTATGTTTCTAGTCCAAAAATGATTGGTCCTTAATGCATCCAAGACAGTTTGTAGTGTTCAAGAACCTGATGTTGCTGGGAAGAAGCTGTTCTTGAAACCTGGTGGTCACGGTTTTCAGGCTCCTGTACCTTCTTCCCGATGGCAGGAGTGAAATGGGAGCGTGGCCAGGGTGGGGTGGGTCTCTGATGATGCTGGCTGCCTGCCTTTTGGCAGGGTGACTGCTCTCTTCATCCAGTTCAATAACCAAACAATTAAATAGCCTCTAAAAAAAAATCAGTCATATCCAATTCCCAAGGAACAGATACAGGCGAGGAATGGAGTGTGTATCAGCAGGTTAGTGAACAAAGGTCTAGAGATGGAAAGGAAATAAAATGTCATCAGATGTGGAGAGAAGAGGAATGAAAAGTAAAGGCTGAGGGAGGGATATGGATGGAAGGGGGGGTGGGGGGGTTTGAGTGAATGGGAAAGGAAGGGTGGGATAGTGGGAAAAATGGGTGTGCACCAGGATGGGGCATAGGGAAGAGAGGGGAGAAAAAGGGATGGAAGATCGATGACTCAAGGAAACATAATAATAATAATTTGAAATGAAAAATACTTGATATCAAGGAGAACCCAGCACCATTATGCCTACTTTTAGTTGTAGATATACAGCCACAGAAACAGACCCTTCAGTCCACAGAGTCCCCACCGACCAGCGATTTCCCCCCCACACTAATCCACACACATCAGGGACAATTTACATTTATACCAATCCAAAACTGGAGAATTCAATCTTCATACCATAAGCTGCCCGAGCGGGATATGAGGCGCTGTTCCTCCAGTTTCTGTGTGGCCTCACTCTGGCAATGGAGGAGGCCCAGGACAGAGAGGTCAGTGTGGGGTTGGGAATGGGAGTTAAAATAGTTAGCAACCGTTGATGTTAGGGAGGCAGTGGTGCAGCGGTAGAATTGCTGCATCGCAGTGCCAGAGACGTGGGTTCGATCCTGACCTTGGGTGTTGTATTGGAGTTTGTACATTCTCCCTGTGACCATGTGGGTTTTCTCCGCACGCTCCGGTTTCCTCCCACATCTCAGAGTCGCGGGGGTTTTAAGGTTAATTGGCTTCTGTAAATTGCTTACTAGTGTGTATGGTGATCGTTGGTCCGTTTCCACGCAATATCTGTAAACTAAACATGGTTCTGATGTATTTGGATAGCGCTCAAACTGAAGCTTCTCGCTGTAGTGCAGTAGTCATGACAATAAGAAACCAGAACCATAGCTACTTCCACCAGCTCCATCCCGAACAGTACCAACATCGTGGGCTGTTGGGCACAGTTTAACTTCCAATGTTTTCAGGGAGATGCCAGGAAGGAGAGACCCAAAAATGTGCTGGAAATGATGAAGCAGTGGAAGCTGGACACGAGCAGCGAGAGTGAGGAGTTGGCTGAAGAGAACGGAGTGGATGAAGACAAGAACTTGGCATCTTCTGCGGAAAGCACCAAGGCCGAGTTGAATCCTGATAAGCTGCATCCTGTTGCCACAAAGGTAATTACTTTAAAGCACCATTAAATAATGTAGAAACAAGGAACATAGATGCTGGGTTACAAAAGAAGACACAAAGTGCTGGAGTAGCTCAGTGGGTTGGGCTGCATCTCTGGAGAACGCGGATAGGTGACGTTTCTTCAGACTGAAACGTTCCCGCTGAGCTACTCCAGCACTTTGTCCTCCCTCCTCCACCATTAAAGAATGGCTGAGTAGATTGATTGAAAACGATGGGCCCTTCAGCCCACTGGGGCCACACTGACCACCGATCACCCGTTCACATTAGTTCCATGTTATCCCATTTTTTCATCCACTCCCAACACACCAGGAGCAGTTTACATAGAGCCAATTAATCCACAACCCTACACGTCTTTGGGAAGTAGGTGGAAACTGGAGCACCTGGAGGAAACCCACTCTTTCACAGAGGAGATCATGCAAACTCCACACAGACCGACAGCACCCGAGGTCAGGATTGAACCCAGGTCTCTGGCGCTGTGAGGCAGCTGAGATCCCGTTAAGTTTTGTGCTGGTGTTTTAGAAAAAAGTTGGAAGATATTTAAGAACTTAAGTAGTGAACTTTCACCGAGATGTTTGGTTGTGTGTGTTTTTTTTTAATAACTTCAGCCAAGAGGTCCAAGGCAGAAGCGATATTCTCTTGACAGCTCGTCCCTACAGGCTACTTCGGGTTCGAAACCGCCCACACTGTTGAACAGAAAAGGACGGAGAAAGTCTGAAACTGCAGCAAACTCAAGAATATTGAACAAAGTAAACAGCCAGCCGGCCCTGCTGAAAAGATAACCCCTTGCCAAGGGGGCACGTCAAGAGTTCAAGCCCTTGCACACATTGCTAATTCCAAGCAACTTTTCAGCATCCGGTTAACGGACAACACTCATACTCTTTGTTAATTTATTTATCAGGAGCGTTGTTCTACCAAACACTGTTCAGCTTTCATCTCGTAAATGTAACGAACCGGGTCCCATTCCTTTATGAGACGTGCCATCTTGTAATCACTCTCTCGTATAGGCCCTTTGTTAGATAATCACCTTGGCCATTATCAGATCCAAATTGATAGAAAGATTTAACATGGAAGCAGGGCCTTCAGCCCACCGAGTCCACACTGATCATTGCTCACCCGTTCACAATGATTCTTTGTTATCTCAATTCCTCATCCACACAGTATATAGAGGCCAATTCACCTATAGACAATAGACAACAGGTGCAGGAGTAGGCCATTCAGCCCTTCGAGCCAGCACCGCCATTCAATGTGATCATGGCTGATCATCCCCAATCAGTACCCGGTTCCTGCCTTCTCCCCATATCCCCTGACTCCGCTATTTTTAAGAGCCCTATCTAGCTCTCTCTTGAAAGCATCCAGAAAGCATCCACTAGCCTCCACCGCCCTCTGAAGCAGAGAATTCCACAGACTCACCACTCTCTGTGAGAAAAAGTGTTTTCTCGTCTCCGTTCTAATAACCTGCAACTCAATTAAAGAAAATGAAGTTCCCTATTTACCTGGGTATTTCCCCGTTTTCAATGGGATTATTATTTTTAGATTGGTTGAGAGAAACGGCATAGAAACAGGCCCTTCGGCCCATCATGTCCACGCCGACCATTGATCACCCATTCACACTAGTTCTATGTTATCCCACTTTCTCACCCATTTGGGACAATTTAGGGGTCAAATAACCTACAAACCCACAGGTATTTTGGGATATGGATGGAAACCAGAGGATCCTGAAAAAAAACCCCCACAGACAGTCACAAGGAGAACGTGGGGCAAACTCCAGACAGCACCCGAGGTCAGGATCGAACCCGGGTCTCCGGCGCTATGAGGCAGTGGCTTTACCCGCTGCGCCACCCTGGAGCACGTGGAGGAAACCCACCTGGTCACCGGGGGAACATGCAAATCTTCCCGGTGTTTAAAAAACGATCGGAATGTTGACCCACAAATGGAAAACAAATGCCACAGTTGTGGAAATCTGGAATTTTAAAAGGAAGTTTGAGTCATAATGCACAGAAACAGGCTCTTCAGCCCCAACAAGATGCTATGTCTAAGCTTGTCTCCTTTGTCTACCGTACCCCTCTAAACCTTTGCTTTCCACAAACCTATCCAAGCGTGTTTTAAATTCTGTTACAGTCCCTGCCTCAACACCTCGTTGCCTAGACTCACCATTCTCTGCGATAAATAGTTGGTTCCGATGAAACATTTCCCCTCTTACCTTAAACCTATGTCCTTCTTGATTCCCCTATTCTGGGCGTTCACCCTATCTGTTCCCCTCATGGTTTTACAGTCACCCCTCAGCCTCCTGCGCTCCAAAGTCCTAGCCTGCCCTTCCTCTCCCTCGAGTTCAGCCTGGAGTCCTGGCAACACCCTTGTAAATCTCCTCCCTTTCCAGCATGATGACATCCTTCCTATAAAGTCCACTGTTAGGGCTGCCGGTGTAGGCCATAGTCATACGGCACAGAAACAGGCCCTTCGGCCCATCACATCCATGCCAGCCAAGATGCCCGAACTAAGCTAGTCCTATTTTCCAACTTTTGGCCCATAATTGCTCGAAACCTTTCATATCCATGTCACCCAGAGAGTTGTGAATTTGCGGAATTCTCTGCCTCAGAAGGCAGTGAAGGTCGATTCACTGGATGCGTTCAAAAGAGAGAGATAGAGCTCTTAGGGCTAGCGGAATCAAGAGATATGGGGAGAAGGCAGGAACGGGGTAGTGATTGTGGATGATCAGCCATGATCACATTGAATAGCAGTGCTGGCACGAAGGGCCGATTGGCCTACTTTTGCACCTATTGCCTATGTATGTCCGAAAGTTTTAAATATTGTTATTATACCTGCTTCGACTATCTTCTCTGGCAGTTCATTCCATATACACACCACTCTCTGTGTGGAAAAACTGCTACCTACCCAGCTTCGAATTAAATAGTTCCTCTCGCACCTTAAACCCATGGCCTCTGATTCTTGATTCCCCAACTCTGGGTAGAAGTCTGTGCGTTTCTCCCCTCAACTACCTTTCATTCCCTATACCCACCATTCACCCTCTGTGGGGGTCTTAAATATTGAACACACAGCAAGGAACCAATCTTCTGGTTGTTTGTGTTTTTGTTCAATCTTTTGGAGGGGGGGTGGGGGGTGAAAATGTTCTCAGCTTCTGCCTGCCTCATAGGTTGTCTATGACATCTCAGCATGCTGTGGCACTGTGCCAGAGGATGGCTGGTTCTCTCTTGATCTCGCCAGCTGCCAGCTTATCCCACCTCCTGCAAAAACAGTGCGATGTTCCCAAAGTGCCAAAGAAACACAGCATGGGGCCCCTGTTCGGTACAAAGAATAGTTACTCCTTCTTAACAACTTGGCTTCTAATTTTGCAAAGCAACGGTTCGAGACAGGAATGTTTTATTTACTGTTAAACTGCACTGACGTCCAAAATTCTTATCACACTTAAAGTATTTGTCTTCCTGGAAAAAAATGCTTCATTTGGAATGAATAAAAATGTGAATTTATCTGCAATTGTGGAATTGTCGCAATTAAAGAGATGAAAAATTAGTTATCGTTTGTTTTTTGGTTTAAAAAAAGTCTAACCGCTATTCCAAAAAGTAAACAAAATGCATGTTAGATTGTAGAAACCAAGAACTGCAAAAAGTAAGCATGCAGGTACAGCAGGCAGTGAAGAAAGCGAATAGCATGTTCGCCTTTATAACAAGAGGAATCAAATATAGGAGCAAAGAGTATAACTTCTGCGGTTGTACAGCGCCCTAGTGAGACCACACCTGGAGTATTGTGTGCAGTTTTGGTCCCCTAATTTGAGGAAGGACATTCTTGCTATTGAGGGAGTGCAGCGTAGGTTTACAAGTTTAATTCCCGGAATGGCGGGACTATCATATGCTGAGAGAATGAAGCAGCACACACAGACAGCACCCGAGGTCAGGATCGAACCCGGGTCTCTGGCACTGTGAGGTAGTGGCTATACCTGCTACGCCACCATGCCGCAACATAGTGTTGCAATCACCGTGAGTTCACGACATTGCACGTCTAACAACCATGCTATACGGCCACTTTTGATTACAGCAGATTGGAAAGAAGATTTCAAAGAAATACATTTATTAACGAGATTTAATAACAATAAAAATAGTTTGACACAAAACACACGCGCAACTTCATTCCGCTACAGTTTGTAACGGAGGCAGGAACACTCGCCATTCACAGTTGTGTACAAACCTTGGCATCATTGAAGCAGCTTTGCAAACCTTACAGCAAAACAATCTGTGCAATTTAAAGCTCTCCCTGATTGGTATTTTCTGTGCAATTTTCATTTAAAAATCGATTCCACCACAAGCCTAAAATGAAAGCGAGTTGGGTGAATATGGCTGAACGGAGAAGCTGATCGTATTAAAACTATCATGTCTGAACAGCAGGTAGTTTATGTAAGAGGTTATGTAATTGTTTGAAGAGAAGGGGGACGGGGAGAGTTATCAAAGAGAATGTCAACTAATCGCAGGCCAATATCTAGCAAGACCACCCCACTCAACCAATGAAAATATTTATTCCCTTTGTTTTCTGCGAACAAAAATTAATTTAACTTCACATTTTTTAAAAAACAATTAATACACTTGGAATAAAATTTAAGGGCGTTATATTTATTTTATTTGGAAACAAACAGGCTCTTTAGCCCACGCCAACCATCGATCACCCGTTCATGCTAGTTCTATGTTATCCCACTTTCTCATCCACTCCCTACACAATTTACAGAGGGCCAATTCACCTACAAACCTGCACGTCTTTGGGATGTGGGAGGAAACCTGAGCACCCGGAGGAAAACCCCGCGGTCACAGGGAGAACTTGCATACTCAACACAGACGGCACCCGAGGTCAGGATTGAAGTGGGTTCTCTGCCGCAGTGAGGCAGCTACTCCACCGCTGTGCCACTGCAGGTTGCATTCCGAATACCTGTAGTATTCACAGTGAAGGATTAGCCCTTTGGCAGCTAAGGCGGGACATTCCCAGCCTAACGATGATAAAATACGTGAAAGAAAATCTCATTCATTATTCTACAGCACAAATTGACAGCTCTTTTAGTAATGACCAAGTAAAGAACATTAAACAATTATCACCAATGTAATCGGTGTTGAACTGTAATCGTGGACACAGCATTAAACCGTTAATTAAAAGGTGTTCCTTATTGGAGACGGGTCCGTCCTGGCTTGTAATGTGAACATCAGGGTCTGCTCAGTAAAATAAGAATGGATTCGGCATTTCCAGTAATCAAAATCACCGCGGCATGACTTTGACCAGGGTCTGGACTGATCATTTACGTGGATGGAAGGGGAAAGGAGTCGGGAAAGTGGGACAAATGGGGGCACAGGGAAGAGTGCGTGGGGAAAAAAGGCCAGGGATACTAAGAACATTTTTCAACCTCCATGAAATCCAAGCAAAAAACAAAGAGGAGGTGAAGGACTGAACTTCTTGTGGTTCACAGCTAAATCTGCTGGGATTCATACCGGAAGAGGTTGATGGTGTTCATGCCAAGTGTACAGTTATCTCTCCTCCCCACCCAGCAGAGGTTGAACCATCAGCATGTTATATTACACAGCAGGAGTCAGACAATGTCGCGGGTAAGGAGACCTTTCCGATCCGTAGACTTCAAGCGGGCCTTTTGTACAATGACGCTGCACCCGACTCGTGGTGCGTTAGAGCAGGTGCAGGGTTTGAGTCCAGGTGCGTTTACAAGCCGCCTTCACCCGTGGTACGTTGAAGCTTGTGCTCTTTATACAGAATGGAGTCCGGTCCTCCCTGAGGCTTGGAAACATCACAGGATGATACAGCTGTTGCCCGCCTGTTGCGCACTGGGGCCGGAGTCTTCGGGCCTGGAAGGGTCAACACAAGTGTCAGTGGTGGAGGGAATTGGTGTTTGCCTGTACCCTAAATCTGGCTTCCAGCTGGACCCATCTTGTTCCCCCTTGGGTTAGTTTAGTTTTAGAGATTCAGCGCATCCTACACTCCATGGAGACAAGTTACAGAAGCCAATTAATCTACAAATCCGCACGTCTTTGGAGTGTGGGTGGAAACCAGAGCACCCAGAGACAACCCACGTGGTCACAGGGAGAAGCCGCCCCGTCAAGTCATTGAGTCCTACAGCACAGAAACAGGCTCTTTGGCCCATCTCATCCACGCTGACTAAGATGCCCCATATACACCAGTTCCCACGTTTGGCTCGTATCCCTACAAACATGTCCTATCCATGTACCTGTCCAGTACCTTTTAAATGTTGTTATTGTCTCTGCCTCAGTTTCTGAGGAAACAATTAGACTGGTGGATAAACACATTATACACGACCAGGGCAAAAGTACTGCACTCCAAAGATCTGAGGACTGGCCTGTTCTACCATTCTTAAATAACAAGTCAAACTCAGATGCGCAGACTATAGAGCCACCTTGTGGGATCATCAGCAAAGTACAGAATAGAGTTTAACTATTTAAGGTTTTTTAAAAACACACAAGGAGCTGGAGTAACTCAGCAGCTAAAGCAGCATCTCTGGAGAACAGGCGACGTTTCAGATTGCGACTCTTCTTCAGACCGATTGTAGTGGGGGGGATGTAGAAAGCTGGAAAAGACAGGTGGGGGCAAAGTTCCTATAGTAAGCAAGATAGACCATTCGACGAAAAAGACGTAGTACGGTCATGGGCAGACTCATGGGTAATTTTCGGCCCCATTTCCGTAACCGGCTTCCGTCTCCGCACCAAAGATCCCATAGGATACTAGTGCGGAGACGGAAGCCAGTTACGGAAACATCCTCGTAAAAATCAAAGTTCTTTGGTAAAAATCTTCTCCTCATTTTCAGAATTATAATTTATTAACACAACCTGATCCCCCCCCCCCCCCCCTAACGTTGATTACACTGCGAGTCGGGTCCGGTTACTGAAATGGATGAAAAAAAAGGCCCACGTTCCGCTCCGTTGCGTACTATACGTCAGCCCATTACATTTAGCAGGAGTGGTCTATCTTGCTCCACTATTGGATCTTTGGGTGGGGGTGGGACAAAACCTGGCAAGTGATAGGTGGATACAGATGAGGGGGGTTTAATTGGCAGATGGGTGGACTAAGTAACAAAGGCTGCAGGTGAAAAGGAGACAAAAGGACATCAGATAAGGAGAGAAGAGGAGCAGTGGAATGTAAAGCTAGAGGGAGGGATACAGGTGGGTGTACAGGGGGAGACCATGATTGAGGTAGAAATTGGTGCACATCCGGGTGGGGCACAGGGGAGAGGGTGAGAGGAGGTGAGGGATTGTCTGTTAGTTACATAAAGTTGGAGAAGAGATAGGTGGAGACAGGGGAGGGAAGTTAAGTGGCAGCTGGGTGGACAGAGGACAGAGATGAGAAGGAAACAAAAGGAGAAAATAAAGGAGAGGAAAAAAGGAGATAAAAGGATATCAAATAAGGAAAGAAATGAAATGTGAAGACAAAGGAAAGGGGGGGGGGTAGTGGGAGGAAATGGGTATGTGCTGTGGTGCACAGGGAAGGGGGGTGGGGGGGGGGGGGGGGGGAATAGGGGGGGGGGGGGGGGGGGGGGGGGGGGGGGGGTCGTCACCTAAAATTGGGGAGATGATTACATATGGCCTTAGGACCAAAGGAAGATGGTTTAAGATCAAAAGAGCAGCCAGTGCAGTGGATCAATAGAACAGTCTTGAGTTGGGAGCAGTGCTCCAGCATCAGAAGCACTCGATGTGCAGGAATGGTGGAGATTACCTCAGGGTGGGATGTGGCATCAGTTTCATTTGCTTTGGTTCAGTGCAATGGTTCTCAGTGTAACTGCTCGCGCTTGGCTCCTCTCGTGGCTGGTCGCTCTTTGAACAGTTAAGGAGAGAGAGTTGTGGGTTAATGCAGTGACAGTAACAATGCAACATCTACAGTGTTGGATCATTCACACTTTGGCCAGGCCGCCTGTATTTGGAGTATTGCGTGTGGTTCTGGTCACCCCATTACCGAAAGGATGTAACGGCTTTGGAGAGGGTGCAGACGAGGTTTACCGGAATGATGCTTGGATTAGAGCGCATTAGCTATAAGGAGAGGCCTTAGACCTGGACATGGTTTGCTTTCTTTGGAGCGTCGGAGGTCGAGGGGAGACATATAAAATTATGAGAGGAATATACCGAGTAGACAGTCAGAACGTTTGTTCCATGTGGTCGCAGGGAGTAAGTGCAGCGTCATATTGTCTTAGCATTCAATGACATTGCCTTCATCCAGTCCTTAACATCAGCATCCTGGAGTAGGGTGGACAGAACCTATTTCTGGGGTCGACAGTCAGAATCTTGCCTAGATAGTCAGAACATTTCTCCTCAGGGTGGAAATGCCAAAGACGAGAGGGCACAGCTACAAGGTGATAGGGGGATTAAAGATTAAAGGGGGATGTGTGGGGCAAGTTCTTTTTCCCCTCAGAGGGTGGTGGGAGCCTGGAACGCGCTGCCGGGGGAGGTGAAGGCAGATACGATAGTGGTGTTGAAGCGTTTACATAGGCATGTGGAAGTGCAGGGAATGAAGGGATATAGATCATGTACAGGCAGATAAAATCAGTTTAACGTTACTTTATCATGCTCGACACAAACATTCGGAGATGAGATGTACACTGCTGATTTAGGTACCTTTACTGTTTTGACCCTATATTTAAAATTCAAGATCCATTGTCTAACGTCGTACATATTAAATCAATTGTTGTCACACATTGTTAATGGCCATTTTAGAGTGGTTCTACACTTGTAATCAAAATACAGTGGTAGATCTATTTTGGTTGAGCATGGATTTTAATTAGTGGCAATGCTGCCAGCAAATCTGGAGTCCTTCTTAAAGGCTTTTAGAAATGCAAATGGATATGCCGGGCATGGAGGGATATGGAACACGGGATTATTTTAAATTGGAGTTATGGTCGGAAGGGATATTGTGGGCTGAAGGGCCTGTTCCTGTGCTGTTCTCAGTAACAGCTTGTATAGATATCCCTGGGATGTGGGGCGTTTCCTCTCTCGAAGTAAATCCTTACCAAGTATCTCTTGCTGCCGGCTTTCGGGATGGGCGAGTCAGTGTTCGCCTGTGTTGAGTCTTGTGCCGGCCGTAGTGGTCTCCTTGCGAGGTTATCCCTCCTCTGGGTAACAGTGGCCCGCGATTGCAACCGCCTGTGACATTACACAGTTAAAACAAAACTTTATTCGGTCGTAAATCGCATTTCTTCTGTACAATCATCCTCTACGATCATTCTCAACACTGGTTGAGGGCGCGGTGGAGCAGCGGTAGAGTTGCTGCCTCACAGTGCCAGAGACCCGGGTTCCATCCTGACTACGGGTGCTTGTCTGTACTTTCTCCCCGTGACCCGTGTGGGTTTTCTCCGAGATCTTCGGTCCTCTCCCACACTCTAAAGGCGCACAGATTTGTAGATTAAGTAGCTTCGTATAAATGTAACATCGTCCCTAGTGTGTGTAGGGTAGTGTTATTGTACTGGGTTCCCTCGTGTGTGTAGGATAGTGTTATTGTGTGGGGTTCACTGGTCGGTGAGGACTCGGTGGTTTGTACGCCTTCCCTAGTTTTCTCCCACATTCCAAAGATGTACCCGTTTGTAGGTTAATTGACTTCTGTAAATTGTAAACTGTCCCTCATGTGTGTAGGATAGTGTCAGTGTATGGGTATCGCTGGTCCACACCGAAACTGAACAAAACGAACACCCTCAAGGAAGCATTCTCTGCCCCCGACTGTACTCCATATACATCCAAATACAGCCAAATACCAATCCAATTCCATGTACAAATTGAGGAAAACGAAGAACAGTAGATGCTGGTTTATAGCAAAGACAGGCACAAGTTTTTGGAGTAACTCAGCGGGTCAGGCAGCATCTCTGAAGAAAAAGGTTAGATGATGATTTGTGTCGGTACACTACTTCAGACTGAAGAGAGGTTTCAACCTAAAACGTCACCCGTCATTTTTCTCCAGAGATGCTGCCTGACCCGCTGCGTTACTGCAGGACCTTGTGCCTAACGATGTACAAGTTTGTAAATGACACCACCATAGTGGCCGGATAATGATGAGGAGACCGAGAATCTCGTAACCTGATGAAAAGACAACAAGCCTTTTCTCCATGTCAGCAAGGCAAAGGAGTTTGTGATTTAGACTATAGACAATAGGTGCAAGAGGAGGCCATTCATCCCCAATCAGTACCCCGTTCCTGCCTTCTCTAAAAATATACTTGCGACGAAAAAAAAATGGTTACTTTTTACTCGTAGGAGCTTGTGAACATACTTGTGGAAGGTAGCAGGAGTTTGTAGAATACCGCGAGTTTGATTTTTTTTTAAACTCGGGAAAGCTCTTGGGTAAACTCGCATCATGGGACAGGGGCTTTAGGAAGCTTGGCACGTTCCCAGCGACTCTCACCAACCTCGACAATATTCCAGAGAAAGCATTTTATCGGGATGCATCACAGCAGGGTTTGGGAACCGCTCCAAGTCCGCAAGAAACTTCAGAGGGTTGTGGACGCAGCCCAGACCATCACATAAATCAACCTCCCTTCCTTCCATTGGCCAGCTGCACTTCACGCTGCCTCGGCAAGGTCACCAGCATAATCAATGACCAGTCTCACCCCAGTCACTCCCTCTTCTCCCCTAGGTACAGGCAAGAGTACAGAAGTGTGAAAACGCACACGTCCAGATCCTGCCACTATCAGGCAACTGAATAATCGTCTCAATGACTAGAGTGTGGTCCTCACCTCCGATCTACCTCATTGGAGACTTTTGAACTATCTTTAGACACACGTTATATTTCACTAAATATTGTACTCTTTATCCTGTAAACTGTGGACGCCTTGATTGTAATCATGTATAGTCTTGTCCTTAACTGGATAGCACGCAGACAAAGCTTTTCACTGTACCTCGACAATAATACACTAAACTGGAGGGATATGGGTTATGTACAGGTAGATAAGTAATTGTCTTGGCATCATGTACGGCACGGGCGTTGTGGGCTGAAGGGTCTTCTCCTGGGCTGTACTGTTCTATGTGAAAGCACCCTGTGCAAGTATTCTCACAGAGAAGACCAAAACAAGGCGACAGGTAGCTGAGAAGAGGGGTCCGTCTGATTTTCCCTTATCACCAGTCCACATTCACGGTTGGTTCACAGTCAATTCTCTTTGGAGCCAGAGTCATTATGGAGAGCGATGTGAAGCCCACTTCTAGTGAGCGGCTGGGATGAAAGACTGCCCTTCAGACGAGAGGGAAATCAGGGCACCCACACTCTTTATTCACGGTTACAAACGACCACTGTGCCTCCACCAGGAGGTGTACAGGGGCAGAGGTTAGAGGTTAGAGGTGAGGGGGGGGGGGAAGTTTCAAGGTGTGCGGGGCAAGTTCTATTTTTAAACACAGAGGGTGTTGGATGCCTGGAACACACTGCCAGGGGCAGGTGGTGGAGGCAGATACGATAGTTTGGTTTAGTTTTTAGTTTAGTGATACAGTGCGGAAACAGGCCCTTCGGCCCACTGGGTCCGTGCCGACCAGCGATCCACGCACATTAACACTATCCTACACACACTAGGGACAATTTTTACATTTCTACCAAGCCAATTAAACCACAAGCCTATATGTCTTTGGAGTGTGGGAGGAAACCGAAGATCTCAGAGAAAACCCACACGGGTCACGGGGAGAACGTACAAACTCCGCGCAGACAGCACCCGCAGTTGGGATCGAACCCGGGTCTCCAACGCTGCATTCGCTGCAAGGCAGCAACTCTACCACTGTGCTGCTGTGACCACGTTTAAGATATGATAGTGGTGTGCAGGCACATAGATATGCAGGGGATGGCAGGATATGGATCATATGCAGCCAGAAAGTAGTTGAAACATCTTTTAGTTACCTGTGACCGTATTCTGGTGGCGTCTCTGAGATTACTACAACATGCTTTTATAATGGTGGGGAGTCGAGTCTGTGTGAGTCGAGACTGGGCTACATCCACAACTCTGCAATTTCTTGCAGTTTTGGGCAGAGCTGTTCCTAACGTTGCCAGGACGTGACAACATGGGCTACAGGGAGAAGTATGGCAGACTAGCTCTTTCTTTGTTCCTTGTAGTGCAGGAGACCGAGGCCTGATCTTATAGAGGTGTTTGAAATCATGCGTAGAATAGATGTGGTGAATGCACAGAGTCTGTTATGAGGCCGTCCCACTGTGTGAGCTAATTCAAGAGTTCCAACTCGGAGAATTACGGTAATAGCCGCTCATAGGTACTCGGGGCTCTCGTGGACATTTTTCAACATGTTGAAAAAAACTTCTTCACGAGCTTACCGGGTTTCCCCGAGTACCTGCTGTTAGTGTTACGAGCCGCTAAGAGACGTCCCGAGCTCCGACGTACCCTCTACGTACATTCTACGTGCTTACCACGAGTTTGATTTTTGTTTAAACTCGGGAGAGCTCTTGAATTAGCTCGTACAGTGGGACAGCCCCTTTACCCAGGGCAGGAGAATCAAGAACCAGAGGGCATGGGTGTAAGCTGAGAGGGAAAAAGATTCAATAGGAACACGAAGGGCAAACCTTTAACTAGGGTGGGTGTATGTAACGAGTGCCAGAGGAGACAGTTGCAGCAGATACAATCGCAACATTGAAAAGACATTTGGACAGGTACACGGATAGGATAGGTACAATGGCAGCATGAAAAAGACACTCGGGTTCCTATTAAATCTTTTCCCCTCTCAACTTACACCCATGTAGTCTGGTTCTTGATTCTCCTTCCCTGGCGAACAGGCTCTGTGCGTTCACCCTGAAAGCTTTAGAGGGATCTGGGCCAAACGCAGGCAAACGGGACTATCTTAGATGGGGCATCTTGGTCGGCATGGACGACTTGGGCCGAAGGGCCTGTTATTCCACGAGAATAACATTGCTGCCCACATTACGCGGAGTACTTCTAACAACGTGTGCACAACGGAATAAAAAGAAGAGATTTCAAACTCCAGAGACTGGCTGCCGGCATTCATGTCAGTGAAGCTAGAAGGTATTGAAATAAAACACCAACTGTTCTGGGCTTTTAAGCAAAACTTTCAAGGACTTGACAACTCTGGCTAACAGATGCTTTTGACAATATCATGTATATAAAAAAAAAAAACTTTTAACAAGGAGCTCTCAGTGGCGATCGGTGCTGCGCTCCCTGTAGTGTGAATTTTATAGCAGGCTTCTTTCAGGGGCAAGGGTAGTGTAGGCTGGTGGTGTTTTTCTACTTAGGGTTCAAACTGTGGCCCTGCCGGCAATGTTACAGCAGGGGTGACCTTGGTAATGACCGGCGTGTAACCACTGCCAAGTCTGGCCATCGCCACCTGATTAAACTTTCAGCGGTATCCCTTGTGCAGGGAAAGGGCAAAGACGACAACTACCCCCCCCCCCCCCCCCCCCCCCCCAATCGTCAGGGCGTCTCTGTATAATAAACTAATTAGCAAACCGCACGGTCTGTGGACGCTTTAATGAGCTCCATCGGCTGCGCTCTGTAATAATAGCCCACGTCGGGTCCCTTTTGGGATTCAATTAAGGGAAAGACTGTCATATGCTGGCTCTGGCTGATCAATGAATCCATTCCGACCTTTTTGCCAACAGTTCTCTCCCCCCCCCAGGTCAGTGGCTCCAGCAAGGACAGCAAGCAAGGACAGCAGGGAGAGACACCTACCCTATAGCAGCGGAGAGACAACGGTACCAGTTGTTGATGTCCTCCTGGTCATTCGACATCACCAGGAGCTTCTCCTCTGGGAAGGTCAGCTGGAAGACATAATGGTTTGGTTTTTTTTAAAAAGTAAAATACGTCACTAGAACTTTAGTTCCAGTGCTGGGGAAACATGGCGGGTCGTAAGGGATAGGAGGAGAATTAGGCCATTCGGCCCATCGAGTCTACTCCGCCATTCAATCATGACTGATCTATCTCTCCCTCCTAACCACATTCTCCTGCCTCCTGCCACAGAAGCTAGTTGAGGCCAGTTCATTGGCTATATTTAAGAGGGAGTTAGATGTGGCCCTCGTGGCTAAAGGTATCAGGGGGAACGGAGAGAAGGCAGGTACATGATACTGAGTTGGATGATCAGCCATGATCATATTGAATGGCGGTGCAGGCTCGAAGGGCTGAATGACCTACTCCTGCACCTATTTTCTATGTTTCTATGTTTAAACCCACTGACTTTGCCTCCACAGCCTTCTGTGGCAAAGAATTCCACAGATTCACCACCCTCTGGGGAGGCAGAGGTGGTGAATCTGTCGGGCAGCATCTCTGGAGAATTGTTCGGTGGTCTCTTCTGTACCGAGGTACAGTGAAATACTTGTGTAGGAAGGAACTGCAGAGTAAAGGAGGGTTCCAACTTCTGCATATTAGTAGCAATGTTACCAAATTTTGAGATTTAAAAAATCAAGTCTGTAATTTATCCCATCAGATAAAGCATAAAAAGAAGTTTAATTTTGCACCTAATTCACTTTCATATCGCAAGTATTTAAAAAGTTATGGCCATTTTCATACTCGGAAATTAGCATCTTGTTCCCTATTGATTTTCTATGGACATAACAAAAAAGCTGTGATCGTGTACAGTCAAAAGCCCATAACCTTCTTAAAAATTAAGAGAACTGAATGAAATTTTCAGTTATCGTAGATTGAACCATTCTGAAACAAATATAAAATAATCTTACTTGGATGACCTGAAATTAAAGCATATAATTAGTTAGTTACCCAAGTGTAGCTAATTTCAAACTTAAATTACTAGATCTAAACATCTATCCATTTCTTAATAAATGATTAACATTTTTAAATAGCCTAAGTGTCCAAATAATATTCATAAATAATTCACAATAAAACATGATTTTTAAATCTCATTTACATTAATTTATAGGCCAAATGGGAGGAATTTAGTGTTCACTTGCTGTAAATTAAAGTCAATTTAAATCAGCTTTCTAGTGGGATCCTGTGAACGCGCTGGTTTAGAACGTTCACATTGCACTAGATTTGTGCCCTCAAATGCCCAGAAAAATACTGCGGGATATAATGGGCCCAAAATGAGCTACTCGCAATATTAAACTTTGTATAAAGGGATCTTAAGAAGCCCTTTTTAATGTAAAAATAAACAGCCTACCTTCTGTTGTCTGCTCTATGCGACCCTGACGGCTGCCGGTGGTCGCGGGTTTAGAGATTGATTTTTAAACTACTATAACTATTATACAAGGCCTTTAAAACTAATAATAGCTTTTGCGACGGGGTCTTCCAGCGATTTTTCATTAATAATTAACTAGGCTGAACATCTTCGATTGGAACAGCCTAGGGAAAATCGCGTTTTAAACCCCGCCCCCCTCTAAACGGCGCCAAAATCGCGCACACCCGCAGCGACAGATTTTCAGCGACGTTTCAGGTAGGCTTTGCATTAGCCTGTACCCAGGAGGAAAAGATATAATAGCTGGCCACATAAAGAACTCAGCGGATCAGGCAGCATCTCTGGAGAACATTGATAGGTGAAGTTTCAGGTGGGGACACTTTCATCAGTCTGAAGAAGGTCCTCGACCCAAAATGTCGCTTATTCCTTTTACACCCGAGATGCTGCCTGACTCGCTGCGTTACTCCGACACTTTGTCCTTTTTGTGTAAACCAGCGTCTGCAGTTCCTTGTATCCAGCAGTTTAGAGATACAGCGTGGAAACAGGCCCATCGGCCCATCGAGTCCATGCCGACCGTTGATCACCCGTTCAACGTGATCCCACATTCCCATCAACTCCCTACACGCGAGGGGCAATTTTAGAGGGACAATTAGCCTGCGAACTCGCACCTTTTGGGGATGCGAGAGGAAACCGGAGCACCCACATGGCCATGAGGAAGAACATGATAAACTGCACACCCGAGGCCAGGATCGAACCTTGGTCTCTGGCGCTGTCAGTCAACGGCACTACCCGCTGCACCACTGAGCCACCACTGCTGTTTCAAAACAGCCTTTTGAACATAAAACGACAAGCCACCAAAATGATGTAGTTCAATAATGTGCATGGTTTTTTTTTGTTTTTTTTAAACTGTTCCGCCTTTAGATCAGGCAGCGTGAAATATTCGAAACCATTTAAGAATGCATCGGCACGTTATCATTCAATAACCATCTTTGACAAGGTGAGCTTGAGCCCGATGATTGGAAACGTCAAATAAAATCAGCCAACCACCACGGCAAGACAACAATATTTCTTTGTTAACAAAAAATAAATATATGGAGCAGCGGAGGGTGAGGGGTGATCTTACAGAGCTGTCCATGCACAGTCCTTTACCCAGAGTAGGAGAATCAAGAACCAGAGGACATGGGTTTAAGGTGAGGGGGGGATTATTTAATAGGAACCTAAGGGGCAACTTTTTTTTTCCTCCCCACACAAAGGGTGTTAGGTGTATGGAACGAGCTGCCATAGGAGGTAGTTGGGGAAGGTACCGTAATAATGGTTTGGAAACATTTAGACATGAAAAGGATAGGTTTAGAGGGATACAGGCCAAATGCAGGCAGGTGGGACTAGTGCAGGTGTGGCTTGTTAGCTGGCATGGGCAAGTGGGGCCGAAGGGCCTGTTTCCACGATGTATGACTATGAAAAGCAACTTTACGAGTGTGAGAATGAGCAAACGTTTACATTTAGAGCGGCACGGTGGCGCAGCAGGTAGAGCCACTGCCTCACATCGTCAGAGACCCGGGTTCGATCCTGACCTCGGGTGCTGTCTGTGTGTAGTTTGCACGTTCTCCCTGTGACTGCGTGGGGTTCCTCCGGGTTATCCGGGTTTCTTCCCGCATTCCAGAGACGTGCGGATTTGTAGCTTAATTGGTCCTCAGTAAATTGTCCCTAGTGTGTAGGGAGTGGGTGCAAAAGGGTGACAACATAGAACTAGCATGAATCAGAGATGCTGCCTGATCCGCTGAGTTACTACAGCACTTTGTGGCCAGCTGTTATATCTATTCTTCCAAGGTACGTTACAGGCTAATATATTAAATTTGGACTTGCAATTAAAATTAGACTTAATTTCTTGTAAAGAACTGGTCACTAGATTATAACCGGCAAAACCTTGCTCTGTCAGTGGTAGAAACAAGGAACTGCAGATGCTGGTTTACAAAAATAAAGACACAAAGTGCTGGAGTAACTCAGCGGGTCAGGCAGCATCTCTAGAGAACATGGATAGGTGACATTAAGTTGAGACCATTTCATCAGTCTGAAGAAGGGGTCTCGACCCGAAACGCCACCCATCCATTTTCACCAGAGATGCTGCCGGATCGTCTGAGTTACTCCAACACTTGATGTATTTTTTTTTTGTAAACTAGCCTCTGCAGTTCCATGTGTCTATATTTTCGAGGTTGACCATTTTCAAACATAATTCAATGAAGAAAATAGACAAGATCCAGGCATTTGCAAATGATTGGATGAGATACAGCATAGAAACTGGCCCTTCGGCCCACCAAGCCCATGCTGACCGTCGATCACCAGAGGCGACGTTTCTGGCCTGGATTGGGACCCTTCTTCAGACTGTAAATATATTTTGCTGCAAAATACATCTCCATCACAGGATTCAGAATCGTACACCGATTAAGATTAATCTTTAATAAAGATTTCAAATGCGCTGTCATCAATTGTATTATCTAATTATGAAGTTCAGTGAACAGGCCAAGCAAAACTGTTGATAACGTTACTTCAATGCCTCGTGGGAATACTTAAGATTTATGCATAAATAGGCTCAGCGGCTGAGGAAATGCTGTAATTAAGAATTTGTCATGGAAATTTGACTCTCTGGGGCAGAAATTACATTGTAACTCCAGAACAGCAGTCCGCCAATATTTGTACTGGGCATGATTCACGTTGATTATTTATACATCAAAAGCAGTTCACAGAGAACTGAGCTATAAGGCCGAGCGTTCTCAACGGCCAAATTCTCTTTCAAACCCGCGTGCAAAAGTGAAGATTCATGAATCACTTCGTTTTGCATATAAATTGGGGCACAGGTTTGTGCCTCTGAATTTAATGCTGTCAAAGTTAATTTCTGTTTAATTCTTCAAGAGAGCGCCTCGTGGCACTGACTGCAATTGTGCAATGCTTACAGGTAGCACCCAGATTGATAAGCGGACTGGGAAAGAGGGAGGGAGGGGGAGAGAGAGGGATAGGGAGGTGGGGAGGGAGGGGAGAGGTGGAGTGTCAGTGGGGAGGGAGAGAGGGGAAGAGGGATGGAGAGAGGAATGCAGGAGGGATGGATGCAGGGAGGGGAGAGTGGGGGGGGAGAGAGAGGGGGGGGAGAGAGAGGGGGGAGAGGGGGGGAGAGGGGGGGGGGAGGGGGGAGAGGGGGGGGGAGAGAGGGGGGGAGAGAGGGGGGGGAGAGAGGGGGGGGGGGAGGGGGGGGGGGGGGAGAGGGGGGAGGGGGAGGGGAGGGGGGGGGAGGGGGGGGGGGAGGGGGAGGGAGGGGAGGGGGGGCGGGTGGAGGAGGGACGAGGGGAGGAGGAGGGGGCGGGGGGGGAGGGAGAGAGGGGGGGAGAGGAGAGGGGAGAGAGGGGGGGGAGAGGGGGGGGGGGGAGGGGGGGGGGGGAGGGGGGGGGGAGGGGGGGGGGAGAGGGGGGGAGGGAGGGGGGGGGAGAGAGGGGGGGAGGGAGGGGGAGGGAGAGAGGGGGGGGGGAGGGGGGGGAGAGGGAGGGGGGGGGGGGGAGGGGGGGAGAGAGGGGGGGGAGAGAGGGGGGAGAGAGGGGGGGAGGGAGAGAGGGGGGGGGGGGGAGAGGGGGGGAGAGGGGGGGGGAGGGGGAGGGGGGGGGAGGGGGAGGTGGGTGAGAGAGAGGGGGGGGGGAGAGGGAGGGGAGAGGGGGGGCTGGGGAGGGTGGGGGGGGGGGGGAGAGGGGGGGGGGGGAGAGGGGGGGGGGGGGGAGGGGGGGGGGGGAGAGAGAGAGGGGAGGGGGGGGGGAGGGGGGGGGGGGGGCGAGGAGTGGGGAAAATTAGGCTTTGATATTATTGCACTATTAGCCTCCAAGAAATTCACTTCACTGGAAAATGGCTTGATGAAATGACTAGAGTTATTAGAGAAAGCAACATACTTAAATGAAGTGTTTGACAGAATTGGCAGCGACAGACATAAACACACACCAGCTCAAAACATTTAAATATTGCAATAAGTGGAATAAACTAATATTCAAAGCTTGAGAGGCACAAGTGAATGCAGGTGCAGGCTTTCAAAAGATAAAGACACAAAGTGCTGGAGTAACTCAGTGGGTCAGGCAGCATCTCCGGAGAACATGGACAGGTGACGTTTCAGGTCGAGGCCCTTCTTCAGACTGATTTCTCCCCCCCCCTCCCCCCAATTAGTCTTAGTCTGTTACAATTAGTCTGAAGGAGGGTCCAGACTAGAACCGTCACCGATCCATGTTCTCCAGAGATGTTGCCTGACCCGCTGAGTTACTGCAGCATTCTGTTTCCAGACTACATCAGTTATTCCATGCTTATTCCCGTTAGCAAACCATAAACTTTTAATTCAATAAAATTATCCATTTCATTTGCATCTCATGGTGATTTTTTGATTTTATCTGTTAAAATTACCCAGTAATTACTTCACTAATGAAATGAATCAAAATGAAATTGCCTTTGATATATAGATATGCAGAATTATTACATCTAATTAATACCCAGGTCTCAGTAACCTCATTTTATCTGCATTTAACATATATTATTTGGTTAATGTTTAAAGCGTTGAAGTTCGGCATGAACCAAACAACTCTCACCAACTTCTACAGATGCGCCTTAAGGGGCTGTCCCACTGTACGAGGTCATTCAAGAGCTCTCCCGAGTTTAAAAAAAAATCAAACTCGTGGTAAGTACGTAGAATGTACGTAGCGGCCACGTCGGAGCTCGTGGATGTCCCGTAGCGGCTCATGACGCTAACGGCAGGTACTTGGGAAACGCGGTAACTCGTGAAGTTTTTTTCAGCACTGTGAAAAATGTCCACGAGAGCCCCGAGTACCTACGAACGGCTATTACCGTAATTCTCCGAGTTCGAATCAGGGGAAACTCGGGGGAACTCTTGAATTACCTCGTACAGTGGGACAGGCCCTTTAGAAAGCATTTCATCGGGATGCATCACAGCATGGTGTGGGAACAGCTCCATCCAACACCGCAAGAAAATGCGGAGAATTATGGACGTAGCCCAGACCATCACACAAACCAACCAACCTCCCTCCCATCGACAGCATCTACACTTTGCGCTGCTTCAGGAACGCTAGCAACGTAATCAAAGGCCAGTCTCACCCTGGACACTCCTTCTTCTCTCCCTCTCCCATCAGGTTCGAGGTACAGAAGTGTGTAAACGCATTCTTCTACATTCAGGGACAGTTTCCATCAGGCAACTGAACCATTCTATCACCAACTAGACAGCATTCCTGACCGACCATCTTCCTCATTGGAGACTCTCAGGCTATCTTTACCCAGTTCAGTGCCTCCCTCGAGTATACTCAGGTCAGAGTGTACAAGTGGGAAAAAACAGGTTAGTGGAATTTATCTTGCACTGAACATTATTCCCTTTATCCTGCATCTGTACACTGTTGACGGTTTGATTGTAATCGTGCAGTCTTTTCGCAGACTGGATAGCACGCAACAAATGCTTTTCACTGTACCTCGAAAATAACTTTTTTGAAAGACAAATCTAAAGCTAGAAGAGAGGAGAGGCAGGAGAAAGCTGTCGAGTTATGCTTGTAATAAGGCTCGTACCACGACGTAAACAGAGTATACCTTTAATCTGTACAACAACAGCAGCAACTGCAACAGCCTCGTGTAAGCCCAGGCCTCTCTCTTCCCCTTGCCGACACCCTGGGTTTTCCAGACACAACCGGTTACTGGAGCCTGGCTTCTGGCAGGGTCCTAGTGCCCCTCTGCTCAGCCTTACTCTATTATTGCATAATACCACATCTCCCTTTCTTTGAGAACAAAGGGTGGACTACCTTTGTCTCTGCAGGTCTTAAGGGGTTTATTCTGCCCTTTTGCTGGAAGACCTGTCCCTGATCTAAGCATGCAAAATAGAAATAAAATAACTTACACGTTACCATACTGTGAACTATTCTTTCAGGTTTCAGGTAAATGTAACAGGTTTACAGAACATTTTCACATCACATTCCACTCTCTCTTTTTCTTTATTGTAGAAAACAGATCAATAAATCACAAATCAAGTCTCTGCGGCTTTCTAACCTCTCTCCCACACCTAGTCCGCACAGTCTCTGTGGTGGGGCCCTCTCCGCTGGGTGATGCTGTCACTGGTGGAGCTGGGTCTGGTGGAGCTGGCTCTGGTGGAGCTGGCTCTTCTCCCACCGGTGGCTCATCCGCGTCGACTACCTCACTGTTGGTCTGCAGCGGCACCAAGTGCTGCCGGTTCCTCCTCAGTGTGCCCTGAGGCACCTGGACGATATAAGAGCGAGGTGCATTGTGTGTAGATAGCACTTTGCCCTGGACTCGTGCATCGGTGATCCACACATCCTCCCCAGGTATTAGTGGCTCCAGATTTCTCGCTCCGTGCCTCTTGTCAAAGGATCTTGCGTCGTTCCACCTCTTCTCCCTTTCTTTGGCCCCCAGCGCGTTGTAGTCAGGCAAAACTGGATTCAGCAGGGTTGGAAGGGCAGGAACTGTAGTGCGTAGGCGGCGCCCCATCAACAGCTCGGCCGGGCTATAGCCATTCTGTAGAGGGGTTGCTCTGTAGGCCAGCAATGCAAGATATGGGTCTGACGCCTTTGTTAGCAGGTTTTTCACGGTTTGTACAGCGCGTTCCGCCTCCCCATTGCTCTGAGGAAACCTGGGGCTGCTCGTGATGTGCATAAAGCCATACTCTGCTGCAAAGGATTTAAAGTGGCTACCTGAGAATTGGGGCCCATTGTCACTTTTAAGAAATTCACAAATTCCATGACGAGCAAATATGGATTTCAGGTGCACCACCACATCTGTGGACCTTGTGGGTGATAGTAGCGCAACTTCCACATATCTTGAGAAATAATCTACGACTAATAGATAAGTCTTGTTTTTCAGCGTGAATAGGTCAGCTCCCAAGGTTTGCCAAGGCCTGTCTGGCATCTCCGTTGGCATCAGCGGCTCTTTGACGTTCCTTCGCTCTTGGATGCAGGTTCTACATTTCAGCACCATGTCATTCAGCTGGCTGCTGAGTCCTGGCCACCATACCGTCTGTTTGGCCCGGCCCCTGCACTTTGTCACCCCCAGGTGTCCTTCGTGTAGTCTCTGCAGCACATCACCTTGTAAGGCTGATGGGATGACGAGCCTCGTGCCCCGCAGCAGCAGCCCATCGTGCACAGTCAGCACTGCTCTATCAGCCCAGTAATGTCTCAGCACTCCCTGCAGTTGGCTTTTGTCGGGCCAGCCTTCTGTGCAGTACTCCATCAGTGCAGAGCATGTGCTGTCTGCCTGTAGGTGCTCCCGTAGGCTGCTCAGATAATCTCCACTGACAGGAATGTTGCTGATGACAGAGTCTACATAGATGTTGGTGTCCTCTAGTAGGCTTGTTTTATTGCCTCTGCGCAGTGTTTCTCTGGCTACGCCCAGGACAGAGAGTGCATTGCCCCCTGGCCCAAACAATGAGCGTGTCGACACTGCCAGGCACTTCACATCATGCCCCCCTGTAATGTCATGGTACACCTCCGCTGGCATGGCGGTCACATCAGCACCAGTATCTATTTTAAAGCGCACTTTTTGTTGTCTCACTTGTAGCTGCACCGTCCATGGGTCTTTTCCAGCATCCACGGATCCCAGGAAAAAGCTCTCTTCTTCCTCTGTAGTGACAGCATTGAGAGATTTAGCACCGTTTCTGCACACTTTGCCATAATGTCCCTTTTTGCCACAGTTGTGACACGCAGCATCTTTAGCAGGGCATTCCAATTTTCCATGCGAGGGCATTTTTCCACATCTATAGCAGGCCTTTGAACCTGGCTGTGGCTGTGTATTAAATTTATTTTTGCCTGGTGTTTGTGCTTGTGGCTGAGGCCTTGAGGGAAATTTGGGTTTTCTGTAGCTTTTAGCATGCACAGCATCAACATTTGTGCACTTGCTAGCACCGCTATTTTCTCCTCTTAAGTCAAACCGCTGTCGTCTAACTTCTTCAGACTGCCTTGTCTTTGTTATAGCAGTTTCAAGGGTTAGGTCTCTGTCTAGCTGTAGCTTTTCGGACAATGAGACGTTTCTCAGCCCAACCACTAACCTGTCGCGGATCAGCTCGTTCTGTAACTGTCCATAGTTGCAGTGTTCGGCTAATCCGTATAGAGCAGTGATGAAGGAATCCACCATTTCTCCTGGCAGTTGCACACGCTGATTGAACTTGGCTCTTTCATAGATAACATTCTTTTTAGGCACAAAAAATGCATCAAAGCCCGCCTTGACATCCGTGTACACCCTCCTCTCATCTGCAGTTAGCGTTAGCCCCTTTAGCACATCATCTGCTTCATCGCCCATGCAATACACTAGCGTGTTCACCTGGTTTTCTGCCGACGTCGCGTTTAAATTGCTTGCAAGCCTGAAGCGGTCGAATCTCCTGATCCAACGCTCCCATTCTTGAGGCTTGGTAAAATCGAATGGCTCTGGAGGTTGTATTGTGAACGTAGCAGTTGGTGTAGGTTGCGCCATATCTGCCAGCTCGTCTCCTATTTCCCGCCAAAACGATACACCGTCCTCTTCTTCTTTATTTATTTTCTTGCTTACAAGTCTCCCAGTTCTGGCACCATGTCGAGTTATGCTTGTAATAAGGCTCGTACCACGACGTAAACAGAGTATACCTTTAATCTGTACAACAACAGCAGCAACTGCAACAGCCTCGTGTAAGCCCAGGCCTCTCTCTCCAACTGCCGACACCCTGGGTTTTCCAGACACAACCGGTTACTGGAGCCTGGCTTCTGGCAGGGTCCTAGTGCCCCTCTGCTCAGCCTTACTCTATTATTGCATAATACCACAAAAGCCTGGCAAGTAATAGGCTGAAGATAGGCACAAAGTGCTGGAGTGACTCAGCAGGTCAGGCAGCATCTTGGGAGAAAGTGGAAGAGACAATTCGGGTCGGGACACTTCTTCAGAGCGATTGTAAGATGGGAGGGGGGTGGAACTGAATGCAAGAAAGGAGCAAGTAATAGGTTGATACGGGTGAGGGGGTTATTTGTTTGCCAGATGTTTGGACAAAGGCCAGAGGTGAAAAGACAGAATGTGTGAGGCAAAAGGACTTGTGCATTGTGAAGCTAGAGGAAGGAATCAGGGTGGGGGGGGCAAAATAGTCATAGGAGCAGAATTAGGTAATTCGGCCCATCAAGTCTACTAGACCATGCAGTCATGGCTGATCTATCTTGACCTCTCAACCCCATTCTCCTGCCTTCTCCCCATAGCCTTAGTCACCCTTCCTAATCAAGAACCTGCCAATATCCCCTTTAAATATACCCAAAGATGGCCTCCACCGCTGTCTGTGGCAATGGGTTCCACAGATTCACCACCCTCTGGCTATAGAAATTCACCATCTTTCTAAAGCTACCTCCTTTTATTCTGAAGTGGGTCAGAGTCCTTTTGTAGGGCGAGGTAAATGTTAAAGTGACTTTTAGTTTATAATTTGGAGATACAGCTCCGAAACAGGCCCTTCTGCCCACTCGAGTCCGCGCCGACCAGCGATCCCTGTGCACTAGCACTCTCCCGCACTCCAGGGGCCATTTTACAATCTTTACTGAAGCCAATTAACCTACTAACCTGTCGCCTTTGGAGTGTGGGAGGAAACCGGAGCCACCTGGAGAAAACCCACCCGGTCATGGGGAGAGAAGGTACAGACTCCACGCGGACAGCACCAGAGGTCAGGATCGAACTCCGGGCCCGTGGCGCGGTGAGGCAGCAACTCCACCGCCGCGCCACCATTTTATCCTCCCTTCCCATTCCCACGCGATCTTTCAGTCATGATCGAACTCGACTCTCTCTCGAAGACTCACGCTGATCAGGCCTCCTTGACTCCTGGTGTGCCCGAAGACTTTCTCTACCCTGCCCTCGACCAAAGGGTAGGCCCTCTGCCAGACGAGCTTGTCGGAGTGCACGGGGTGGAGCGGGTGACAGGGTTTGGTCATCAGGAGAAGGTCGGAAAACAGAAAGAACATTCTGTGCTTGGTTTCCTCGCCCTTGGACGGCACGGCGGTCAGCCAACCTTCGCGAATGTACTGCCTTCCTGTGGGAGAAAAGATCAAAGTGGCTCAGATATTAACGTTGGAAACTACAAAAGGAGCTTGTGGAGCCCAGAACCTTCTCATCTAAAATATCCATTCAAAGGAAAAAATTCTCACTTGACGATGTTGATCCCACCAATCTATTCGCCCTTATTTTTAAACTGTGGTTAACAATTATTAGTCTAATGGCAGCTTAGAATTTCTCCGTGAAAGGACAAAACCGCATACTTTGATGGGGGAACTTGGGTTAGAGAGTAAGGGTGTGTTATCAGTGCGGGTAACTATGTCAAAGAGCTACGGTGTGAGTTAACCTGCTCACTCCCATAACCAACAAGCAAAGCATCAAATCAAAGATACCCCCCTATTTTCAATACGCCAGGATTTAAAAATTTTTTTTTTTTAAAGAGATACAATCTGGAAACAGGCCCTTCGGCCCACCGAGTCCATGCCGACCATCGATCACCCCCCTTCACACTAGTTCTACATTATCCCACTTTCTCATCCACTCCCCACACAATAGGGAACGACTTACAGAGGGCCAATTAACCTGCAAACCCGCACGTCTTTGGGATGTGGGAGGAAACCCCGCGCGGTCACGGGGAGGGCATGCAAACTCCACACTGACAGCACCCGAGGTCAGCATCAAACCCGGGTCTCTGGCGCTGTGAGGCAGCAGCTCTACCCGCTGCACCACCGTGCCTCCTTGGTGGCATTTTTATTTAAACTGCGCCATTCCCCCGAGGCAATATTCCATATTCATTCGCTCATTTTGTAAAGTCAATAAAAAGGGATGGCTGGCTCTGAACAATGTTGCTTGCAGATATTTTAAACTGGCCCAAAAAAGGCAGGGTCAGGAAATCTTGCTCCTGTCCACCTCTACCCATTTCAGAATTAATTTCATAAGTCATAGGAGCAGATTTAGACCACTCAGCCCATTGAGTCCACTCTGCCATTCAATCTTGGCCATTCTAACTTTCCCTCTCAACCCCATTCTGCTGCCCCATAACATTCGATGCCCTTACTAATCTAGAGTCTGTCAACCCTTAAAACTACCAATGACTTGGCCTCCACAGCCTTCTGCAGCAAAGAATTTCACAGATTCACCACCCTCTGACGGAAGAAATTCCTCCTCATCTCTCAAGGCACGTCCTTTTATTCAGAGGCTGTGCCCTCTCCCACTGGTGGAAACATCCTCTCTACACCCACTCTATCCAGGGCTTTCACTGTCCGTTAAGTTTCAATGAGATCTCCCCGCATTAAACTCCAGCGAGTACAGGCCCAGTGCTGTCAAACGCTCATCATGCCTTAACCCAATCATCACGCCAACCTCCTCTGGACCCTCTCCAAGGCCAGCACACCCCTCCTCAGATATACAGGGGTCCAATTAAATCGATAAAGTCAAGACTTCAAAGCATCGGAGAAGGCGAGGGATGTTTCTGAACTGGGTAGCAACCTCTGGTAAACCCCGCCTCGGATTGTGAAAAATATACATCTTCTAGATGCGCTGGGATGCATCCTCAGTGACGTGATCTGGGGTCATCGGGTGTTTCGGGTCTCACAGCATCAGACACCCTCGCCCCAGGTGACCCAGCCGGGGTTGATCGGGCCCCAGCGGCAACCGCCCACGGATCAGCCATCTTAATAACTACTCTGCAGGGGTTGGGAGACTCTAGAGCGTGGAGGGACTGGGCACTGCGGGGTGAGTCCTGGCCGGGCTCCACCTCCGTCTCACCAGGTTCAAGGCCTGTGTGCTGCACACCTTTCTCCTTCTCCAAGCATTTCATTCTCGCCTGATGTATTTCTAGGCCACGGTGGTTCATTCGGCCTTTCCGTAGCTTTGTTGGGTGTCTTTTCTCACGAAAGGCACAGACTGGGGTCCCGGGTGCCGTCTCTCCGTGCCTTCAACTGTCTCTCCAGTAGTCACCAAACTATTCTTGGTTGCCATTAATAAAGTGGGTCATTTGGCGAAGGGAATAAATAATATTCGAGTTAAAATAAAGTAGGTGTGGGCCTGCGCGGAATGAAAATACAACGTGATGTGTCCTCTATTCAATGAGCTGTGGACCGGTGTATTATTGCCCTCCCCGGTACTTTAAGCTGGTCTTTGAAAAGGGAGAATTCAAAGAGCAAGACTTTCATGCCACCCTTTCCATGTCCAACACTTTCAACTTCTCCATTCAAAGTGAAGCCCAGTGCCAGATCAAAGACTTGCAGGTTTGCAGGGGGCAAGGAGAGAGCTAGAGGTCGTTCGACTAAATCTTACAACTTCCCTGCAGTAATATATCTTACTCAGAAGCTAAAAAAAAACCTTGGAAAAGTAAAGAGAGAGAGAGAGAGAGAAAAAAAACAACATATTGAATTGCTGTCAATGTAAACACTGAAGCCTTTGCCTCACATTTATTCAGAAATGGGGAAAGCGCAGAGAGAGCAGACAAAAGGCTTCAGGATTAGTTTTTCATTAAATTAACTAGTTAATATCAAGAGGGATGAGAGAGGTTGAGATTTAAGAAATTCCATCTAAGATCCACAGGAACACTTAAGAAAAGCCTACAAACAGCTAAAAAAAAACAAACGTGGCTTTGTACATGTCAGGGATTCATCTTCCTCTCAGTCTATCGCTCGGCTTTTTATCTGCCTGCCCAGAAGATTTGGAGCACCATTAATTGGTCTTCAGGGAGGTTGACAGACCTTGGCTTTCATGACGAGACTCTTTGTGCTGTTACACATGTGGGGATCTCTCCAGAGATAAACAAAACGAGACGGAGAGAGGGGTCGGAGAAAGGCAGGGAGAGAGAGAGGCAATGAGAGAAAAGAGAGGGGGAGAGAAAAGAGAGGGGGGAGGCGAGAGAGAGGGGGGGGGAGAGAAAAGAGAGGAGGGGAGAGAAAAGGCAGGAGGGGGGAGCGGAGAGGAGAAGAGAGGGGGGGAGAGGGAGTTTCGGAGGGGAGAGAAAAGAGGGGGAGGGGGAGAGAAAAGAGGGGAGGGGAGAGAAAAGAAAGGAGGGAAAAGAGGGGAGGGGAGAGAAAAGAGGGGAGGGGAGAGAAAAAAGAGGGGAGGGGAGAGAAAAGAGGGGAGGGGGAGAGAGGAGAAAAGGGGGAGGGGGGAGAAAAGAGGGGAGGGGGGGAGAGAAAGACAAAAGGGGAGGGGAGGTTTTTCAAAAGAGGGGGTTAATGGGGGAGGGAGAAGAGAGGGGAGGGGGGAGAAAAGAGGGGGGGGGGAGAAAAGAGGGGAGGGGGGGAGAAAAGAGGGGAGGGGGGAGAAAAGAGAGGGAGGGGGGAAGAAAAGAGAAGGGGGGGGGGGGAGAAAAACGAGGGGAGGGGGGGAGAAACAGAGGGGAGGGGGGAGAAAAGAGGGGAGGGGGGGGGAGAAAAGAGGGGAGGGGGGAAAGAAAAGAGGGGAGGGGAGGAGAGAAAAGAGGGGAGGGGAGAGAAAAGAGGGGAGGGGAGAGAAAGAAAAGAGGGGAGGGGAGCAGAAAAAGAGGGGAGGGGGGGTTGACAAAAAAGAGGGGGAGGGGGGAGAAAAGAGGGGAGGGGGGAGAAAAGAGGGGAGGGGGGAGAAAAGAGGGGAGGGGGGATCTCTCCAGAGAGAGAAGAAAATGGGGGGAGGGGGGAGAAAAAGAGGGGAGAGAGAGGGGGGAGGGGGGGAGAAAAGAGGGGAGGGGGGGGGGAGAGAAAAGAGGGAGAGGGGGAGGGGGAGAAAAGAGGGGAGGGGGGAGGAGAAAGAGAGGGGAGGGGGGAGGGGAAGAAAAGAGGGGAGGGGGGAGAAAAAGAGAGGGGAGGGGGGAGGGGAGAGGAAAGGGCGAGAGGGGAGGGGGAGAGAAAAGAGGGGAGGGGGGGAGAAAAAGAGGGGGGGGGAGAGAGAGAGGGGAGGGGGAGAGAGAGAGAGGGGGGGGGAGAGAGAGAGAGGGGGGGGGAGAGAGAGAGGGGGAGAGAGAGAGAGGAGAGAGAGAGAGAGGGAGAGAGAGAGAGGGGGGGAGAGAGAGAGAGGGAGAGAGAGAGAGAGAGAGGGGGAGAGAGAGGAGAGAGAGAGGACACACAGAGAGAGAGAGAGAGAGACGGGGTTGCGGAGAGCTACACACAGTGTGTGTGTGTGTGTGTGTGACGGGGGAGTGTGTGTGTGTGTGTGGGGCGTGTGTGTGTGGGAAGGCGTGTGTGTGGGGGTGGCGTGGGTGGGGGGCGTGTGGGGTGTGCAGGGGGTGGGGGGGTGTGGGGGTTGGTGGGTGTGTGTGTGTACACATATATTGGGGAAAGAGCAGAAAGTGAAGAAAATTATAAACTATGTCTTCAATAATCCAGTTAAAGCCCTTGAAGGCGGGACAATTAACAAGGCCCATTCTTGTTTGGGCCGCATGATTACGACTGATGTAATCCCCCAATACACTGGGCAGTGGGATTTCTGTGTTCTCATTTCTCCACCATACAAGACCCTTCCGAGGAGGAGGTCAATATAAAAGGGAATGGCTGATCACAGGGACGAACCTGCGGCCAGCACCTTGCTCCGTCGCCCTTTCAATAGTTTCTGCACCCGGAGCACCTGGAGGTGGTTCTCCTGCCTCCGAGCCTGGTCCTGAATGTGCTGGGAAGCTTCCGAAATCACCCTCACTGCACCTGATAGTCGGTGGAAACAAAAAAGGCAGCAAAGGCAATCAATTCTATTTATTTATTTTCATGAACTTGATGTGCTACAATGCTGAGCCTTCAATGAATCAGACAGTATAATTTTTGCCTTTGATTCGTTACTCCGTGAAAACCAGACGCAAAAACGCCGAGATTTTTACCATTTCGCTAGCGATGTTACTTTTACATTCGCATATCCACACCTCATTAAATTTGGTCATTTTTCTGTACACATTTTCAATAAAACCCTTCACAAAACTTACTGTTTTCTTTAAATCGGCAGCTGCGGACGTCACTATGCCCTTGCGCTGGCGGCGCTGCCACCCGCTCTCGATTCAAGCAGATGTTCTCAACGCGCAGGCGCACTTTCCACCAACCCCCCCCCCCCACCCGCCCCTGTCACGCTGGCGGAAGCCACAGATCGGCTGTTCCCCCGCTGCTTTTCACCGTCTTCACATCGCACCGTGCATTTCCTCGCAGCCCGCAGGCTCACTCGGACCCACGGCAATATTGGAATTGGTGGAGTGGTGGAATATTGCGAGCCCTCCCGTGTGAACATGGGACCCAACACATACTATAATCTGCACTCTGTATCTTCCCCTTTGCTCTACCTACTGCACTTGCGTTTGACTTTAGAGATACAGCTTGGAAACAGGCCCTTCTGCCAACCAATGATCACCCCTACACTATCTTACACACTGGCGACAATTTTACCAATATCAATTAACCTACAAACCTTTGGGTCTTGAGAGCATGGGAGGAAACTGGAGCATACGGAGAAAACCCACACGGTCACTGAGCGAACTTACAAACTTTGTACAGACAGCACCCATAATCAGGATCGAACCCAGGTCTCTGGTGCTGTAATGCAGCAGCTCTACCGCTGCGCCACCCAACTTGATTTATATTCCTGTATAGTATTATCTGATCTGTTTGGACAGCATGCAAAACAAAGCTTTTCACTGTACCTCGGTACGTGACAATAATAGATCTAACCATACTTAGCAATAAAAGCCGAGTTCAACAACGATGTCCAGCTAGCAAAATATAAATGGGATGAAAAAAAAATCAACGAACCTTCATCTGAATGATGATGAAGCCAAGTAACTTACTTTTGAGCTGCTGAAACTCTGGATGGTCAGGATTGGTATTTTCAGTTAAATCTCGCAACAGATGCTTGTATCTGAAATAAATTTTTCAAAATAAATGCCACTGTTTCAACAGCAGAACACAAACTTGCATATGATTTCTCAGCACACAACGACTCATTGGGATTGCAGTTTCTTTAACTATTCCTGCCTCCCGCTACCTTCAGGCTGAAGAAGGGTTCTGACCCGAAACGTCACCTGATCTCTTTGTCCAGCCTGACCTGCTGTGTTACTCCAGCACCTTGTGTCTATCTAGCGGTTAATTTAGTTTTAGTTTAGAGATAGAGCGTGGAAACAGGCTCTTCGGCCCACCGAGTCCACGCCGACCATCGATTACCCGTTCACACTAGTTCTACGCTATCCCACTTTCTCATCCACTCCCTACACACTGGGGGCAATTTACAGAGAACAATTAACTTGCAAACCTCCATGTCTTTGGGATGTGGGAGGAAACTCGCAGTACTGGAGGAAAGTAAATAGCGTGGAGACAGGCCCTTCGGCCCACTGAGTCCATCCCGACCAGCGTTCACCAGTTCTATCCTACACATTAGAGACACTTTACAGAAGCCAATTAACCCATAAACGCATAAATGGAGTGGGGGAGGAAACTGGAGCACCTGGAGAAAACTCACGCAGTCACAGGGAGAACGTGCAAACACACACATAGACAGCACCCGAGGTCAGGGGCGAACCAGGGTCTCCGACGCTGCGAGGCAGCAACTCAACCAGCTGTGCTGAGGGAAAGTAAAGGGCCTGTCCCACTTGGGCGTAATTGACGCAACATCATTTATGCGTCACGACGCATGCGTCTTGCTGCGCAAGTGATGGGCGCATGGTGCGTGGTGGCGTGGGCAGTGACGCGCGGTCGCACACGCGCCCCGGGATTTTGAGATGTACAAAATCTTTGCGCGCCATCTGCATGACACGTAAGTGACGCCCAAGTGGGACAGGCCCTTGATGGTTGACCGTCTGTACCCAACCCAGCAACTTGTCAGCCCAAGCAGATGGAAGGCACAATCTGGCCCGATGTGACTCTGAGCAGCGGTGGTGGGCACAGGTCTACAAGTGACCTCTCAAGTCCAATGCCACCCAAGACCTCATTATGCACCACCTTCAGTAGTTCGGCACAAGCTCCCAACTAGGAATATTTCCAGACCCGTCGCAACTGTCCAGGAAATAGTAATTGCTCTAAATCCATTTCCAGGGGGAATCCCCGCGCCGTACGTAACTGACAGTAATGAGAGACAGAAGTGACAAATATACTTATGGCTTCAGATGTGACATTCTGATAGAGGTTATTTATCAATGTTCATGTTTTAATTAAAATGAGGCATGTTGACACACTACTTCTGGGAATATACAATTTGTGGTCGCTGTTTGTTAACGACTGAAATGGGGAAATAATATATTCACAAGGTAGGCGCCATTTCACGGACCTTGCGCAAGTTGGGAACAAATGCAAACTTCAAAAAGAAATGGTGCTACTTTGCAGAATGGTATTCAAAAGGGGGGTTTCACGGGGGGGGGGGGGGGGAAGAAGATGCACTTCAAATGTCCACTTGCATCTCCTTTCATTTCCCTCGCAACCCTTCCATCCCTCTCTGTAGTTGGGACACTGTCAGAAGAGATTATTTGTTCTTCCCTTAGATAAATTCTCAAGTGACAGGAGTTTTAAAAAAAAACTTCTGCACACAATCGGAACCAAGTGCGGCAAGATATCATTAGGCCCCAGGAGTTGACATAAAACGCCTGGATTGCAAGTGGAGGTTGCCGCGAGACGGGTCTGCAGAGGTTGTCGTGCTGGAAAGGGAGCAGAGGTTTGTGAGGATGTTGCCAGGACCAGATAGTTAGTTTAGTTCAGAGATACAGCACGGAAACAGGCCCTTTCGGCCCACCGGGTCCGCGCCGACCAGCGATCCCCGCACATTAACACTATCCTACACCCACTAGGGACAATTTTTACATTTACCAAGCCAATTAACCTACAAACCTGTACGTCTTTGGAGTGTGGGAGGAAACCGAAAATCACGCATGTCACGGGGGAACGTACAAACCCCGTACAGACAGCACCCGTGGTCAGGATGGAATCCAGGTTTCTGGCGCTGCATTCGCTATAAGGCAGCAACTCTACCGCTGTGCCACCAATAGTGTGAGCTATAGGGAGAGGTTGAGTAGGCTGGGGCTCTATTCCTGGGAGCGCAGGAGGATGAGGGGTGATCTTATACACGTGTATAAGATCATGAGAGGAATAGACTGGGTCTCTTGCCCAGAGTATGTGAATCGAGGACCAGAGGGCATGGGTTTAAGATGAAGGGGAAAAGATTTTCATAGGAATCTGAGGGGAAACTTTTTCACACAAAAAGGTGGGTGTATGGAACAAGCTGCCAGAGGAGGTAGTTGAGGCTGGGACTATCCCAATGTTTAAGAAACTGTTACATAGGTACATGGATAGGACAGGTTTGGAGGGATATGGACTAAACGTAGGCATGTTTGACGAGTGGAGCTGGGCAAGTTGGGTCAAAGGGTCTGTTTCCACACTGTGTCACTCTATGAATCTTGACCCGAAACATCACCCATTCTTTCTCTCCAGAGAAGCTGCCTGTCCCTCTGAGTTACTCCAGCATTTTGTCTCTACCTTCTGTGGGATTACAGAGGCCAGCTCCAGAAATAACAGAAAGCTGTATTCAATGATAACACAATCCCCACCTGACCCAACTGTTCAATTAAACCCATTGACTGCACCTTTGTAAATAATCAAAAGTTATTTCATGCATAGAATTTTTTAACAATCTATCCGCCACTTGCACCATTTTCCTGCAGAAATGTCCCTGCTTTTACTGGGAGTCGGTTCAGGTTAATTATTGTATCGAGCTAGAGTGAAAAGCTTTGCTCTGCATGCTAACCAAGAAGATCGGACAAAACTACACGTAAATATAATCAAGTCAAACTCAAGTACAATAGGTGGAGCAAAGGGGAAGATACAGAGTGCAGAATATAGTTCTCTGCATTGTAGCGCATCAGCTCCATACACATAGTCCAATGTCCGCAATGGAGTAGAGGTGAATCAGACAGTATTCCAACTGATGGAAGGACCGTTCAGAAGCCTGATAACAGAGGGGAAGAAGCTGTTCCTGAGTCTGGTGGTGTGCGTTTTCAAGCTTCTGTACCTTCTGTCGGACAGGAGCGGGGAGAAGAAGGAATGACCGAGGTGGGACAAGTCTTTGATTACGTTGGCTGCTTTCCCAAGGCAGCGTGAAGTGTAGATGGAGTCGATGGTGGGGAGTCTGGTCAGTGTGGTGGACTGGGCTACATCCACAACTCTGCAATTTCTTGTGATCTTGGACAGAGCTGTTCCCAATTCAAACTTGTGATTGAAGTGGTTTCAGTTTTGATCCCAGTGACTTACCTTTCCGCTGCCCTATCAATAGATGTTTTTCTAAGTTAAACGAACCTCCACCTGCACATGATCCATATCCCACCATTTGTGCTTGTCCATGAGCCTGCCTGAAAGCCCCTCGTGCATGGGGTGATGGTGGATGCAGGCGGGATAGTGATGTTTCAGAAGCTTCTAAACGTTGGGCCGAATGGAGGGATAGGGATTACATGCAGATTAGTTTAACTACGCCATGTTCGGCACAGTCAATGTGGGCCAAAGACCCTGTCCCTATGTTCCACGTTCTATGAAATAAAACACCCAGAAGTTGCACAGTAATCAAAAGACAGCACAGAAACAGGCTCTTCAGCCCATCTTGCCCATGATGGCCCATCTCCACTCGTTCCACCTGCCTGTGCTTGTCCCATATCCCTCCTGTCCTTTCCTATACATGTGCCTGTCTAAATATATATTTAAATGTACCTGCCTCAATTACCCACTCTGGTTCCTATTAAATCTTTCCCCACTCACCTTAAGCCTATTTCTTGCTTCCCCTACCCAGGTTAAAATACTCCGTGTATTCTCCTTATTTATTCCCTCATACTACAAATAAATTGAACATGACAATATTTTCTCTTATACCGTTCAACCCTGAATTCGATTTTTCCTCCCTCACCTTAAACCTATGTCCTCTAGTTCCTGGTTCCCCAATTCTGGGCAGAATGTGCATTCCAGCCATCAATTCGCGGAAACAATACAACAGGACAAACATTTTCACATTAAAAATCACCATTAGACCTATGTAAAACTAGTTCACCCTGCACACTCTCTCTCTCTCTCTCTCTCTCCACTCATCAGGCAAGAGGTACAGAAGTGTGAGAACGCTCACCTCCAGATTCCAGGACAGTTTCTTCCCAGTTGTTATCAGGCAATTGAACCATCTTATCAACAACTAGAGAGCAGTTGGAGACCCTCAGACCATCTTTAAAGGAACTTTACTGGACATTATCTTGCAATAAAAGTTATTCTCGTTATCCTGTAGGTAGACGAAAAAGCTGGCGAAACTCAGCGGGTGAGGCAGCATCTATGGAGCAAAGGAAATAGGCAACGTCTCTGGCCGAAACACTTCTTCAGACCCTTCCGGGCTGAAACCCTTCTTCAGGTCTGAAGAAGAGTTTCAGCCTGAAACGTTGCCTATTTCCTTCGCTCCATAGATGCTGCCTCACCTGCTGAGTTTCTCCAGCATTTTTGTCTACCTTTGATTTTCCAGCATCTGCAGTTCCTTCTTAAACCCTTTATCCTGTATCTGTACATGGCTTGATTGTAATCATGCATTGTCTTTCCGCTGACTGGATAGCACGCAACAAAAATACTTTTCGCTGTGTCTCAGTACACGTGACTATAATAAACTAAACTAAGTTTGGGCGATACCAGACAAATCCACCCTCTTCCGCACAAACACAATGGGAGACTAATTAGTATGGATTTAACGTGATCAACATTCCCGGTTGCTGGCATTCCATGCAGGAAAGAAAAAGTCTAATGAAAACATTGCAGCCTTGACATACCGATCTGCTCAACACACACTCCTCGCATTGTGCTTCTCATATAATTAGTGTATTTTGTTGTTGCCTGATAAGATACTTTCTGGTAATAAAGGGCAGCGTGCGACAGGTCTCAGCTCCTCTGGGTCTCTAATGTGTCGGTGGAGCAGGGCGGTCGCGGTGGGAGTGCGTGGAGAGCGGGGAGTTCCACTGAGCTGAGCCGCTCCGAACAGCGTCCGCATCTGTCGATGGCATATGCTTCCTCAGGCTGGAGTTGCCCAGGATGGCTGGCTGCCTTTATCACGGAGGAGATTAATTACTGCAGAATGCTGCCAGTTACAGCGAGGACTGGAGCCGACAGGGGGAAAATCCCACTTTATACACACTGTGACAGGAGACATCATGGGCAGTGTCATTCACACGCCCAGCGCTCGACTCTCTGTTCTTAAGACAAAATTTTAAACAGCCCTCAAAGGCAAACTGGAGATCTATTATTTTGCTAAACTCACTTTGGACGTGGTAAAGAGTTTAAAAATCCAAGAAAAACGTTTTGCAGAAATAATTGCGGTTCTGGGGAAAAGGTTAACATGAGCAGCACACGGGTGGCGCAGCTGGTAGAGCTGCTGCCTCATAATGCCAGGAGGAGAGGAGACGGCGAGGGGTTGAGAATTTTCCATGTTCTCGCTGTGACCGCATGGGTTTCCTACATTTCTTCCCACATCCTAAAGCTGAGGGTTAATTGGCCCTCTGTAAATTGTCCCCCCCCCCAAGTGTGTCGGGAGTGGATGAAAAGGTGGGATCACATGGAGCCAGTGTGAATGGGTGATGGATGGTCGGCGTGGACTCAGTGGGCCGAAGGGGATGTTTCCACGTTGTATCTCCCAATCAAGTAACATTAAATCAGGAATTACGGGATTGTGAATCAGCATCGGCAGTTTAGACGGTTAGAGACACAGCGTGGAAACAGGTCCTTCGACCGACCGTCACCCGTTGACCAGTTTTATCCTACACACTATGAACTATTTACAGAAGCCAATTAACCTGCAAACCTGTACGTCTATGGGGTGTGGGAGGAAATTGGAGCAGATGGAGAAAAACCCGCCTGGTCACTGGGAGAGCCTGCAAACTCCGTACAGCCAGCAGCAGAGGTCAGGATATCTGGCACCCGGGTCTCTGGCACTGCAAGGCAATAACGTTATTGCTGCGCCGCCCTGATACAAGTTCCTCGTGTCCATATTAAAGAGAAAGCAATCCATTTCCTCGGAAGGGGACCAGCTTGCAGAAGATGCTTCTCATTCCATTGCTATGATTGTACATTCAGAGGGGAATGTTGCAGAGTTAGGACCTACTCACAAACCTGTGGTAAGTTAAATTAGATGACTTTTAAAAAAAATTCTAGTTAGTGGCTGTAACACGAGAGGCTGAGGGGTGATGCTAACGAGGTGTATGAACTCACGAGTGGGTCAGATCGGGTGAATGCACCATTGAATCACTCTTCTGGCAGCTCATACAAGACTTTGATGAGGCCGCACTTGGAGCACCGTGCCGTAGTTTTGGCTACCCTCTAGAAGGAAAGAGGCCATTAAACTGGAACGAGTGCAGAGAAGATTTGCGAGGATGTTGCCAGGGCTCGAGGGCCTGAGCTAAAGGGAGAGGTCGGGCAGGCTAGGACTTTATTGCTTGGAGCACAAGAGGATGAAGGGTGATCTTATAATGATGTACAAGAGCACGAGGGGAATAGATTCAGTGAATGTACCAGGTTGGGGAAATCAAGAACCAAAGGACACAGATTTAAGGTGAGAGGGGCAAGATTTAATAGGAACCCGAGGAACAGCTTTATGACACAGAGGGTGGTGAGTGCATGGAATGAGCTGCCAGAGGAGGTAATTGAGGCAGATACTATAACAACATTTAAGGCACTTGGCCAGTACACAGATAGGACATGTTTAGAGGGATAGGGGCCAAGCACGGACAATGTGACTAGCTAATGGGGTGCTTTGGTCGGCATGAACAAGTCGGGCCGAAGGGCCTGTTTCCTCCCTGTATGACTCTTTGACAGGGATGACAGAGTTGCGAGTCTGTGGAATTCCCTGCATCAGAGGGCAGTGGAGGCCAATTCTCTGGAGGCTTTCAAGAGAGTTAGATAGAACTTTTAAAGATAGCAGAGTCGGGGGATATGGTGAGAAGGCAGGAACGGGGTACTGAATGTGGATGATCAGCCATGATCACAGCGAATGGCGGTGCTGGGTCGAAGGGCCGAATGGCCTACTTCTGCACCTATTGTCCATTGCAGGGGTGTCAAACTCATTTTAGGTCACGGGCAAAATGCGACTTTATGCGCTTCGGATTACGCCGTGTACGCACGAATGCAGTCCGATCCGGCACCGGGGACAGCTGCAGCCCGCTCTGGCATCAGGGAAATCATCCCGCGGACTTGATCGGACCCCTTCGCGGGCGGCATCCGGCCCACGGGCTTGACACCCCTGGGCCAGTGTCTGTTGTCTTTCTCAGGCAGTTGACAACCTATAAGTAAATTATTTTCATGAGAGAACTATATTCTGCACTCTGTATCTTCCCCATCGCTCTATCTATTGACATGATTGTACTCCTGTATAATATTATCTGATCAGACAGCGTGTAAAATCAAACCTTTTCCCTGTACCTCGTCAATGATAAACCAAAAAAACTTCTGCTCAGAATTGTAATTCTCCACTGTTTAAATGGTGATTTTTTGCGTTCTAATACTCCGAGATAGAAGTATTGCATTGAGGGAGATAAATGAATAATAAATAAGCCTTTAATTTATGAATGACAGTATACAAAATCAGACGGAAATTGTAGTTCCACAGGGAGACATCCTCTTAACCAGAATATTAATATTTCCCTGTGGACTATGAAATCTTCAAATTTGGCAAAAATAAAGATTGTGGCGCTCGGACCAGAGACTAAAACAGCCGACAGGATAAAGGTTTATTTATTCAAAGCTCAAAGGGCGGCGCTATGGCGCAGCGGGTTGAGCTGCTGCCTCAGAGCACCAGAGACCCGGGTTCGATCCTGACCTCGGGTGCTGTCTGTGTGCGTGGGGGGTGTATGCACGTTCTCCTTGTGGCCGTGTGCGCTTTCCTCCAAGTGATCTGGTTTCCACACACCCCCCAAAGACGTGCGGGTTTGTACATAGAACGTGGAATAGTACAACACAGGAATATGCCGAATATGATGATGTCAGGTACAACTGATCTCATCTGCCTGCACGCGATCCAAATCGTTCTATACCCTGTGTGGGTTTCCCCCCCACGTCACGTGCGGGTTTGGAGGTTAATCGGCCCTCTGTAAATTGCATTTAATGTGTAGGGAGTTGATGAGAAAGTGGGATAACATAGAACTAGTGTGAACGGGTGGACAATGGTCAGCTTGGACTCAGTGGGCCGAAGGGCCTGTTTCCATGCTGCATCTTTCAATGAATCAATCCCTTCATCTGGTCAAAAGATGCAGCAGAACAATAGACAATAGACAATAGGTGCAGGAGTAGGCCATTCGGCCCTTCGAGCCAGCACCGCCATTCAACGTGATCATGGCTGATCATGCCCAATCAGTACCCCGTTCCTGCCTTCTCCCCCGTCTCCTCTATCTTTAAGAGCCCTATCTAGAAAAAATCTCTCTCTTGAAAGTATCCAGAGAACCGGCCTCCACCGGACGAGACAGAAAATTCCACAGACAAAGCAGAACAAAGTTGTTACAATGAAGAGTAAAATTCCAAAAGTAATGTATCCTAGTTCTGCATACACCAAACTACTCCCTCTTCTCCCCTCTCCCATAGGGCAAAAGGTATACAAGTGTGAAAACGTACACCCCAAGATTCAGGGACAGTTTCTTCCCAGTTGTTAACTGCCAACTGAACCATCCCACCACAACTAGAGAGCGGTCTTGAACTACTATCCACCTCAGTTGGAGACCCTCAGACTATCTTCATTCGTACTTCACTGCCTTTACCGTGCACTAAATGTTATGCCCTTATCCTGTGGTTGTGTACATTGTGAATAGCTCGATTGTAATCATGTATAGTCTTTCCACTGACTGGATAGAACGCAACAAAAGCTTTTCACTGTATGTGGCAATAAACTTAACTGAACTAAACAAAACAAGGAGAAACACACCATCCATTGTTAAAATTTGTCTGATTCTTTTATTTTCCTCAATTAAAATGGACCCAACCCGTTCAACCTTCCTTCATATATCAACCTCCCCATCCCAGGAGCCAACCTCATATAGATTTGCCATTTATTGTCACTATAGTGGTACAGTGAAACTGAAAGCTGCTTAACTCATGCATACATATCCATTTAGCACAAAACCACAAAAAGCAGGAGTAACTCAAAAACGGGCAGGCAGGGGGGGGGGGGGGAAGGAAGATAGGTGCACAATTCTGCGGCGCTACATACATATATACAGATGGAAGTCCGGGTGTTGGGCAGTGAAGTCAGTGCATGTGTGAATTTGAATTAAGAGTAGTTATAATTCTCGGAAAGCAACTATTTCTGAGTCTACTTACCTTGTCATGTACCTTTGCCACTCTGCCTCCAGTGGCACCTCATCCCCCTTTAACATGAAGACCAAATCCATTCGAAGAGAGACACAAACAGCTGGAGTAACTCAGCGGGACAGGCAGCACCTCTGGAGAGAAGGAATGGGTGGCCTTTCGGGTCGAGACTGTCTGAAGAAGGGTCTCGACCTGAAACGTCACCCATTCCTTCTCTCCAGAGATGCTGCCTGTCCCGCTGAGTTACTCCAACTTTTTGTGTCTATCTTCGGTTTAAACCATCATCTGCAGTTCCTTCTTACACCAAACCCATTCTCCAGGTACAGACTCACCTGCACCCTGTAAAGTTGCATCAAAACCTCTCCACCTTTATGCTCAAAAAATTGTAATGGTATCAGCCTTAAACTTTGCCCCTAGAACAGTACAGGGCAGAAACAGGCCCTTGGGAACAACAATGTCACCACCGAACATGAAGACAATAAAAAGGCAAAAAATCTCCTCTGCCTGCAGTGGTCAGTATCAGGCAGCATTGCCTGGACAACAGGGCAGAGGTGACGTTTCGGGTCAACACCACACTGGTATCTGCTACCACCACTAATCCTTACAGCACTGAAGGCACCAACCCTTTTATGCAAAAAAAAATTTTTTTTAATCTCCCTTAAACTTTGCCCCTCTCACCTTAAAGGGCAGGATTTACGTAGAACAAAGCTGCTGCTGGTTTACAGGGGGAAAAAAAGGCACAAAGTGCAGGAGTAACTCAGCTGATCAGGCAGTATCTCTGGAGAACATGGAGAGGTGACGTTTCGGGTCGGGACAGTGGGGTGTGGATGGGGAACAGGTTACAGACTTGTAAGAACTTCATTGTATTGAAAGGAACTGCAGATGCTGGTTTACACCGAAGATTGGACATAAAATGCTGGAGTAACTCAGCAGGACAGGCAGCATCTCTGGAGAGAGGGAATGGGTGACGTTTCAGGTCGAGACCCTTCTTCGGACTGGTCACCCATTCCTTCTCTCCGGTGATGCTGCCTAACCTGCTGAGTTACTCCAATAAGTTGCAAGAATTTCATTGTTCTATCTGTGACCTATGACAATAAAACACTCTTGACTTGACTGTTGCCAGTTCTAGCACATTGTGTTTTGCTCATTAGTTGTCGCAAGATTAGTTGTTGCTCAGGTAGAGCGCACCTGTCCACAGTAACATCTTCCAATAACGTGCGTCAAATGTCTTGCCTCACAGCACCAGCTTATGATTATGAAGCACCAGGATTGGAGTGGGACTTCTGTAATGAAAGCTGAGTGCGGAAGCATGATTTGTGTTTGATGTATACATCACGTTATGAAATGAGATATCAGGTAATAACTCAAGATCAGATGTCATTGGTGACTCTAGGTATTAAAATGCAGTCGACAGACTGGGGAACCACACAAGCAGAAGACTAAATAATTCTAAATCAATCAACGAGACTGATCCGGGTAAATACCATTTCATCCGCACAGCCCCTGATGACGAGGTGAATGAGAGTGAGGGCTGATGTCAATGCATTTGCCACCAAGAAACCAAATTTACCAATTTCTTTGGTTTGGCATTTAAATGCTAACAAATAAACTTCATGGCTTTGTGCAAATTTGTGGGGTTTAAAAAAAACCAGGGCACATAGAATCATACAGTGTGGAAACAGGCCCTTCGGCCCAACTTACCCATGCCGACCAACATGCCCCATCTACACAAGTCCAACCTGCCTGCGTTTGGCCCATAACCCTCTAAACCTGTTGTATCCATGTACCTAAGTTGTCGCAATAGTGCCTGCCTCAACTACCTCCTCCAGCAGCTTGTTCCATGCTGTTCTCTTTGGACAAGAAGCGAGCCGAGAGTGCCCTGGACTGCTGTGGTCTCAGCTTTAGCCGGCATGAATCCATCAAGCCTGAAGACTTCACACCAGAAATCTTTCATTGGGTGACAAAGCATCCGATGGCACGTCGCTGCAAGCAGGAACGCCGTCCGGCCCAGTATCGGAAATCTCCAACGCCTCTGTTAGCCCTTCGAGCACCTCCACGACATTAACTGACTTGACTAATGTCGTGAAAGGGTTCATCACCCTTTGTGTGAAAATGTCACCCCTCAGGCTCCAATTAAATCTTCCCACCCTTATCTTAAACCCATGTCTTCTGGTTTTCAATTCCCCTACTCTGGGCAAAAGGCTCTGTGCATTTTCCCGATCTATTCCTCTCATGAGGAATAGACCAGGAACCTCTCTGAGATCACCCCCCTCATCCTCTTGCAATCCAAGGAATCAAGTCCTAGCCTGCTCAACCTCCCCCTACGGCTACGGCCTGCATGTCCGAACAACATCCTCGTAAAATCTTCTCTGCACCCTTTCCAGCTTGACAACATCCTTCCTACAAAATCAAAACAGAACAGATGCCAATAACTAGATAAATTACAATAACTAGTAAGGCTACTCACTGATATATACGCCGAAGAGGCAGGGGAAGCAAGTCTTCTAGTTTCAACCCGTGGAATTCTGCTCGAGATTCTTGAAGCTTCTTAAATCGAGCGAATTGTTTGTTTTTCTTAATTTGCTCCTAAAACAGAACGCAGGAGACGCACATTAATTAAAAGGGCGTTGGGCACTGGTAAAATACATTATTCTCGCACACCGAGAAGATATTTCAGAAGATCTGTCGATGGAAACTAATTGCACTAGGGCACATTATTATGCACAGGGACGTTACTGAAGGTTGATTAGGGCAAATCTACCGGCTTTTGTCACATCGCCCTAATTATGCAGCCCCATGTTCCGACAATTACATTTATGTACACCCACTGTTAGAATCAATGTTACTTGTGCAGCTAGTGCTTAATCAATGAAATCAGTCAATTTACCATGGTCATATCCTTCTTCTTAATTAAGACAGCGATACCTCTCTCCAGCTCAGGGTGTTGAAGAGATAAATAAGCACATAGGTTGGGAACTACTGTCAAAAGAGGCGATGCTGCGATTTCACTCCTTCAGACTCTTGAAGGAGCAAGACTTTGCCGCCGTTTCCCAAAGGGGTGAGGGAGCTCCGTGCCACCTTCCCAAACTTGCACCCACATAAAGATGACAGCGCGGTCTCTAATGAGCAAAGACTGTGACGAGCGCGCACAATGCGAGCAAAGTCTGAAGTATGAAGCTTGAACCACATGCCAAAACTAATTGGGAAAGGAGCAAACTGCATTGAACAATTAGCCTTCCCTTGGCAAGATTGATTTCAGTTTAGTGTCACCTTCCTGACCAACAGAATGGCGTGCAAAAGAAATGTACGGTTTGAGAGTCATAGAAGTGAGACAGTATGGAAACAGGCCCTTCGGCCCATCTTGCCTACATTTTTGGGGCCCAGAACCTTGAACTGTTTTGGGGGCCCCGTCGCGACCAGCAACGAGGTTTGGGTAACCACTGTTATCTTCTTCAATGGGGTTGTCCCACAACAGGCCCCCCCCTGAAGCTCCTGCATTTTCAATACATTGAAAGTGATTTCAAGCTTTCTGCTGGTAGTTTACATAACAGAAGCTTAGAATTATCCTAACATATAAGCAATAAAATAACCCCCAAAGGATATATATTTCATGAAATAGACAATAGACATTTCTATGATCACCCACAATCAGTACCCCATTCCTGCCTTCTCCCCATATCCCTTGTCTCTGCTATCTTTAAGAGTTCTGTCTATCTCTCTCTTGAAAGCCTCCGGAGAATTGGCCTCCACTGCCAATCCACTCTTGAAGATAGCGGAGTCAGAGTATATGGGAAGAAGGCAGGAACGGGGTACTGATTGTTGATGATCTGCCATGATCACATTGAATGGCGGTGCTGGCTTGAAGGGCCGAATGGCCCACTCCTGCACCTATTATCTATTCACAACTCTCAGTGTGAAAATGTATTTCCTCATCTCCGTTCTAAATGGCCTATCCCTTTTTCTTAAACTGTGGCCCCTGGATCTGGACTCTCCCAGCATTGGAAACATGTTTCCTGCCTCTAGCATGTCCAAACCCTTAATAACCTTATAAGTTTCAATAAATGGCCCTCATACAGCTAAAAAAATCTTTACAAAAAATATGTTCCCTGAAAAGTCTCTTTGCCGAGCACTGAGATGAGAAAAAACTTTTTTGCCCAGAGTTGTGAATTTGTGGAATTCTCTGCCACGGAAGCCAGTGGTCTCGTCTCCTTCAGCAGCAGTTCGGTCTCTGTTCCCGAGCTCAGACACCCACTTCTCCTCACCTCACCTCCGCTCACTTCCCCTCACCTACACCTCGACTAATCCCCTCGCCTCACTAAACCCCTCGTCTCAACGATACCTCACCACCAAACTTCTCCTCACACCTGGACCTTGCCTCAACTAAACCGTACATCACTAAACCTCGCCCCTCAAATAAACCTCACACCTTAACCCCGCCTCAACGTAACTAAACCTCCCACATCACACCTGATCCACGCCTGCGCCACTCACCGCGCCTGGACTTTTGTACATACATTCTGAGCGCTCGTCGCAGTCATGCCCATAATGCCCCCTCGTGGATGAATTACCTGCAAGACTTTGAGAGCATGTTCCATGTTATCTGTGTAAGTGGTATAAAGATGAAGTTGAGGGCAGAAGCGTTCAAATCCTTGCCCTAGTTTTCCGTTCTCGAGATCACTCAACAGCATCCTGTGTGAGACCCAAAAGCCGTCAGCAGCTAAGTGACAAATATGACCCGTGTTTTCACACCTTACCCTTCCATGTCTCCCTCTCCCCTGACTCGCAGTATGAAGAACGGTCTCGGCCCCGAAACGTCACCCACTCCCTCTCTCCAGAGATGTTGCCTGTCCCACTGAGTTACTCCAGCATTTTCTGCCTATCTTCAGTGACAAATTAGGGCAGACCAAGACTTCATTTCTCAGAGCACAGGAGGTTGAAGGGCAATCTTATAGAGGTGTGTAAAATCATGAGGGGAATAGATAAGGCGATTGTTTGTGAAATGCCGTTATAGTACCGGCCTCAATTACACTGAACCATCCAACCATTCCACCGACAACTTATACAAGATGTTGGTGAGACCGCACTTGGAGTACTGTGCTCCGTTTTGGTCACCCTGCTGAAGGGAAAGATGCCATAAGGCAGAGTAGCTTTGTGAGGATGTTGCCAGGACTGGAGTGCCCGAGTCCTGCCAACACAGGGTGAGGTCGGACAGGCGAGGACTTTATTCCTTGAGACACAGGAGGCTGAAGTATGATGTTTTAGAGGTCATTGTGTAATATCACGAGGGGAATTGATGGGGTGAATGCAGAGTATTTTACCAGGCCAGGGCAATGAAGACCCAGAGAACTTAGCCTTAAGGTGAGAAATGAAAGATTTAATAGGAAAATGAGGGACGACATTTTCCAATCAGAGGGTGGTGGTTAAATGGAACTGGCTGCAAGAGGAGGTAGTTGAGCCAGGTACAATAACAACATTTAAAAGACACTTGGACAGGAACATGGATAAGAAATGTTTGGAGTGAATTGGATGAAATGTGGGCAACTGGGTCTATCTAAGATGGAGCATCTTGGAAGGCATGAACAAGTTGGATTGAGGAGCCCGTTTCCTTGCTGGACTAACTTATAAATTAGACAGGTACATGGATAGGAAAGGTTTGGAGAGATATAGACCAACGGGTGGGAAAATGGGACCAGTGATAGGCATGAACTAGTTGGGCTGAATGGCCTGTTTCCATGCTGTATGACTCTACGATACGGTATGTCTCATTGCCTAATTATACTTTTATAATTTCCTAAAATAAATTATCCCTGGAGGCAGAGCCTATTTCCTTTACAAAGGACAGGTTGAATGAACCCGCACAAACTGGATAATCAGAGATACACATCAGCCATCTTGCCGTGCCCACACGTCCTGCGTCTCTGCAACTTGTAATCTGACACCTTAGACACTGACCTCTGGGATCGGAGAAACAAGGAACTGCAGGTGCTGGCTTGCAAACAAGACACAAAGTGCTGGAGTAACTCAGCGGGTTAGACAGCATCTCTGGACCCTTCTTTGGTTTGAAGAACAATTGGCTTTTTACTGTACCAGGACATCACCAAGCAGTGTTTTACTAAGAAATTTAAAAGTCGAGTTTTAAACTAGTGTACCTGTTTATTGAATGGATGGACTTAAAGGTGCAAAATATGGCATCTCGTTCCTCCGTCCGCAGAGTCCCCTTTGCCGTTAAAATCTCTATAAAATACTGCAATACAAGACCATTAGACATTGAAGAGACTGTTTCTTTAAACCTTGAACATTGCATGTGACTATAAGTTCCTGCAGGGCACTCCGTTACAAGGGTAGCACTGTGGCACAGCTGGTAGAGCCACTGCCTCACAGCGCCAGGGACCCAGGTTCGATCCTGACCCCAGGTGCTGTCTGTGTATGGAGTTTCCACATTCCCCTTGTGACCGCGTGCGTTTCCTCCCACAGACGTGCAGGTTTGAAGGTTAATTGGCCGTCTGTAAATTGCCTGCAGTGTGCGGGGAGTGGATGAGAAAGCGGGATAACAAGAACTAGTGTGAACTGGTTAGATCGCTGGTCTGCGTGGACTCGTTGGGCTGAAGGGCCAGTTTCCATGCTGTATCTCTAAATTTGAACACTGAAACATCCTTACCACTGCAACTAACTCCAGCTGTTCGAAGTACCTCTGCTCCGTCTCAATCAACTCTTTCACAGTCCGAACCCTTTTCCTTTCCCAACGCGTTCTCTGCTCCTCCAGGTTGGTTCCGCCCGCTGGGTACTTCGGCTGAGGGCGACTTGCCATGGGGACACGGACTTCTTCACTGGAAGCTGGGTTTGGGAAACAGGAATCACGTGCCAACATGAAGTAGAACACAGGTAACATACAGTGGGGTGAATGCACACAGTCTTTTACCGAGCATCGGGGAACTAAGAACTAGAGGGAAACGAAAGGAACTGCAGATGCTAGTTTATAGCAAAGACAGACACAAAATGCTGGAGTAGGTCAGACTGCATCACTAGATTTTTTTTAAATTAATAGGTGACATTTCGGGTCGGGACCCTTCCTCAGAATCAAGAACTAGAGGGCATAGGCTGAAGGTGAGAGGGGAGGATTGAGTTAGAGTCAATCCTCAGGGACTACATTCACACACCAACAGCAACAGTCACAGCAGGGAAACATTCCCTTTGGCCCATGCCGACCAACATGCCCCAACTACACTAGCCTCACCTGCCATGTTTGGCCCATATTCCTCTAAGCCTATCCTATAACTTTAATAGGAACCTCAGAGATTGGTGGTTGGAAAGAGTCGAGCAGCATCTCTGGACCCTTCTGTGGTTTGCAACATTGAAAAGATGCTTGGGTAAGTGACAGATAGGATAGATTCGGAGCGATATGGGCCAAACGTGGTCAAATTGCTTTGGCTTAGATGGGGCATCTTGGGCGGCATGGTTGATTGGGCCGAAGGGCCTGTTTCCGTGCTGTACGACTATGAAACACGGGCAGCTTTGACTTTTTTTTTTGCTTTGGTTGGTTGATTGACTTGATTGTATTTGACTTGATTGACTGCAAAAGAGTTGATTGAGTGCGTTTCGTATTATCAGGTTGGCAAGCGTGCAATACAAAGCTTTTCACTGTACCTCAGTACATGTGACAATAATAAACCAAAACACCTGATTCTGAATGTAGTCCAGCACAGCACAAGGGACATGCGCTGAACATGATGCCAAGTTAAACTGATCTCCTCTGCCAGCACGTGATCCATACCCCCTCCATTCCCAACATCTCCATGTGCCTGTCAAAAAACACGATCGTATCTGCCTCCACCACCACCCCTGGCAGCGAGTCCAGGCATCCACCACCCAAACGGGTTAAAATGTAGAAAGACATTACTTCAAACCCCACACTAATTTCATTACCATTAGTTCAAAATAAAAACAGTAGCAGCTGGAAATATTCTGTAATAAGTTTCAAACTCATGGGTCCTAGCATTTAATTTCACTCCAGAAGACTTCTTTCCAGTCTGAACAAAGGTCTCGAACCAAAATCTAGTCTGTCCATTCCCTCCACAGATGCTGCCTGATCTGCTAAGTTCCTCCAGTGCTTTGTGATTCTTGCTCAAGATTCAGATTCAGATTCAATTTTAATTGTCATTGTCAGTGTACAGTACAGAGACAACTAAATGCATTTAGCATCTCCCTTGAAGAGCGACATAGCAAACGATTTGAATTTAAAAAAAATAATAAGTGTCCGGGTGGCGGGGGGGTGATTGGCAGTCACCGAGGTACGTTGTTGAGTAGAGTGACAGCCGCCAGAAAGAAGCTGTTCCTCGACCTGCTGGTTCGGCAACGGAGAGACCTGTAGCGCCTCCCGGATGGTAGGAGGGTAAACAGTCCATGGTTGGGGTGAGAGCAGTCCTTGGCGATGCTGAGCGCCCTCCGCAGACAGCGCTTGCTTTGGACAGACTCAATGGAGGGGAGCGTGGAACCGGTGATGCGTTGGGCAATTTTCACCACCCTCTGCAATGCCTTCCGGTCGGAGACACAGAGCAGTTGCCATACCATACTGTGATGCAGTTGGTAAGGATGCTCTCGATAGTGCAGCGGTAGAAGTTCACCAGGATCTGAGGAGACAGATGGACCTTCTTCAGTCTCCTCAGGAAGAAGAGACGCTGATGAGCCTTCTTGATCAGAGTAGAGGTATTGTGGGTCCAAGAGAGGTCATCGGAGATGTTGACTCCCAGGAACCTGAAGCTAGAAACACATTCCACCTCCGTCCCGTTAATGTGGATGGGGGTGTGCGTGCCGCCTCTGGACTTCCTGAAGTCTACAATGAGCTCCTTGGTCTTCTTGGAGTTAAGGGCCAGGTTGTTGTCAGCGCACCATGCTGCTAAGTGCTGGACCTCCTCCCTGTAGGCCAGCTCATCGTTGTTGCTGATGAGGCCAATCACCGTTGTATCATCTGCATACTTGATGATGGTGTTAGTACCATGTACAGGTGTGCAGTCATAGGTGAAGAGGGAGTAGAGGAGGGGGCTCAGCACACAGCCCTGAGGAACGCCGGTGTTCAGGGTGAGGGTTGAAGAGGTGTGCTTGTCTAACCTCACAGACTGGGGTCTGTTGGTTAGAAAGTCCAGTATCCAGTTGCAGAGGGAGGGGTCGATGCCCAGGTTACCGAGTTTGGTGATCAGTTTTGATGGAATAATGGTGTTGAATGCTGAGCTGTAATCGATGAACAGCATTCTTACATAAGTGTCTCTGTTGTCGAGGTGGGAGAGGGCGGAGTGAAGTGCCGTTGAGATGGCATCCTCCGTACTGCTGTTCTTGCGGTAGGCAAACTGATAGGGATCCAAGATTCCACCATCTGCAGTTCCTTGTGTCCCCATCTTACTTCTCCTCTGTGGACGTTCCTCAAAGATGTTCTTCTCCACACTGATGGGACCCTCTCTCACTGCTCCCTCCTCTGTGATACCTGCTGCACTCCTGCCCTTTGGCCATGTTCTGACTCGCACTCAATGCCACAGCCATCCATCTGCCAATCACATGCATCCACCGACCACTCGACAGGCTCTGTCTCACCCCCAACTCTCTCTTCCAGCTTCCTTCCCCATACTGCACTCAGCCTGAAGAAGGGTCCCAACCCGAAACATCATCTGTCCTTTCCCACCACAGATGCTGCCTGAGCCACTGAGTTCCTCCAGCACTTTGCGTTTTGCTCAGGGCAGCACAGTGGCGCAGCCGGTGGAGGCTTTGCCTCACAGCGCTAAAGACCCGGGTTCAATCTTGACCTCGGCTGCTATCTGTGCGGAGTTTGCACGTTCTCCCTGTGACCACATGGGTCTCCTCCGGGTGCTCCGGATTCCCCCCACATCCCAAAGTTGTGTGGGTTTGTAGGTTAATACTAATTGTATTAAATACATTAACTCTGTAAATTGCCCCTGGTGTATAGAGAGTGGATTGGAAAGTGGGATAACATAGAACTGGAGTGAATAGGGTCGGCGTGGACTCGGTGGGCCGAAGGGCCTGTTTCCATGCTGTATCTCTAAAGGAAGCACAGGATTCCAGCAGTCTTGTGTCTCTCAAGTTAATTCCTCACGTATGGATTCTGTACTTTGAAGCTTTGCTCTTTTCATAATTTGGCTCTGTCAGTCAAAAGCCAACTCTGGAATTTGAATGTTTACAACACGATTTACAAAAGAGCGAGTCCTCTCCTGATGTCCATCACTGCTCTTCAAAAATTAATCCTTCATTCATTCACCTTTATTGTTTACAAACCAGCGCCGATCCTCAGAAGTAATTAATCGAATGTTAAGCGCTTGAGACCCTTCCAAGAGATGTGGGAAGGCGATGCATAAACAAGGACTTGTTTTTGTGCTTGAAATTTACTGCCTTTGTTCCCATTTCTGTTTCTTGTTGATTGAAAGATGCAGCGGGGAAACAGGCCCTTCGGCCCACCAGGTCCACGCCAACCATCGATCATCTGAACACACTCGTTCTACATTATCCCATATTCACATCCATTTCCTACACACTAAGGGCAACTTACAGACTAGGACTACATACTTGGGGCATTTTTGAGTTTGGGGTTCCAGCACGCATGGAAACAGGCCCTTTGGCTCACCGAGTCCACGCCAACTATCGATCACCCATTCACACTGCTCTGTCTCCGACCAGAAAGCACTGCAGAGGGTGGTGAAAATTGCCCAACGCATCACCGGTTCCACGCTCCCCTCCATTGAGTCTGTCCAAATCAAGCGCTGTCTGCGGAGGGCGCTCAGCATCGCCAAGGACTGCTCTCGCCCCAACCATGGACTGTTTACCCTCCTACCATCCGGGGGGCGCTACAGGTCTCTCCGTTGCCGAACCAGCAGGTCGAGGAACAGCTTCTTTCCGGCGGCAGTCACTCTACTCAACAACGTACCTCGGTGACTGCCAATCACCACCCCCCCCCCGGAACACTTATTATTTTTTTTATTCAAATCGTTTGCTATGTCGCTCTTCAAGGGAGATGCTAAATGCATTTCGTTGTCTCTGTACTGTACACTGACAATGACAATTAAAATTGAATCTGAATCTGATGTTATCCCACTTTCTCATCCACTCTCTACACACTAAGGACAATTTACAGAGGGCCTGTTAGACTACAAAGACAGAGTAACTCAGCGGGTTAGGCAGCATCTCTGGAGAACCTGGAATAGGTGACGTTTTGGGTCGGTTGCCTTCATTAGACTCCACATTTTGACTGCTCTAGCCCATAAACCCACACGTCTTTGGCAAGTGAGAGGAAACCAGAGCACCCGGAGGAAACCCATGTGATCACAGGGAGAACGTGCAAACTCCCCACACACCCAAGGTCAGGATCGAACCCGTGTCTTTGGCGCCGCGAGGCAGCAGCTGCGCCACTGTGCTGTTCACTTTCTAAAAGCAACTGTACCTCTTCCGAAATTAAACCTGCCATTTTCCAACTCTCCGATGCCAGCCATTCTCGGCACGAACAGAACCATCTAAGTAAAAAGTCTGTTCCAGCACTTACAACTGAGCACTTGATCTGGTCAATGCTAAACACACCAAAATGGTTATTTCTTGGAGTCCATGAAAATGTAAATATTTGTTGCTTTTGAATTTCTTGTGCTCATTTATAATATCCAAGGTCCTTCCATAAGCTAAGATACAGTCCCTTTCACCTCTACACTTCACGCCTTGGGAAAGCAGCCAAAATAATCAAAGACTTGGGAACAGCTCTGCCCAAGATCAAAAGGCATTGCAGAGAATTGTGGATGTAGCCCACCCCAGACTCCCCACCATTGACTCCATCTCCACTTCACGCTGCCTCAGAAACACAGCCAACCTAATCAAAGACTTGCCCGTCCCACCTTGGTCATTCCTTCTTCTCCCAGCTCCCCTCAGGCAGAAGGTGCAGAAGCTTGAAAGCGCGTACCACCAGACTCAGGAACAGCTTCTTCCCCTTTGTTATCAGGCTTCTGAACAGTCCTTCCATAAGCTAAGGTACTGTCCGATTCACCTTGTGGACTTTGTCTCTGGAACTGATGCGCTACAATGCTGAGAACTATATTCTGCACTCTGTATTTTCCCCTTTGCTCGACCTACTGTACTTGAATTTGAACTGATTGTAGTCAAATATAGTATTATCTGATCAGTTTGGATAACATGCAAGCCAAAGCTTGCCACTGTACCCGACCGAGTGCACGTGACAATAATAAACCTGATCCTATACGTGTATCAAGGGTAGATCTTTTAAGATAAAATAGCAATTCTATCTTGAGCAATAAGTGAGTTTAAAGCAATAGAGGTTGATGAAAGCATCCATCACCTTAATTCCACAGACAGGTCACCAAAACTGTCAATTCCAATCTGCTCTGTAATTAAATACATCACTAATATGGATTTTTCCAAGATTGTCACCAGTTCTACAGACATCAAGTCTGTGACAGTCAAAGATTTCAGCCTTAAAGGTTTCAGCAACTTTACCCTGGTTGCACAAATCCAATAAACGAACACACTGCCGCGCCAATTAAAATTCAAAGATGATAGTTTGCCCTTAAAATATTTAATCCAGGAGTCCATCTAAAACGGAAAGCGAGCAGATGTATAAATCTAAACTGGCGGCACCATTTTGACACTGGGGTTTCTGCTTTTCACCTTGCACTTAAGCTTTTAAATGCTTCCTTATAGATTCACCATTGTTGCAGCATACTGCCCAGGGCAGCACAGTGGCGCAGCTGGTAGAGTTGCTGCCTCACAGCACCAGAGACCTGGGTTCAATTCTGCCCTCGGGTGCTATCTGTGTGTGAGGTTTGCATGTTCTCCCTGTGACTGCATGGATTTCCTCCAGGTGCTCCGGTATCCTCCCACATCCCAAAGATGGGGAGGGTTTATAGGTTAATCAGCCCTCTGTAAAATGGTGTCTGATGTGGATGAGAAAGTGGGATAACATTGAACTCATCAATGGGCGACTGATGGGCGGCATGGACTCGGTGGGCCGAAGGGCCTGTAATAATGGTGTATCTGTAAATTTAAACCAAGATGGAACGCAATGCCCCCTGTCCCACTTAGGAAACCTGAACGGAAACCTCTGGAGACTTTGCGCCCCACCCAAGGTTTCCGTTCGGTTCCCGGAGGTTGCAGGTGGTTGCCGGAGGTTGCAGGTAGTGGAAGCAGGTAGGGAGACTGACAAAAACCTCCAGGAACTGCACGGAAACCTTGGGTGGGGCGCAAAGTCTCCAGAGGTTTCCATTCAGGTTTCCTAAGTGGGACAGGGGCATAACAACTCACTGAGGACAACGATAACAAAGCATCGTCATGGGAACTCATTACCTTCAAGCAAGACCCACAGTGTTTGAGTAACTCAGCGGGTCAGGCAGCATCTCTGTAAAACATGGACAAGTGACGTTTCGGGTCTGGACCCTTCTTCAGACTGGAGAAGGATCCGAGGAAGGGTCCTGACCCAAAATGTCACCTATCCATGTTCTCCAGAGGTGCTGCCTGACTCGCTGAGTTACTCCAGCATTTTGCGTCACTTTTGGTAACCCGGCATCTGCAGTTCCTTGCATCTACATTACTTTCTAGCACTCAGCGATCATCCCACAATCTCCCTCCCAACTCCCTCCCAACCCACCCCCAACCCCACTCCACACTGACTCCATCTACACCTCCGCTGCCTCAGCAAGGCCGCCTACACAATCAAGGATCAGTAACACCTTGATTACTCCCTCATTCTCCCCCCCCCCCCCCCCCCATCAGGCAAGAGGCACAGAAGTGTGAAAATACACACCTCTAGAATCAGGGACAGGTTCTTCCCAGCTCTTATCAAACAACTGAACCGTCCTCTCACTAACAAGGGAGCGGTCCTGAGCAACCATCTACCTCTGGAGACCCTCGGACTATCTTTAAATTGGACTTTACTGGACATTACCTTGCACTAAACATTATTCCCTTCATCCTGTATCTGTACACTGTGGACGGATTGATTGTAACCATGTATAGTCCTTCTGTTGACTGGATAACGCGACAAAAATGCTTTTCACTGTTCCTTAACCCACGTAACATGAAACTAAACAAAACACGACACCATCCCGAATGATATACGCCATGACTTTTACACCTTTAGCTCCCAATCTGACACCACTGTGGATGCTGGCTGGTTTCATGGTTCAGGTTGGCCGGGGCAACGAGTGCTATAAAATTGCACACATTTCCCACGTCTCAAAACTGCACCAAAACAATAACTCCTTGCGGCTCAGTAGGAGCACATTAGTCACCAGCGTCACAACTCAGAGCTAACACCTACACGTCAAATCAAATTATTTAAAGACTGCATAAGATGTTATGAATTTTGTTGCATTTGCCCATTTTGTCAATTTTTGGCAAGTTTACATGTTTAACAAGTCAGACCCAAGAAGGAGACAAAGTAGTAGGAAAGAACTGCAGACACTGGTTTAAATCCACGGTAGACACAAAATGCTGGAGTAACTCAGTGGGACAGGCAGCGTCTCTGGAGAGAAGGAATGGGTGACGTTTCGGGTCGAGACCCTTCTTCAGTCTCGACTCAAAAGGTTGCTGCCTTACAGCGCCAGAGCCTCAGATTCAATCCTGACCTCTGGTACTGTTTGTGTGGTGTTTGCATGTTCGCCCTGTGACTGCGTGGGTTTCCTCCAGATTACTGTAGGTGAATTGTCCTCTTTAAATTGCCCCTATTGTGTCGGGAGTGGATGAGAAAATGGGATAATGTAGAAATGTACATAACATACAAACAGCTCTAGACTGCCCAAAACAGCAAGATATTGCAGAGTTGTGGATGTAGTCCTGTCAATTACACAGACCAGACTCCCCACCATTGACTCCATCTACACTTCACGCTGCTTCAGAAAAGCAGCCAACATAATCAAAGACTTGCCCGTCCCAGCTTGGTCATTCCTTCTTCTCCCTGCTCCCCTCAGGCAGAAGGTACAGAAGCTTGAAAGCGCGTACCACCAGACTCAGGAACAGCTTCTTCCCCTTTGTTATCAAGCTTCTGAACGGACCTTCCGTAAGATAAGGTACTGTCCGATTCACCTCTATCCCATCGCGTACATTGGACTATGTCTAAGGAACTGATGCGTTACAATGCTGAGAAGTAGATTCTGCACGCTGCATATTCCCCTTGGCCCTCTGCAAATTGCCCCTAGCGTGTAGGACATGGATGAGATAATGGGATAACGTAGACCTAGTGTGACTGGGGTGATCGATGGTCAGAGTGGACTTGGTGGGCTGAAGGGCCTGTTTCAATGCTGGATCTGAACGAAACTATAAAAGACTGCATCGCTCCAGACATTTCCTGCACTTGCAATTGTTTATCGAGTCGCTTTGTCACCTAAATGAGTTCAAGCAGAGGCCCGTGAGCATTTGGTTCCCTCTCGGTATCAGGAAGCCAAGATGCAGATGGTAATTAGTTCCTCCAGGAAACGTAGAGTGAGGCGCTCAGGAAATGCAAATAATAAACCCTGAATAATCTTCCTATCCGTTGTATAATTTGCTCCCAGTGCAATGCACCTGCTGCAACTCAGACCCCGAATGTCAATGGTAGACAGCGTACAGCACTCTCTCTGGTCCATTCTCTACTCAACACTAAGGTGTAAACATCGAGCAGACCCTGCAACAAAAGTCTACGGGAAAAACCTACACTATTTAAAAACTAATTTACACTATCCTCCCTCTCTCCTTATCCCCCTCCTCCTGCCGGCTCTCCCTATCACCCCCCTCGATATCTCTCTCCCCATTTTTAAACCGCCCCACCCCTTCTCTGCCACCCCCCCTCTTTCCTTGGCTCCCTCTTATAGGGCCTGTCCCACTTTCACCACCTAATTCACGAGTTTCCCCTTGACTCATACTCGCAGCATGGTCGTCACGAGGTCGTAGGCAGGTTGTGATGCTAGTCGTAGGTACTCGTGGCATCAAGTAGGTTGGGGCGTTTTTCTAGCCTGATGAAAAATGTCCATGAGTAAAAAAGGTTGTGAATTAGGTCGTGAAAGTGGGACAGGCCCTTTATCCCTCCCCTCTCTCTCCTCATCCCCTGCCTCTCTCTCCCTTTATCCCACCTTTCCCGATCCCTCATTATCCCCCTCTTTTTCCCCTGGCATGCAGGGAGTGGATGAGAAAGACAGATAACATAGACCTAGTGTGAACGGGTGATTGACAGTCGGTGTGGACTCGGTGGGCCGCAGAGCCTGTTTCCCAGCTTTGCCTCTAAACTAAACTATCAGATGAAGTTATGTACAGATGCAAGTACAAACATTTCAGGAAATTTCTCGCAATAAATCTTACAACGTCAGATCGAGTGGCAATATCGAGCATTTGCTAATTATGGGGTTTTAATATCAGATATCATCTGTGGTACATTTTCCTTGCCTTCCATCAATTAATTTTTCAGGGAGAATAAAAAAAAACACACACACATCTAAATAAGACTTAATTAATCGTGAATTGTCAGCTCTCCATATCCACAGACAGTGCCAGCTCAGTGAGGACGGCCAGAAATGATCGCATTAAGTTCTCTCACAAGAGACTCTGAGAAACAGACACATTGATTGAAAAACCAAGTCTCAGACACATGTCCCTGAACACAGCCAGCTCTTGGATTCATCGCGCAAGGAATTCAAAGAGCGTTTACGGCACTTAAGTTTAAAACATTTCTGTACCGTTAGAGCATCATGGAGCCATACAGCACGGAAACGGGCTCTTCGGCCAAACTCGTCCGCCTGCTCCAAGATGCTCCATCTTTTAGACTTCAGGGATACAGAGTGGAAACAGGCCCACTGAGTCTGCGCCGACCATCGACCCCCCGCACACTAGCAATATCCTACACACTCGGGACAATTTACAAATTTACAGAAGCCTATTAAATTACAAACCTGCACATCTTTGGAGTGTGGGAGGAAACCAGAGCACCCGGAGAAAGCCCGTGTGGTCAGTGGGAGGACGTACAAACTCCGTACAGACAGCACCCCTAACCAGGATCTAAACCCGGTATCTGGCGCTGTAAAGCAGCAAGTCCACCACATCATCACTGTGCTGACTAGCTTAGCTGGTTCGACCTTCCTGTGTTTGGCCCATTTCCCTTGAAACCTTTCCTATCCATGTAGACATAGACATAGAAAATAGGTGCAGGAGCAAGCCATTTGGCCCTTCGAGACAGCACCGTCATTCAATGTGATCATGGCTGATCACACACAATCAGTTCCCCGTTCCGGCCTTCTCCCCATATCCTCGATTCGTCTAGCTGGAAGAGCTCTACCTAACTCCCTTTTGAATGCATCCAGCGAATCGTCCTCCACTGCCGAAGCAGAGAATTCCACAAATTCACCTCTCTGTATCCATACTCCAAATGCAGCCTAACCAATGTCCAATAAACAAATAATCATTGGATTTCCAACAGGCCCATATCCCTCAAAACTCCTCCTTTTCCCTTTCTTGTCCCCACCTACCCCCACCCCCGATCAGTCTGAAGAAGGGTTTCGGCCCGAAACGTTGCCTATTTCCTTCGCTCCATAGATGCTGCTGCACCCGCTGAGTTTCTCCAGCTTTTCTGTGTAACCTCCCTCAAAACATTTCCTATCCATGTACCTGTCCTTTAAATGTAGTAATTGTACCTACGTCAACTACCCCCTCTAGCAGCTCGTCCAAAATTGCTACCACATTCCGAGTAAAAAAATGTTGCCCCTCAGGTTCCTATTGAATCTTTCTCCTCTCCTCTGGTTCTTGATTTGCCTACCCTGCTTAGAGGACTCTATGCATTCACTCTATTCCTCCCATGCTGTTATACACGTCTATAAGATCACCAACCTCGATCTCTCTGTCCAAGCATCCATCCAATGATTGCCTCAATCTAACTGTTCAACAACATTTCCACATTTATTTTTCCTTCTGGGATGTGGGCAGCAATTTCAAAGCCAGAATGTGTGATTGATTCCCAATATCCCAAACACACCCATTCCTTGCTATTCGCTGCTTTCACGTTCTCCCTGCGCCCACGTGGGTTTTCTCCGGGTGCTCCGATTTCCTCCCACATCCCAAAGACCTGCCGGTTTGCAGATTAATTGGCCGTCGTAAAGTTCCCCTTTGCCCTGGGGCAGGTTGTTTTTCAGAGGGTGGTGGGCGCCTGGAATGCACTGCCAGGGGTGGAGGGAGAAGTCGACATGAGAGTGGCAGTTAGGAGGTCCTCACATCGACACATGGATATGTAGGGAATGGAGGGATATGGATCACGTGCAGGCAGAGGAAATTAGTTCAACGTGGCATCATGTTCGGCACTAGCGTTGTGGGTTGAAGGTCATAGAGTTGTACAGCGTGGAAATATGCCCTTCAGCCCAACTTTCCCTGTCCAATAACATGCCCCATCTGCACTATTCCCACCTGCCTGTGTTTGCCCCGTATCCCTCTAAAACTACCCTTGATTAGATATGTTGATTTCTCTAACTTCAAGTAACCCTAGCATCCCCTCTCTCTTCCCCCGTCCCTCCCCCACCCCAGTCATCGTACTAGTTTCACTGCCGTCTATTGAGTTTCACCGTCTGTATAACTCGTTATCACCCAACCCGCAGCCAACAATGGACCATTGTGGGCTCCACCTTCCCTTGATCATCGTTTCTTTTTGCATATCTTTCATTCATATGTTCTACATTCTATATCTCTAGTTTCCCTTTTCCCGACTCTCAGTCTGAAGAAGGGCCTCAACCCGAAATGTCACCTGTTCCGTTTCTCCAGAGATGCTGCCTGGCCCGCTGAGCTACTTGGGTCCAGCATTTTGGGTCAAACTTCAGTAACTAGTTCGCCCCAGACGACTTTGACTGTAGTAATCACTGCTGAACAAGCTTCAAACTGAAAGAGCACTAAGTGCTCATACAAAATCATCATTCTACTAAATAAGCTTTCTCGGCTTAGTCTGTCTTCCTTCACGTTAAAATGTTACTACCTTTTCCTTAGTGTGCCTTAAAATTACAGACGTTGTAAAAATCCAAAACAAAGGCAGAAAGTGTTGGAAGCATAAAGCTGATAAATATCTTCACTCGGGCATGGGTCGTTTCATAGAACAAAGAACGGTGCAGAACAGGAGCTAGCCCTATGGCCCACAATGTCCATGCTAGACGGAACACCAAGACCAACTCCTATCTGCCTGCATGTGATCCATATCGCTCCATTCCCTGCATATTAATGCCCCTATCCAAAAGCCTCGTGAATGCCACTATCCTTTCTGGTTCAACCACCATCCTTAGCAGTGCATTCCATGCCCCCACCACCCTCTGTGTAAAAGAAAACTTGCCCCACACATCTCCATTGAATTTTCCCCCTCTCGTCCTCGAGTGTTAGACATTTCCACCTGTGAAAAAGGTTATGACTGTCTACCCTATCTATCCCTAGGAACTGGGTGAAGGAACAGGTTATCCGGTGTGGTCCCGATTTGAAACGTCAGCCAGTCTATTCCCTCCACAGGTGCAGCCTGACCTGCCGAGTTCCTCCACACTTTGCGCTCTGCTCAAGATTCCAGCATCTGCGGTTTCTAGTGTCCACATGATATCTCGCGGGGATCAATGAAGTAGGGTTGGAAGGGGACTTTTATGTAGCGTGTCCATCAGCATTAAACAGTTGAACTGAACCGTTTGCTAATGCGTAGGAAGTTGTGTATTGTGTAGTATTCACTGGAATTTAAAAGGATGAGGAGATCTTATAGAAACATATACATTTTTTAAGGGATTGGACAGACTAGATACGGGAAAAATGTTCCTGATGTTGGAGTTCAGAACCAAGGGTCACCGTTTAAGAATAAGGGGTAGGCCATATAAGACTGAGATGAAGAAAAACTTTTTCACCCAGAGAGTTGTGAATCTGTGGAAATCTCTGCCACAGAAGGCAATGGAGGACAAATCACTGGATATTTTCAAGAGAGAGTTAGATAGAGCTCTTGGGGCTAACACAATCAAGGGATATGGGAAGAAAGCAGGAATGAGGTACTGATTTAGGGTGATCAGCCATGATCATATTGAATGGCATGCTGGCTCGAAGCCCCGCACCTATTTTCTATGTTTCTATGTTTTGTAACAGGCAGATGTGATGTATCGTATACAGACCCACCTACTGTGGTGAGACCAACGATAAGGCTGTTCACATGCAGAGAGCAGCTCGAGTAGTTTCAACAAATCCGTAAAAAGCCAAGTTTGAAAAATAAAAAGTGTTTTTTTTTAATGGTGAAGCCAAAGAATTTAAAAAAAACGGCTGTATTATTTTATTTATCAGCTGTACTACTAATACTTTCGATTTGCAAATCCCAACAAACTTAATGGGCTACTTCAGGAATTCCACCACTTAATAATTCAGCACGAGCTGTTCGCTGTAAAAATCATTCATTGCCAGGGGCAAAGCTCTCAGAAAGAATTAAATGTGCAGGAAAACTGAGGAATGGGATTAAAATCAAAGGATGGATTGGGGTCGGACAGTTTTATGGAGAGGAAGGGTTTAGAGGACTATGGGCCAAATAAGACAGCCCAATATGTCAACTTAGTCGGCATGGACTAGGTGGGCCAAAGGGCCTATTTCTGTGCTATCTAGTTCTATGAGGACTAGCAGGAGGGAGAGTGAGAGACCAAAAGGAGATGAGGCTTAAAGTGGTAAGATTGACACAAGGTTTGCTAGAGATGGGTTTAGGTTTATTATAGTCATGTTTACCGAGGTTTGTTCTGCTTGCTTTCCAAACAGATATGCCATACATAAATACAATCGTCAAACTCAAGGAGGTAGAGCAGAGGGGGAAGATACAGGGTGCAGAATATGGTTCTCAGCATTGTAGCGCATCAGTTCCAGAGACAAAGTCCAATGTCCACAATGGGGTAGAGGTGAATAGGACAGTACCCTAGCTTATGGAAAGAGCATTCAGAAGCCTGATAACAGAGGGAAAGAAGCTGTTCCTGAATCTGGTGTTGCCCACTTTCAAGCTTCTGTACCTTCTGCAGAGATGGAGCAGGGAGAAGAAGGAATGACTGGGGTGGAACAAGTCACATCCCAGGCAGTGTGAATTGTTGATGAATCAATGGTGGGGAGTCTGGTCTGTGTGATGGACTGGGCTACATCCACAACGCTCTGTGATTTTGTACGGCCTTTGGTAGAGTTGTTCCTAAACTGACCCACACACCAGCACGTCTTCGGGATGTGGGAGGAAACCGGAGCACCCGGAGGAAACCCATGTGGTCACAGGGAGTACATGCAAACTCTATATGGACAGCAGCTGAGGTCAGGATCGAACCCAGGCCTCTGGCGCTGTGAAGCAGTAGCTCTACCAGCTATGCCACTGTGCCATCCCTGATATCTGAGAATGATCCTGGCGATGATTGGGCTAATGTATGAGGAGCGTTTGGCAGCTCTGGGCCTGTACTCACTGGATTTTAGAAGCATGAGGAGTGGATCCCATTGAAATCTATTGGATAATGGAAGGCCCAGAAAGAGTGGATGTGGAGAGGATGTTTCCAGTAGTGGGAGAGTCTAGAACCAGAGGGCACAGTCTCAGAATAAAAAGATGTACATTTAGAGTGAAGGAGTTTATTTTGTTAGTGTGGCGAATCTGTGGAATTCATTGCCACAGATGGCAGTGGAGGCCTCGTCATTGGGTATTTTTAGAGCGGAGATTGATTGATTCTTGATTAGTTTGGGTATCAAAGATTACAGGGGGAAGGCATGAGAATGGGGTTGAGAGGGAAAAATAGGGTTGATCATGTTTGAATGGTGTAGTCGATTTGATGTGCCAAATGGCCTAATTCCACTCCAAAGACGTACAGGTTTGTAGGTTACATTTTCTTGGTAAAAATGAAAAGTGTCCCCAGTCTGTGCAGGATAGTGTTAGTGCGCGGGGGGTGGGGGAGAGAATCGCTGGCCAGCGTGGACTTGGGCCTGTTTTCACGCTGTATCTCTAAACTAAACTAAGTTTTATGGCAATCTTCCATTCCAGCCTTGGCCACAGCCAGACACACCCTACACACTCTGAGCAACTTCAGGCGAGGAAGGATGAGCATAGGTGTCGCTCCGAGTGTTGGCCAACCACCAACAAAGCCACCGGAGGACGGCAGCTATCTGTGCACCTGGGGGACAATTAGGCAGCTTAAGGATCAGTTGACGGTGAGAAAGCACCGTTTTGCAGGTGACAAAAAATGTCACCCGCTATTGCGCACGCAGAGTGCGTTGACAAGGCTGACAGAGCCAGCGCGGGCTTAATTACGTGATGGCCCCCATAATGTTGCATGTCAACTCCACTCCAGGCCTCTGTCACCTTCGTTCCTGCCTCAGCGCAGCGCCAGTCACCTCGCGCTTCCTTCAGCACCGCGTTTTTTTTTAATAAACGTCGCAGCAAGGATGCATTGTTAGCCGGCTGGAAGAGTTTAACAGTAATTAACCTCTGCTCCATCTCCTGGGAGCCATACATCAGCCACTTGCCACAACACTGTAAACAAGTGGATCCTGATCAATGAGGAGCCACGCTGGCTGAAGGGCTCGCTAATAATGGGAACCATTCCCACACGGACAAGCCCACACAACTGATGGTGCAAGCGTGACATTATCTTCAAAAATTAAAAAACACTGCAAATACCAAATCCCATTTTTCAATGCATAATTGAGACCCAAGATGATAGCAAAAGATTTGAGCGCAAATAAAACCAGATGCCTTCCTTAATATAGATAGAGTAAGTGGCCTATTACTGCAAATATGTCGCAAGCACTTACTCTGCCAGATAACACATTCTCCTCCTACACTAAAATGGCACACAATGAACCCATGTGGTCGCCGGGTGATTGCTTTTTAAAATTCCAAGCACTGAAGGTTTACGATCTCCTCCAAATTCTGTCAGTTAATAAATTAAAAAAACCTTAATTCCAATTGCACAAACCAGAAGCAGCGATAGCTGAAGGCTGAGGATTGTGATTCTGCAAATCCCGAACAGCACCTCTGACTCTGAACCGTCAACACTAAGTGGTTTCCAAATGGAATGGACCCTCCGCATTAACAATGTCACCGCTGGAAGCCACAACACAGCAGAGAGCCATTGTTAGACTTAAATCCATAATTCTCTCCTTTCTGCAACCCTCCTCCCTCTACTGCAGTCAGTCTGCCTCACAATCGCAATCCTCAGCCTTACGGTGCCAGAGACACTGGTTCAATCCTGACCTCGGGTGCTGTCTGTACATTCTCCCTGTGACAGCGTGGGGTTTCCTCACATACTCCAAAGCTGTGCGGGTTTGTAGGCTAATGGGCTTTTATACATTGTAAATCGTCCCAAGTATGTAAGATAGTGCTGGCATACGGGATGATCGCTGGTCGGCGCGGACTCGGACTGTTTTCACGCTGCATCTCTAAATTCTAAAGTAAAATTCTCTCCTTTCTTTCATCCGCCTCCAAACAAAGACCTCCGCTCCCCAAGTCTCTGAACATGTTGCTATGACTCTGACGCTGAGAGTTCATTCATATAGGCTGGGTTCATACAATTGTCCATTGCCCCTCATTCTTTGACCCAGTTTAATTGCCATATATACCAAAAACACAACAATTACATTCCAAATAGACACAAAGTGCTAGAGTAACTCAGTGGATCGGGCAGCATTTCTGGAAAACATGGATGAGTGACCTTTCTAGTTGGGTGCCATTCTTCAGACTAGCATCTGCAGTTCATCCTCTCTATGTTATGATCCATTCCACCGTGCAATCTTAGAAGAAGTTATGGGAGACCCTCTATCACTGCTCCCACTCTGTGATATCTGCTGCCGAAGTATCCCGACCTGAAACGTCACCTATCCACTTCCTCCATAGATGCTGCCTGACCGGCAGAGTTACTCAAGCATTTTGTGTACTTCTTTGCAAACTAGCATCCATGGTTCCTTGTGTGTATATTGTTCACTGCATGCAAGATGGCACCGTGTGGTTGCCAAGTGTACCAAGTCTAGAGGAAGGGGCAGTCACCATGGAAACCAGCAAGCAAATTTGGAAAGCAAGGCAGACACACGCACACATATACATGCGTGCACACGCACTTGAATGGGGCTCCAGTGAAACCTGAACTACTGCCTTGGAGGAATCAGTACAAAAAGGAGTTGTGTTTTTCTGATACGAGGCCCGTGACCAGTGTTCACTGGTTAGATGACAGAGTTCCTCAGTCTGAAGAAGGGTTTCGGCCCAAAACGTTGCCTATTTCCTTCGTTCCATAGATGCTGCTGCACCCGCTGAGTTTCTCCAGCACTTTTGTCTACCTTCGATTTTCCAGCATCTGCAGTTCTTTCTTAAACACCTCGAATAGAAACATCGGGTGTTTGACAGAAGATAGACAGAAAATGTTGGAGCAACTTAGCGGGACAGGCAGTATCTCTGGGCAAAAGGAAGAGGTAACGTCGAGCCAGAACCCTTCTTCAGACTGAAAGATAGGGAGCAAAACAGGGTTAGCAAAAATGGCCTCAGGCAGGGTGGAGTCCATAATGGCCTATTGGTGGCTGGGGAAGATGTGCTAACGAGATGGATACAAGGATGTGATCAGTGGAATTAGTAGGACGACTAAGAGGGGGGGGGGGGGAGAAAGAGGGGGGGTGGGGGGGAAGAGAAACGAGTGATCTGTTTCACAGAGGTCATCTCACAACTCACTGGATATCAGCCGTAAATACATGGATTAAAGATACTGATGTCAGTAATGACCGACAAAATGAGGAGAGGTTAGAGCAGGTGCATATGAACCTCTGGCTCAGCTGGAAGGGCTGTCAGGGTCCCTGGAAGGAGGTGCAAGGTGTTACATATGGGGTGGTTTGACTGGGAAGGGATTTCAGTAATGGCGAAAATTATTCAAACCATCCAAAGATCCGACTCAGCTTGAACTTCAAGTCATGGATCCGACATGTTGCATGGTTTCCTCTGGAACGCCAGAGGCTGAGAGCAGACCTGTACAAAATTACGAGCGGCAAAGAAAGGGTAGACCTTCCCCTTCCCCCTTCCTTCCCCCCCCCCCCCCCCCCCCCCCCCCTCCCCCAGGCTGAAAATGTCAAAGATGAGAGGGCTTAGCTTTAAGGTGAAATGGGCAAAGTATAAAGGAGATGTGTGGGGCAAGTTTTTTTTTTTTTTTAAATCACACAATGGGGGGGGGGGGGGGGGGGGGGGGTGCCTGTAACGCACTGCCCCCCCCCTTGGTGGTTGAGGCAGATATGAGTAATGTTTAAGAGGCTTTTAGATAGGCACCTGGATGTGCTGGGAATGGAGAGATATGGCAGGCAGAGGAGATCAGTTTAGCCTAGCATCACGCTAAGCACGGACATTGTGGGTCGAAGAGCCTGCTGCGGTGCTGTACCGTTCTACGTTCAATGTTCATTTCAATCTCTCACATTCTTCATTCCTCCTGGGAATCAAAACCGCACAAATTTTGCAAAGAATTATTTCCTCGTTATTCAGGAGTCGACAGATTAGTTTACTGGGGAACTACGAAGCCACTCAGTAAAATGTAATTATCAGAATTACCAGATGCCAAAACGACTGGAAAAATATATAAATTCTCGACGGCTTTGACCCGATAATTAAGAGACCGGAATCCTAAGGATGTAATCTTCAGAATCCTAAAACTTAAATCTTGATCTTTGATTATTTTAATTAGGAGATGCAAGCAAGCCTCCGAGTATTTAATCTACTGATGAAGAGCATCGTAAACTAGCCTTTGATAGTTTACATTCGTTCAAAAACAAATCAGCAACATTTCTGTGAATATTCTCAATGCGAAAAGTGTTTGTCCAGCATTTCACTTCAGTCAATGTGGGAATGAATATGTAGCTCAACTGTGGCATAATCCTTTGGCCATTTGGCTACAGAGAGAATCTCACTGTGAGTTAAGATTTCAAAGGGATATCTGCCCAGCCAGCATGAAAGAACCACCCCACCCTGGCCACGCACTGTCATTCTAATCATCGGGAGAAATAGATACAGGAGTATGAAAACCATAACTACCAGGTTCAAGAGCAGCTTCTGACCCGCAACCAGTAGTGCAGCGGTAGAGTTGCTGCCTTACAGCATCGGAGACCCAAGTCCGATCCCGACCTCGGGTGCTGTCTGTACGGAGTTTGCACATTCTCCTTGTGGGCGTGTGGGTTTTCTTCGATTACTCCCGTTACCTCCCACATCCCTAAGGCGTGCGGGTTTATAGGCTTCTGTAAATTGTCCCTCCGGTGCGTCGGATAGACCTAGTGTACGAGTGGTCGATGGTCACTGCGGACTTGGTGGCCGAAGGGCCAATCTCCACGCTCTATCTCCAAACTAAACCATCAGGTTGTTGAACATGACAAACGGTGACTAAACTACAAAGTACGAACTCTTGTGTAAGAAAGAACTGCAGATGCTGCTTTAAATCGAAGGTAGACACAAAATGCTGGAGTAACTCAGCGGGACAGGCAGCATCTCTGGAGAGAAGGAATGGGTGGAGTTTCGGGTCGTAGAGGAATCAGCCCCCATCCTCGGGGACCAGTGCGTAAAAGGTCGCTACCCTCCAGCGCCGTCTAATAACTCTGGTGGGGGTCAAGGAAAGAGCGTTCACATCGCGGCCCCATCTTTCCACCACCGCACACAAGAAGCACAAGACAGATGCCATTGTGTGCAGATGCCGAGAAGCGTGTTCAGCTCTGGCTGAACAACACCTAATCCTGCGTGTGGACTCGATAAGAAGAATAACTCTGGTCATAGTAGAATCAGTAGATCGAGTTTTCTCTGCTAAAACGCTGGATTCACGAGATGTCGTATCATGGGCAATTGAAGCGATGGAAGGGATTGCTTTTAGGCAACTTGACAACGGAACTTCTCCGACGTGGAATCTCGCAGCACGGTGGGCAGCGGTAACGTTGCTCACAGCGCCGGAGACCCGGGTTCGATCTGGATTCAGATACTGTTTGTGCAGAGTTTTCACGTTCTCCCTATGACCCCGAATTCCTCCCACATTCCAAAGATGTGCGGGTTTGTTGGTTTATTGGCCTCTGTAAATTGTCCCTCGTGTGTAGGATAGAACAAGTGACCACTGGTCAGCACGGTCTTGGTGGAGAAAGCGCCTGTTTCCATGCTATATCTCGAAAACTAAAACTAAAGTCATTGAGATAGAACATAGAACAGTACAGCACAGGGTGTCCTCCAGGTTTTGGCCAATCTGGTCTGGCTGTATGAAGTTGGACACCATGTCCAGTAGATTTTCACGTTCCTGCACCCTCTGCACACTTGATTTCTGTTCTGCAAACCCCTCTTCAGGATCAGCCCAGAACTGACCCCCAGTACTCCCCTCTGACGAGGGAGAAGCACTGTGCAGCCCTACAAGAGGTGCTGCTGTGGGTTTTACATAGAGCCCACAGTGGCTCGACTCCATCTCCCGGAGCCTGTCACATTGGAGCAAATGCTCCACACACCGCTCCATCCGGCTCCAGCGCTCACGGTCGCTGGCCGCCCTAGCGTTTCTACGGAAACGAAAACACATGATCATGGCATATCTAGATGACATACTTATTGTGGGCAAAACTTTGGAATTGGCCAAACAAACTGTAACAGCAACAAAACAGTTATTTGAAAAACTGGGGTTTATTATCCATCCAGTTAAATCTAAATTAACGCCTTCCACTACTACGGACTATTTGGGGTTCACCATTGACTCAGTTCACATGTCGGTGACTTTGCCAAAGGGAAAGGCTATAGACTTAATAGAGGCTTGCAATAACCTCATTGACATCAGTAACCGTCCATCAGATTGGTAGCAAATGTAATTGGCAAAATGGTGGCTGCTTTTCCAGCCACACAATTTGGACCTTTACATTACCAAAATTTACAGAGAGCAAAAATACAAGCACTCAAAATCAATGCTGGTCATTTTGACAGACCAATGAAGCTACCAATCAAAGCTATAATGGAACTAAAATGGTGGATAGATAACATTTGGCTTTGTTTCAATCCAATCATTATCAGCAACCCTTCTATGGTGCTACAAACTGATGCCAGTGCACTTGGCTGGGATGCCACCAATTCCATCTCCAGCTGTGGAGGTAGATGGACTGCTCAGGAGGCATCATTATTACTAACACTGGGCATAAACTACCTGGAAATGTTGGGTGCATTCCATGGCCTAAAGTTAGGTATGTTACAAAACCTACCTGAATCGTGGCTGAGCATCTGCCCCACCCCTTGTGTGTGATTTTGGCGCTGTTTAGAGGGGGCGGGTTTAAAACGCGATTTTTACTAGGCTGTTGCAATCGAAAATGTTCAGCCTAGTAAATCATTAATGAAAAATCACTGAAAGACCCCGTCGCAAAAGGTATTATTAGTTTTTATGGCCTTGTAAAATAGTTAGTTTAAAAATCACTCTCTAAACTCGCAACCTCTCGCAGCCCCAGGGTTTTATAAAGCAAACAATTAAAGGTATGTACCTTATTTTTACATTAAATGGGGCATGTATATAACCCTGTTATTAAGTTTTCTATAGCGAGTAGCTCATTTTGCGCTCTTTATATCCCGCAGTATTTTTCTGGGCATTTGAGGGCACAAATCCAGCGCAATGTGAACGTTCTAAACCAGCCTGCTCACAGGAACCCACTAGAAAACCGATTTAAATTGACTTTAATTTACAGCAATTGAACACTAAATTCCTTCCATTTGGCCTATAAATTGATGTAAATGAGATTTAAAAATCATGTTTTATTGTGAATTATTTGTGAATATTATTTGGACACTTGTGCTATTTAAAAATGTTAATCATTTATTAAGAAATGGATAGATGTTTAGATCTAGTAAATTGAAGTTTGAAATTAGCTACAATTGGGTAACTAACTAATTATATGCTTTAATTTCAGGTCATCCAAGTTAGATTATTTTATATTTGTTTCAAAATTGGTCAATCTATGATAACTGAAAATTTCATTCAGTTCTCTTAATTTTTAAGAAGGTTATGGGCTTTTGACTGTCCACGATCACAGCTTTTTTGTTATGTCCATAGAAAATCAATAGGGAACAAGATGCTAATTTCCGAGTATGAAAATGGCCATAACTTTTTTATTACTTGAGATATGAAAGTGAATTAGGTGTCAAATTAAACTTATTGTTATGCTTTATCTGATGGGATAAATTGCAGACTTGATTTTTTAAATCTCAAAATTTTGTAACATTGCTACTAAAGTCATATTGTACTGGGTCATATCACCAGCATGTTAGACTACAGATTGACAATACCACCGTGGTAGCATATATCAACCACATGGGTGGAAACAAATCGACATCATGTGACAATCTGGCTAATACAATTTGGCAGTGGAATATACAGAGAGATATTTGGATGTCAGCTACTTACCTACCAGGTAAACTAAATTTAGTGGCAGACACCAGGTCACGCAAATTTAATGAAAACACCAAATGGATGATGAATAAAAAGTATTTGCTGATATTACAGCATGATATGGAACACCAGATATCGATCTATTCGCATCCAGGCTTAATCACCAGTTATCAAACTATGTTTCGTGGGAACCAAATCCTGGGGCAGCGGCGACAGATGCATTTTCGCTGCAGGGGTCTGCGTCTGGTATTTTGGTAGTACCCGATTGGCCTACGCAACCATGGTTCCCAGTGATACTGAACATGGTATTAGAACCATGTATCACCATCCCGAATAGACCAGACTTATTGGCTCATCCCGTAACAAGGGATAGCCACCCATGCCATAACTATTTGAATTTATTAATTTGTAGAGTTTAAAAATACCACTACTACAGCTGGGACTGACGGACCGAACAGTGAACATGATTTCGGCGGGCCACAGACAGTCCACCAAAAAACAGTATCTGGTCTATATGAGGAAGTGGGAGATGTATTGTCACAAAAACAGCATCACCTACAGAGATATGAACATCCTGTCTGTCCTGGAATACCTGGCAGGCCTCCATTATGATGAGGGGCTCAGTTATAGTGCCATCAACTGCGCCAGAAGTGCCCTATCAACTTATCAATGGCAAGGAACAGAGCGTCACTCTGCTGGGACTCACCCACTGGTAACAAAACTTATGAGGGGAATTTTTAATACAAATCCCCCAAGAACCAGGTGCTCCCAAATATGGGATGTGAGTATTGTCCTGAAGATGCTCAGGAATTGGTCTCCAGCAACAGCTGACATTAAAAACAGTCACGCTAATGGCATTGGTCACAGCACAAAAGGCACAGTCATTACATAAATTAAGACTGGTCACATGACTTCTTCATCTGAAAATATTACGTTTCATATTTATGAATTAGTAAAGCAGAACAGACAGGGATCAGCAGGCCTCAATATAGAATTTAGGTCATACCCAACAGATGATCATCTCTGTATAGTAAGACATTTGTCGTTATACATGGAGAACACGAAAATCATCAGAGGCAATGAGAAGGCACTTTTAGTCAGCCATAAGCAACCACACAAAAGAGTGACGGTCCAGACCATCTCAAGATGGCTGAAACAGGTTCTAATACAGGCTGGGATGGATACTAATATTTTTAAATCTCATTCCACCAGGGCTGCAGCTACTTCGGCAGCTATGCAGTTGGATGGCAATGGACCAAATCCTCAAGGCAGCAGGATGGTCAGGGGAAAAACATTCCAACTATTTTATCATAAACCAGTCATTAAACCTGGAACATTTGCAGAAACAATTTAAGTTCGGTAATTTAATTACCCCATAAATAGGGGCTATAATTTGTGTTAATCAATTCATGGATTTCAATGTCGGATTCATGTCTAAAATATGTTGACACAATTCCTCCTACAGTCATTAAGGCAGATGTGATGCATGGACTCGTTTCCATGGCGTGAAATCACAGAGCTTTGAAATCTTCACGTAGTCACTCATGTGACTCCGAAGTAAAATAGTAAGATTAAACGAGAACTTACCAGTTCGAAGTTTGATCATTATTTTAGGAGGAGTACGTTGAGGGAATACGTGCCCTCCGCTCCCACCCATGATCATATACTCAACTGGTATTTCTTCTCCAATCTTACTATGTTTAAGTCATTACAGTTATCTGTGATTTCACACCGCTGCTTTGAAGAATGACACGCATGCGTCCTGGCGGGGTTCTTCATGTATTCCCTCGACGTACTCCTCATAAAATAACGATCAAACTTCGAACTGGTAAGTTCTCGTTTAATCTTACTATTCTTGATTAGTACGGGTGGCAGAGGTTATGGGGAGAAGGCAGGAGAATGGGGGTAGGAGGGAGAGATAGATCAGCCATGATTGAATGGCAGATTAGACTTGAGGGGCCAAATGACCTAATTCTACACCTATCATTTATGATCTCATGACAGGCCCTTTGGCCCACAGTGTCCCTACCGATCACAAGAACAAGATAAACTAATCTCCTCTGCCTGAATGTGGTCCATATCCCTCCATTCCCTGCATATCCACGTACCTATCTAAAAGCCTCAAGCACCACTATTGTATCGGCTGCCACCACCACCCCTGGCTGCATGTTCCAGGCACCCACCACCCTCTGTAAAAAAACACCTGTGCTGCACATCATCTTAAAATTTGTCCTATCTGATGCAAAAGCTTTGCCCTCTAATCTTTGACTTAACGACCCTGGGGGAAAAGGGTTCTGACTGTCTACGTTATCCATCCCTCTCACAATTCTATACACTTCCATCAGGTTTCCCCTCAATCTCTGGTATTCTAGTGAAAATAATCCATCTGTTCAAGCTCTCCGTGCAGCTAAGACCCACTAACTCAAGCATCATTCTGGTAAACCTCCTCGGCACCATCTCCATAGCACTGCACTCCCTTCCTGTAACGGGGCGACTAGAACTGCAAGCAAGACTCCAAATGCGGCCTGCCCAAAGTCTTGTAGAGGTGTAACATTACCCCCCTAAGATCTGAATACTGGAAAGAATATGGTTCTCCCCTGAAATGACAGAATCCCTCTGAAGCATTTTGCTGCAAAACATGGTATATTCCAAAGCCGGATCAAAACAGGAAAGGATAAGTGCCCTATTGTTTACATGCAGGCACAAGAAACTGCAGATGCAGGTTAATAAAAAAAGACACAAAATGCTGGAGTAAGTCAGTACATCAGGCAGCACCTGTGGGGAACATGGACAGGTGAGATTTCAGGTCGATACCAATCTTCAGACCAGCACCCCCCAGTGTGAAACATTGTCCTGAACCCACCACTCGTCCAGCTTTCTCCGCACTTATCCCACCCCTCCCCCCCACCAGCACTACCACCACAATCACTGAAGAAGGGTCCAGACCAAAATTCCACCTTTCCATGGTCTGCAGCGATGCTGCCTGACCCACTGAGTTACTCCAGCAGTTTGTGCCTTCTCTTGTAAACCCAGGGTTTGCAGTTCCTCGCATCTGGATTAAAACAGGGTTTTGGTCAACGTTAGGAACCATAAGATATACTCACTCAGGTGCCGCTCCACTGGGGTGTGATAGGATGGCGCAGACATGACTCCAACAAGGTGACTTTCTGTCCCACCTACAAGCAAGCAAAGAGCAACCTAGAATAAAAAAAGCAGCAAATAAAACATAAAGCCTACACCCACTCAGGAGGTGATGACATGAATGAACAAATGCTGCAAGGGTGGCTGCAAGAGTCAATGCAGACATGCTGCAAGGGTGGAGCAGCTGGCAGAGCTGCAGCCTCACAGTACCAGAGACCCGAGTTCAATCCAGACCTCGAGTGGTGTGTGCGTCCGTGTGTGTGTGTCTATGCGTGTCCATGTGTCTATGCGTGTCCGTGTGTATCTATGCGTGTCCGTGTGTATCTATGCGTGTCCGTGTGTATCTATGCGTGTTCGTGTGTATCTATGTGTGTCCATGTGTCTATGCATATCCATGTGTATCTATGCGTGTCCATGTGTGTCTATGCGTGCCCGTGTGTATCTATGCGTGTCCGTGTGTATCTATGCGTGTTCGTGTGTGTCTATGTTTGTCATGTGTCTATGCATATCCATGTGCCTATACGTGTCCATGTGTGCCCGTGTGTGTCTATGCGTGCCCGTGTGTATCTATGTGTGCCCGTGTGTATCTATGCGTGTCCATGTGTGCCTATGCGTGCCCGTGTGTGTCTATGCATGGCCGTGTGTATCCATGCGCATCCATGTGTCTGTGTGACCATGTGGAGTCTGCACGTTTTCCCTGTGACAATGTGGTTTCCTCCATCATCTCTGGCCTCTGTGCACCCATTTGTCAGAGGTTATGGGGAGAAGGCAGGAGAATGGGGTAGGAGGGAGAGATAGATCAGCCGTGATTGAATGGGGGAGTAGACTTCATGGGCCGAATGGCCTAATTCTACTCCTATTCCTTATGACCTGATGATCTGCCAATTAAATGCCCTCCCCCCTCACCTGTATCCACGTATCACTCACCAGGCTATGTCCCGCCACCACCTCTCTTTTCCAGCTTTCTCTCCCCACCCCCCCCCCCCCACCCAGGACAATCAGATTGAAGAATGGTGGGCGCAAAACATAGCCTATCCATGTTCTCCAGAGATACTGCCTGACCTGCTGAGTTACTCCAGCACTTTGTGTTGTATGCTCAAGATGCCAGCATCAGTAGTTCCTTGTATCTACCTTTAAGAACTTCTTCAAAGTGGTCACACTGTAAGATTTCACAGTGGACCAGACAGAAGGAACTGTAGATGCTGGAATTTTGAGCAAAATACAAAGTGCTGGAGGAACTCAGCTGGTCAGGCAGCAGCTGTGGAGGGGAATGGACAGGAAGGAGTGTCCAGTGTTTCTCTCTCTCTCTCTCTCCTCACTTTACTCATTGAAAGTAAATGAATGTAAAAGCTTCCAGTGAAAGTCAACCAGCTCATTCAAATTAACGGGGGTTAGGCGGGCATGACTGGGTGAAGGAGGGGGCGTTAAAGCCAGAGGAAAGGGAAGGGATACAAGCCGCAGAAGACGATGTGGGGGAGGTGAAGTAAGAAGGGGGGTGGTAGAGAGGAGAGGAGAGGGGTGGTAAAGTCGGGGGCGGAGGAGTGAGGGAGAAGGGGTAAAACCACACAGTGGCGGGGGAACAAAGAGAGCCCACCCTCTGCTCAGCGGGAAGTGAGACGGAGCCGCCCAGAGACGGGCCGCTTCACTGGGGCAGAGTCTCCCCGCGACCCGGGGATGGGACCGAGCCGCCTCTTACCCGCTCAGACCGAGGACCGATCTCTCCACACACGGGGACTGAGACCCCCGCTCTTTTCCCCCTAGACCAAAGCTTGCAATAGGATCTTTGCCTTAAACCGCTCTCAATCTCACCTACTGCCGCTCCGTCCGCGCCTTCTTTTCAAACAGCCGACTTCCTGCTTCTGGCGGCTTTTGATTGGCTCCCTGGAATGTATCCACTGGAATGTATCCAGTGAAACGTCGCCAGTGGCATGTATCCAGAGGCATGTATCCAGTGAAATGTAGCCAGTGGCATGTATGTATCCAGTGGCGTGTATCCACTGGAATTCATCCAGTGAAACGTAGCCAGTGAACCGTAGCCAGTGGCATGTATCCAGTGGCATGTATCTAGTGGAATGTATCCAGTGGCATGTATCTAGTGGAATGTATCCAGTGGCATGTATCTAGTGGAATGTATCCAGTGACTCACTTGGGAGCCCCTGAAATGTGTAGGAACTGCAGATGCCGGTTTAAACCGGTCAGAAGAAGGGTCTCGACCCTATACATCACCTATTCCTTTTCTCCGGAAATACTGCCTGACCTGCTGCGTTACTCCAGCTTTTTGTGTTTGCCTCCTCAAATGTATCCAGTGAAATGTATCCAGTGACTCACAGTGACCCCCTGAAATGTATCCAGTGAAATGTAAACATTTTTCCAGTTTTGTACTCACAGAACAATTTCCTTTTTTAGTAATTTTCTTTTTTAGTAATTTACAGTGTCGGTCAATTTGCAACTAAAGCCAGTTCATTTCTGAGTTTTATTCATGTCGGTGAAGGACATGGAAACAGGCCCTTCAGCCCAACTAGTCCATGCTGACCAAAATGCCACAAGCATCAAATAACAGTCAACGAGTCTCAATGCAAGCATTCTAACTATTTTGCCACAATGATGAAATTACATTTTATTTTAGTTTAGTTTAGAGATACAGTGTGGATACAGGCCCTTCGGCCCACCGAGACCACGCTGATTATCGATCACTGTACACTAGCACTATCCTACACACTGGGGACAATTTAATGTTTTTACAGAAACCAATTAACCTACAAACCTGTATATCTTTGGAGTGTGGGAGGATACTGGAGCACCCGGGGAAAACCCACGCAGTTATAGGGAGATTGAACAAACTCTGTACAGACAGTGCTCATTGTCAGGATTGAAACATAGAAATATCAAAAATAGGTGCAGGAGGAGGCCATTTGGCAATTTGATGCAAGCACCGCCAATCATTGTAATCATGGTTGATCATTCACAATCAGTAACCCGTGCCTACCATCTCCCCATATCCCTTGATTCCACTAGCTCCTGGAGCTCAATCATCTGTAATCATGGTTGATCATTCACAATCACAAATTCACAACACCGTGCCTACCATTGTCATCCAAGCAACATATCCAAAATGAAAAGACGTTTCCCAGAATAGCGGAGCATCGCACATGAAATTTAAACACTTCACACATAACAACACTAGCTCCTGGAGCAGTATAATATTTAAAAGCTCTACACAATGTTTACAATAAACCAATCATAAAAAAGTGAATTGGCCTCTACTGTCCTGCCAGCCGCAGAGTCAAGGCAGAGAGTGACTGTCAGCCTCAAATGTGGTACAAGCTCACCTGGGGGCTGATGCTTTTTTTTGGCAGGAGAGATCCAGGTGTGTGTGGGAGGGGGTGCAGTTTGTCCTTGGCAGTTTTCAAATGGAACAGTTCTTGTTGGGAGCCCATTGATCCTCTCTGCTCCCCTCATTCTGCAGAGCTTCCTGTCCGAGCAGTTGCAGGTGCAGTACACGTATGCAGTATATGCCCCTATCCTGATTTTGTCTAGATATACGGTCCCAGTGGTGTTCCTGGACCAGGTGAGGCTGTCCGTTATTTGCACACCGAGGAACTTTATGCTCTCCACTCTCTCCACTGCAGTGCCACTAATGTTGAGCGGTGTATGCTTTAGCTGCGCCCTCCTGAAGTCGACAACCATCTCCTTAGTTTTGTCGACATTCAATGGGTGAATTTTTTTTTCTTGCAGTATTATTTTGGACACTAGGGGGTGGTCATTAGATGCACAGAGTGGCATATGTATATGGGCATGACAGGAAGTAACAGACACAGGGAGGGAGAGCATACAGTTCTCACCAGACCAGGGAGAACAGCCAGCTACAACTTGTATGCAGAATAAGGAAAACCTGGTACGTTCATCTCTTTGTTTGTACAACTACTTCAATAAACAACCAAATAAACTGGAAATAACGACTGGAAGATCTGTTCTATTTTGGTCTGTGTAAGATCACTCCTACTTACCTGTGTAGTAATGGCAACGGAAAAGAGGACACTGGAAGAGTCGGAAATTTGTCATTACAAATGACCTCCCCATTATTCATAGAAGGTGGCCCCCTGGTTCTGGACACCCCCAACATTGGGAACATTTTTCCTGCATCGAACCTGGGTCTCTGACGTTGTAAGGCAGCAGCTCTACCGCTGTGCCACCATGCAGCCCTTTTAATATTGATTTTGTAAACATTTAAAGTAGAATAGTTTTGTGCTCAACCTCTGTTGTTAAATAATGGAAAAGAAATGCAATGTGGGTATAACCTGATGCTCAAAAAAGGTCACCTTTCAGAGCTGTATGATACGATGCAATACAATAGACAATAGGTGCAGGAGTAGGCCATTCGGCCCTTCGAGCCAGCACTGCCATTCACTGTGATCATGGCTGGTCATCCACAATCAGTACCCCGTTCCTGCCTTCTCCCCATATCCCCTGACTCCGCTATCTTTAAGAGCTCTATCTATTGCGATAGAACTTTATTTTGGTCTGCCAACAGTCATAGAACAGGGATACAGAAAACTAACATTTTGTAATTAGTTCCCTCAAAACAAGTATGTAAATGCAATAGGATAGATTACATTTTCAGTTAAACAATAATATGTTACGGAACGATTATAAGCAGTCATTTTGACAGTGTCATTTACAGAATCTTGTCTTTAACGGTTTAGAATCAACAGTATAATTGTTTGTGTAGGAGGGAGGAAATTAATGGGAAGTGCAACAAATTGGTTAGATTTGTGGAGATGCAACCATGTTAGAAGAGGATTTAAAACGGGTTCCTCTCAAGAGCTGCATCTGTTTACAACACTTTGATAATTTAGGACTTTGGAAGAGATGGGTGGTACGGTGGCGCAGCGATAGAGTTGCATCAGAGACCCAGGTTCGATGCTGGCTACGGGTGCTATAGAGTTTCCTCCCACACTCCAAAGACATGCAGGTTTGTAAGTTAATTGACTTCTGTAAATTGTCCCTAGTGTGTGTAGGATCACTGGTCGACATGGATTAGATGGGCCGAAGGGCCTGTTTCTGCGCTGGATCTCTACGGTCTAAAGTCTAAAGATATCAGATTGAATGTTGTAATGAAGACAGACACAAATATCTGGAGTAACTCAACGGGACAGGCAGCATATCTGGAGAGAAGGAATGGGTGACGTTTCGGGTGGAGACCCTTCCTCACACGTGCAATGTTCTAATGGATGGCATTCCCATTGGATGGGATTAATTGGAGTGATCTATAATGCTCTACGTGTAAGAGTTCTGCTTGCATTGTTTTCTTTTGTCCCAATGAAATTACAAACAAAATCTTTTCAAAGACAAGAAATAGTAACAGGGGTAGAACATAGAACATAGAACAGTGCAGCACAAAAACAAGCCCTTCGGCCCATAATGCCTGTGCCGAAAATGATGTTAAGTAAAACTCCTCCGCCTGTATGTGATCCATATCCCACTATTCCCTACATATCCATGTGCCCATCCAAAAGCCTCTTAAATGCCACTATTGTATCTGCCTCCACTCCTACCCCTGGCAGTGTGTTCCAGGCATCCACAATTCTGTGTATAAAAACATGCCTCACGCATCCCCTTTAAGCTTTGTCCCTTTCACCTTAAAGCTATGCCTTCTCGTCATTGACATTTAGTTTTGAGGTACAGCCTGCACCTTTATCATCAACTTGCCCCAGATTCTACCACGCACAACATACTTGAATTGAGTTCAATTGAAAGATCAGAATGGAAACGGACACTTTGTCCCAGCAAGTCCACGGCAACTGTCGATAACCCGTTCACACAAGTTCTACATTATTCCAATTTCTTATCCACTCCCTACACAACTTATAGAAGCTAATCTCACCTACAAACCCGCACGTGTTTGGGATGTGGGAAGCAACCGGAGCACCCGGAGGAAACCCACGAGGTCAGAGGGAGAACGTGCAAAATCCACACCCGAGGTCAGGAATTAACCTAGGTCTATGGTGCTGTGAGGCAGCGGCTCTACCCGCTGCACCAACAGTGATGGTGACTCCGTGACACCACAAAGATGACAACCTAATAATGTGAACGACCCAATCTCTCGCTGTTTACAGATGGGGACTAGAAACTGGGCGTTACATTCTTGAATCCACAGCCTTATTTCATGGTGTGCTGGTTTTGCCTCTATGTATTTTGCCTTTATACCTGCTGTGCTGCTGCAAGTAAGAATTTCATTGTTCCATTTCGGGACACATAGTAATAAAACACTCTTGACTCTTGAAACATGTGCTGTACTAACATTCAAAAGTCCGATATGAACATGGCTTCCTGTTTTAGAAAAAAAATCCCAGAAGATCAATTTCGTTTCAGTAAATTGAAATTGATTAAATGGTGGCTTCTCTCGATGAATATTTGTGCTCTTAGCTGCTGTGGGCCATTGCTGGATAGACTTTTAACAGGCTTTACTACGTCTTGCCGCAACTTGTCAATACTGCTTACTTAGTATGAATATTGATACGCAGCTAAATCTAAAATTGTTTTCACTGCATCGGTAGTCCATTGCTCCACTGATGACTAATAGCCCATGATGAAAATTGAAAATGATGAAGGCAAGTCCACCAAGGTTGGGATTTATGCTCCGTTGCAAATCATTTGTGGACCTCAGACCACAGATCCATAATCTTGCCCATTGCAAAAATCCCATTTCAAATATGTTTACATTTTGACAAGTGCTCGGGAAAAAAATAGACCAATCTATTTAAATGCATGTGGGTTTATCTGTTGTCATAGAAACCGGGGTTGAAACGTTTGTGATGGACAAATCTTTACATGCATTTCAATAACCGGCCACTAGTGCTTTGAATTCAATGAAAAGAGAAGGTTTCAATTGCTCCTCTCTGTAAGTAGGCTATCTGCTTAATGCAGCCTGATATTAGAACTTAGAACCTGGAACAGCACAGCAACAGGCCCTTAACCAATGTGCCAAGACCAACTCATCTGCCTGCATGCGATCCATATCCCTCCATTCCCTGCATACCCATGTGCCTTCCTAAAAATCTTTTAAATGGCATTTCTGTATCTGCCTCCAGCACCACCCCTGGCATTGTGCTCCAGGCACCCACCACCCTCTGTGTAAAGAACTTGCCTTGCACATCTCCTTTAAACTTTGCCCCTCTCACCGTAAAGCTATGCCCTCTAGTATTTGTCAATTATATCCTGGGATAAAATGTTTTGACTGTCTACCCTATCTATAGTCAAGGATGAGTCTTACCCCGTTCTCCATCTTCTCCCCTCCTATCAGGCAAGGGGTACAGAAGTGTGAAAACGCACACCTCCAGATGCAGGGATAGTTACTTCCCAGCTGTTATCAGACAACTGAACCATCATACCACACTTGGAGAGCTGTTATCTGACAACTGAATGGTCATCTCATCAGCCAGAGTGTGATCCTGACCTCCCATCTACCTCATTGCAGAGCTTTGCAGTATCTTTAATTTGACTTGATCTTGTATTAAATGTTGTCCCATTTATCCTTTGTCTGTGCACTGTGGATGGCCTGGTTGCAATCATGTATAATCTTTTCTTTGACTGGATTGCACACAAACAAAAGTTTTTCACTGTACCTCGGTGCACGTGACAATAATAAACTAAATTAAACTATGCAGAAACCATCGGCCTAACTTTCACTTTCTTAGGTCCCTAACTTAGGTCCCACTTTCACGACCTAATTCACAACCTTTTTTACTCGTGGACATTTTTCATCAGGCTAGAAAAAACGCCCCGACCTTACTTGATGCCACGAGTACCTACGACTAGTATCACGGCCTACCTACGACCTCCTACGACCTCGTGACAACCATGCTGCGAGTATGAGTCAAGGGCAAACTCGGCAGAGGTCGTGAATTAGGTTGTGAAAGTGGGACAGGCCGTTAAGGCCAGCAGTGGACAAAAGGGAATGGAGGAGTACACAGGAGATCTAGTGCCAATAAAGAAACTAGCTGTGGGAACAGCAGGACCAGAGGTTGGTGTGCATAAAGGATGGTGATAAGGGCCTCATGCCAAGTATTTTGAAGATGGACACCACAGTAATGAGACTAGCCTATCACACAAATGGAAGTGGCTCAAAAAGGTAATGTAGTATTTGGAACAAGTTTAGTTTAGTTCAGAGATATAGCATGGAAACAGGCCCTTCAGCCCACCATGTCCATGGTGACCATTGATCACCCACCCACACTAGTTCTATGTTATCTTCTTTCACATCCACTCCCTATAGGAATGTCTTTAGCCAGAGGGCGGTGAATCTGTGGAATTCATTGCCACAGACGGCTGTGGAGGCCAAGTCAATGGGTATTTTTAAAGCAGAGATTGATTGGTTCTTGTTTATTAAGGACGTCAAAGGTAAGAGAATGGGGTTGAGAGGGAAAAACAGATCAGCCATGATCGAACGGTGGAGTAGACTCGATGGGCTGAAAGTCCTAACTTTGCTCCTATTTCTTATGACTTTATGATTATGCACTTGGGGCAATTTACAGCACCCGGAGGAGTATCTCAGTGCAAAGTCCCATGATCTGGATTGAACCCGATGTCCACCATTGTTAGACAGTGGCTCTACCAGAATCCCCACTGTGCCGCAGTGAACCACACTGAACACGAGCTGTAGTTTATGGCATTGGAGATGGCAGCACATATTCATTGGAATAGTCAAACGTGGGTGTAAGAAAGATTCATCATTGGAGGTGTGACAGAGGCTGATAGTGTTGTGATAATGAGCAGCCTTGGCTGGGATTTAAACTTAGCAGCATTCATGTTTTTTACATTGATAGTGTCGATTCAGAAGACTAACATTTATTTTGTATAGCATAGAAGTTGGGATATTATGTTACATGTATGCAAGACATTGGTGAGGCCACATATGCAGTACAGGTATTGTGTTTAAGAAGGAACTGCAGATGCTGGAAAATCGAAGGTAGACAAAAGTGCTGGAGAAACTCAGCAAGTGCTGGAGAAACTCAGCATCAAAATCGTAGCCGATGGAGTATTGTGTTGAGTTTTGGTCACCCTGTTATAGGAAAGATGTTATTAAGCTGTAAATGGTGCAGAGTAACTTTACAAGTATATTGCCGGGACTCGAGGGTCTGAGCTACAGGGAGTGCTTGGACAGGCTAGGATTTCTATTCCTTGGAGAGCAGGAGGATGAGAGGCTGATCTTATCGAGGTGTATAAGATAATGAGGGGAATAGACAGGATAAATGCACAGAGTCTTGTGGCATGGGCAGATTGTGCTGAAGAGCCCGGTTCAATGCTGTATGACTCTATGAATCTATAATCCCTAGATTTTTACCCAGGGCAGGGGAATCAAGAACCATGGGTTTAAGATATGCCATTTATTGTCACTATACAAGTACAGTGAAACTGAAAGCTGCTCGTACTCAGTGCATACATACAATTTAGCACAAAAAACAAGAAACAGAAAAAAACAAAAAACAGAAGGGAGATGGGGGGGGGGGGAATAGGTGCACAAATTCTGCGGCGCTACATTCATATATACATATATACAGATGGAAGTCCGTGTTGGGCGGTGTAGTCAGTGCATGTGTGAATTTGAATTTATAGTAGATATAATTCTCGGAAAGCAACTATTTCTGAGTCTGTTTGTCCTGGATTTGATGCACCTATAGCGCCTTCCAGAGGGCAGCAGGTCGAACAGTCCAAACGCAGGATGGGAGCTGTCTTTGATGATCTTCTTTGCCCTGCTAAGGCAGCGGGAGGTGTAGATGTCCATCAGGGAGGGGAGAGGGGCAGCCAATGATCCTCTGCGCTGTCCTGGTTACCCTCTGAAGCCTCTCCCTGTCTGCCATGGTGCAGCTGCCATACCATGCTGTAATGCAGTATGTCAGCAGGCTCTCGATGGATGAGCGGTAGAAGGTCAGCAGCAGGTTAGAGTCCAGGTTGTGCTTCCTGAGGACCCTCAGGAAGTGCAGCCGCTGCTGAGCCTTCTTGATGACCGCTGTCGTGTTGTCCGTCCAGGAGATGTCAGCAGCGATATGGACACCGAGAAACCGGAAGGTGTTGACCCTCTCCACACACTCGCCGTTGATGTGTAGGGGGGCTAAGTCGGTGCTGTGCCTCCTGAAGTCGACAATGAGCTCTTTTGTTTTCCTGGTGTTCAGAGCCAGATTGTTTTCTGAGCACCAGGTTGTCAACTTCAGGACTTCCTCTCTGTAGGCTGCCTCGTCTCCCTTCGAAATAAGTCCGACCACAGTAGTGTCGTCAGCAAATTTGACGATGCGGTTGTTGTTGTGGGCCGGACTACAGTCGTAGGTGTAGAGACAGTATAAGAGGGGGCTTAGCACACAGCCCTGTGGGGAACCGGTACTCAACCTGCGAGTGGAGGAGAGGTGGGGGCCGAGTCTCACAGTCTGGGGCCGGTTGGTGAGGAAATCCTTTATCCAGGCACATGTGACAGTGGGGAGGCCGAGAGTGACCAGTTTACCTATGAGAATGTCCGGAATGATTGTATTAAAGGCTGAACTAAAATCCACAAAGAGCATCCGGACGTAGCTCTGTCCCTGCTCCAGATGGCTCAGCACAGAGTGGAGAGCTACGGTGATGGCGTCTTCTGTGGATCTGTTTTGGCGATAGGCGAATTGGTGGGGGTCGAGGTCTGGTGGTAGATAGTCCTTGATGTGCTGGAGGACCAACCTCTCGAAGCACTTTTTTGTCGTGATTACCGGAGTGAGGGCCACAGGACGGTAGTCATTAAGGCTGGTGATGGTAGACTTCTTCGGCACAGGGACGATTGTGGCTGATTTTAGGCAGGACGGAATAACTGCCTGGGCCAGGGAGAGGTTGAAAAGGTTTAAGGTGAGAGGGGAAAGAGTTACAGGTGCACAACCTTTTATCCGGAGTTCCAGAAACCGAAAAGCTCCGAAAACCGGCCATTTTTTCCAGATGTCGTCTGCGCACCAAAGCTCGCGTTTGGCGCCAAACTTGACCCAAAACGACCCACGGTCAACCCAGGTCTGTACTACTGTAGCGGCTGCCTCCTCCCTGGAGACCGGGAGACACTTAAACATCTGTTAGTCAGTTAGTTTGGAGGGCTTTTATGTGAAGGGGGGTGAAGGGGTAAACTTTAATTCTTAGTCCCCTACCTGGTCGGAGAGGCGGGGAGCGGTCAATGCCTTACCGGGTCGCTGTGCAGTAAGCTCCGCGGCGCTGTGGCCGGTGGGGCCGCGGGCGGCGCCAGTTGTAGCTCCGACCCCGGCAACTCTACCCCTGGCTGCGAGGCGCTCCAAATCCAGCGCGGCCCGCGGCCGGACGCCCCAGCTCCGCGAATGTCGGGAGTCGGCGGCGTCGCAGCGCTGGGATGCCAGCGGGGTGCGGGCAATGCCTTACCGGGTCGCCGTGCGGCAAGCTCCGGAGCGCTGTGGCCGCCGACACACAACATCGCGGAGCTCCGCTGGATTTGGAGCCACGCAGCCAGGGGTAGAGTTGCCGGGGTCGGAGCTCCAACCGGCGCCGCCCGCGGCCGGACGGAGCCCCCAGCTCCGCGGCTCCAAATCCAGCGACGCTCCGCGAATGTTGGAAGAAGGCAGCCACAGCGCTCCGGAGCTTGCCGCACGGCGACCCGGTAAGGCATTGCCCGCTCCCCGCTGGTATCCCAGCGCTGCGACGCTGCCGACTCCCGACATTCTCGGAGCTGGGACGTCCGGCCGTGGGCCGCGCTGGATTTGGAGCGCCTCGCAGCCAGGGGTAGAGTTGCCGGGGTCGGAGCTACACAACCGGCGCCGCCCGCGGCCGGACGGAGCCCCCAGCTCCGCGAGGTTGGGAGTCGCCGACCAGGTAGGTAGGGGACTAAGAATTAAAGTTTCCCCCTTCACCCCTACACCACCACCACCACATAAAATCCCTCCAAACTAACTGACTAACATTTATGCAATGATTCTCCCGGTCTCCGGGGAGGAGGCAGTTGCTCCAGACTTTTCAAGCCGCCCGCGCTACCTACCTAATCTACGCTAAAAATCTTCCATTCTGAAATCCGAAAATGTCCGAAATCCGACAAGTGTCTGGTCCCAAGGCTTTCGGATAAAAGGTTGTGCACCTGTACTAGGAACTATAGCTGGAACACCCTGCCGTTGCACATCAGACAGGCCCCCTCACTGTCCATCTTCAAATCCAGTGTTAAAACGCATTTGTACTCCCTGGCTTTTGACCATGCCTGAGGCTTTGCTTCTGTTTGTGGTGTTTTTGATGTTTCTTTATTTTACATGTCTTTTCCTACTATTTCTTTTGATTGTTATTTTTGGTGTGTATTAACTTTTTTGTCAATGATTAGTGATGTACAGCACTTTGTTGCAGCCATGTTTGTTTTTAAAGTGCTCTATAAATAAAATTATTATTATTATTATTATTATTATTATTATTATTATTATTATTATTATTATTATTGCAGCAACATTTGCGCACAAAGGCTGATGGGTACGTGGAGGCAGGTTCTATCACATAGAAACATGGAAGCATAGAAAATAGGTGCAGGAGTAAGCCATTTGGCCCTTTGGCCAGCACCGCCATTCAATATGACCATGGCTGATTATCCAAAATCAGTACCCCATTCCTGCTTTCTCCCCATATCCCTTTACTCCATTAGCCCTAAGAGCCAAATCTAACTCTCTCTTAAAAACATCCTTCTGTGGCAGAGAATTCCACAGATTCACAACTATCTGGGTGAAAAAGTTTTACCTCATCTCAGTCCTAAATTGCCTACCCCTTATTCTTAAACTGTGACCCCTGGTTCTGGACTCCCACAACATGGGGAACATTTTTCCTGCTCACAATTTTTAAACGGCATATGGACAGGTACATGTATAGGATATGTTTAGAGAAATATGGGCCAAATGCAGGCGGGTGGGTCTAATGTAGATGGGATATCTTGGTCGGCATGGGCAAGTGCTGAAGGGCCTGTTTCCATGCTGTATGGCTCTATGAATCTATAATCCCTAGATTTTCCAACGTACTTTTACAACGTGGTGAGTTTTGTTTGGTGTGTAATTATCGGTGAATTTAGAAAACTCAGCAACTCTTTATCAACTTTTACATTCCACCAACAATTGATATTGACCAGATAATCTTTATTTGAGAGAATAAGATAGGTCAGGGCACTGTGGAATAATCCTCGGGCAAGGTGAATCTCTTGATTTCACCTCCGAGTCAAACAGAGATGGGTGTTGAGAGGATGTTTTCACTAGCTGGAGGGTTTCCTTTCAGGATGCATAGATCGTCGAACAGTGCAGCACAGAAACAGGCCCTTCAGTGACAATGTCCGCGCCAAACATGATGCCAAGTTAAACTAATCTCCTCTGCCTCTTTGACACCACTATCGTACTGTATCTGTCTCCACCATCACCCTTGTCAGCATGTTCCAGGCACTCATCACCCTCTGTGTAAAGAAACTTTCCCCACACATCTCTTTTATTAAATAAATTAGGTGTTCAGGCCCTTGAGCAACTTTAGCAGTTCCTATGACGATAATCTGCACTCGACACCAACAACAAGTCTCTTAAACAAAACTATCATCTCTAACAGCATATGTTCATCAGTCACTGAAAGTAAGCATGCAGGTACAGCAGGCAGTGAAGAAAGCGAATGGCATGTTGGCCTTCATAACAAGAGGAGTTGAGTATAGGAGCAAAGTCCCTCTGCAGTTGTACAGGGCCCCAGTGAGACCACACCTGGAGTATTGTGTGCAGTTTTGGTCTCCAAATTTGAGGAAGGACATTCTTGCTATTGAGGTGAGGCGCAGGTTCACGAGGTTAATTCCCGGGATGGCGGGACTGTCATATGTTGATAGAATGTAGCGGCTGGGCTTTCATACTCTGGAATTTAGATGGATGAGAGGGAATCTTATTGAAACATGTAAGATTATTAAGGGATTGGACACGCTAGACGCAGGAAACATGTTCCCGATGTTGGCGGAATTCAGAACCAGGGGCCACAGTTTAAGAATAAGGGGTAAGCCATTTAGAATGGAGATGAGGAAAAACTTTTTCACACAGAGAGTTGTGAATCTGTGGAATTCTCTGCCGTGGCAGTGGAGGTCAATTATCTATGCTTTCAAGAGAGAGTTGGATAGAGCTCTTGAAGATAGCTGAGTCAGGGGATATGGGGGAAAAGGCAGGAACGGGGTACTGAGTGTGGACGATCAGCCATGATCACAGTGAATGGCGGTGCTGGTTCGAAGGGCCAAATGGCCTACTCCTGCACCTATTGTCCATTGTCTATTGTCTATTGTCTAAGACATTTATGACTCAAGGACACAAGGTGCTGGAGTAACTCAGCGGGTCAGACAGCATCTCTGCAGAACATGGATAGGTGATGTTTGCGATAGTTGACCCTTGTTCATTCTTTGGTCACACATCCACAACATGTCACCTCTCCACCTTCTCCAAAGATGCTGCCTGACCTGTTGAGTTACTCCAGCACCTTGCGTCTTTTCGTGTCAATCAGCATCCACAGTTCCTTGTTTCTACTGTTTAACATTTAGGACTCTTCACAGGGGATGGTGAAGTTGTGAAGCTGTCCACCATATAAAATTGTCCAGGAGATTTTGCAGAATATATTTAAGAAGAAGATCAACATTCTTCTGGATATGAAAGGCATCAATAAGTATGGATGAAGTGTGGGAATATGCCCTGGAGTAAATGGTTCTGCCGTGCTCATGTTTATTACACAGTGGTTTCCTTTGTTCCAATGGCCAACTCCTGCTCCCATTTCTCTTCAGCTTAGAGTTTAGAGATACAGCATGGATACAGGCCCCTCGGCCCACCACGTCTACGCCGACCATCGATCATCCATTCTCATTAGTTCTACGTTATCCAACGCCAGAGCTCCATCATCCGGCGAGAGGGCCTGAAACATTGGGTTGCCGTCACGGCAACTGCGGAGGCTTCAAATAGGCCCTGACCATGGGTGAACAAGAGGAAGAGGACTGGACTTTGCTGCCTTCCCTCAAAGTGGGAACCATTGTGGGGAGGATGTTTTTATGTTTAATGTTAAGTTCTTTAATGTTGTGTTTTATTTTTATTGGTGTGCTGCAAATGGCAACTCAAATTTCACTGCACCAAAAATGGGGTATGTGACAATAAATGTCCTTTGTCCTTATCCAGCTTTCTCATTCACTCCCTGCACACCAGGGGCAATTAACACCAGAGGCCCAATTAACCAACAAACCCGCACGTCTTTGGAATGTGGGAAGTAAACGGAACACCCGGAGGAAACCCATGCGGTTTCAGGGCGAATGTGCAAACTCCACACAGACAGCGCCCAAGCTTAGGATCAAACGCAGTAATCTGGTTTGAATCTGAGGGATTAATAGGAACCTAAGGGGCAATAGTTTCACTGAGGTGGGTATATGGAAGGTGGATGTAGTTGAGGCAGGTACATGGATAGGAAAGGTTTAGGGGGATGTGGGCCAAAAGGGACGAGCTGAGATGGGCCATCTTGTTTGGCGTGGACCAGTTGGACCAGAGTGCCTGGTTCTATGCTGTGTAAAAGCCCTGTCCCACAGTACGAGTTCATTCAAGTGCTCTCCCAAGTTTTAAAATAAAATCAAACTCGTGGTAAGCACGTAGAATGAACGTAGCGGGTACGTCGTAGCTCGGGGACGTCTCATAGCGGCTCATAACGCTAACAGCAGGTACTCGGGAAACATGGTAAACTCGGGAAGACTGGTGAAGATTTTGCAACATGTTGAAAAATGTGCACGAGAGCCTCAAGTACCGACGAGCGGCCATTACCGTAAATCTTCGAGTTCGAATCAGGGCAAACTCGGGAGAACTCTTGGAATGAACTCGTACAGTGGGACAGGGCTTTGACTCTATAACTCTATGGATTTTTGATTTGTTACAGTACCCACAATTTGTTTTAAAAAAGTGCGAGAAACTTCTAGTGCTTTATTTATAACAACAGACCGGGATTGTTGAACACATTGACGCAAGGTTTTGAAGTGTAAGATTGTCACTAATCATTGTCAGGGAGCTGGGAAACATTAACATTGCACTTTCTGATTTAGCATATTGTTGTGCTGCAAATTCTGTACCTGACAGCTGCACTCGGAACGTGAGAACGTCTGCCTGCACTGCGGGGATGGATTTGTTTCCTGTTAAAACGATGGAAACACTTCAATAAAATGTAGCCCACGAGAGTTAGCGGATTTGTAAACTGGAAATTGTAATTAACTATCGGCTGAATGAGACCTGTTTTCCAAGTTTACATTGACCTCTGGAAAATGTTGGAGGATAGGATGAAAAAAATGAGGGAGTCAAAAACCAGGATTTTCCATTTTGTGTTATCCCGTTTAATTATGTGTGCGTCTGCCAGCAAACATATTTGACTAATTGATCATTTTTTTCCATTATCCCTGGATATGGTCCCATTAATTATCCTGATTCTCTCTGCTTTCCTTCGTGTTGGTGGTTACACTTGTCAATGTATCGTTTGCTGTATGACTTTACTTTAGACTTTAGAGATACAGCATGGAAACAGGCCCTCCAGCCCGCTGTGTCCACGCCAACCAGCGATCACCCCCCCATACACTATCCTACACACTAGGGACAATTTTCAATTTACAGAAAGCTATTTACCTAGATTTTCAGAAAGCCTTTGATAAGATGCCACACAGGAGGTTGAAAAGGAAGATGAGAGCCCACGGTAACTGAGGGCAGATACTAGCATGGATATCAGGTTGGCTGGATGGCAGAAGACATAGAGTGGCAATAAAGGGGGCTTTTTCGGTTGGTTGCCAGTGACTAGTGGAAATCTGCAAGGTTTGGTGTTGGGGCCTTTGCTCTTCACGTTGTATATTAATGATTTGGATGAGAGGATTGAAGATTTTATGGCCAAGTTTGCAGATGATACGAAATTAGGTGGTGGGGCAGGTAGTGTAGATAAAGCAGGGACTCTGCAGAAGGATTTGGATAGGTTGGGAGAGTGAGCAAAGAAGTGCCAGATGGAATATAGTGTAGCAAAGTGTGGAGTCATGCATTTTGGTAGCAGGAATAAAGGGGTAGATTATTTTTAAATGCGGAGAAAATCCAGAAATCGGAGGTTGTGAGTGCCGGTGCAGAAGATGTTTGCAAGAATGATCCCACGAATGAGTAGGTTAACCTATGATGAGCATTTGTTGGCACTGGGCTTATACTCACTGGAGTTTAGAAGAATGAGGGGGGATCTCATTGAAACATACAGAAAACTGAAATACTTGGATAGAGTGGATGTGAAGAGGATGTTTCCACTGGTGGAAGAGTCTAAGACTAGAGGTCATAGCTTCAGAATTACAGGACGCTCTTTTAGAAGAAGATGAGGAGGAATTACTTTAGTCAGAGGGTGGTGAATCTGTGGAGTTCTTTGCCACAGAATGCTGTGGAGGCAAAGTCAGTGGATATATTTAAACCTGAGATAGATACATTCTTGATTAGTACAGGTATCAAAGGTTATGGGGTTAGGAGGGAGAGATAGATCAGTCATGATTGAATGGGGGAGTAGACTTGATGACTCAAACGGCCTAATTCTGCTCCTATTCCTTTCGACCTTATGAATGACCTTACAAAAACCTGTATGTCATCAGAGTGTGGGAGGAAATCAGAGCACCTGGAGAAAACCCACATGATCACAGAGAAAATGTGCATACTCCGTACAGGTAGCCAGGATCTAAGGAGGCTACTGCTGTGCCACTGTGCCAAATAGTTGGTATAAACATCGGTGTGACCAAGCGGAGACTTGGCAATCGTTTCGCCGAACACCTCCGCTCGGTCCGCATTAACCAACCTGATCTCCCTGTGGCTCAGCATTTCAACTCCCCCTCCCATTCTGAATCCGACCTTTCTGTCCTGGGCCTCCTCCATGGCCAGAGTGAGCACCACCAGAAACTGGAGGAGCAGCACCTCATATTCTGCTTGGGCAGTCTGCATCCCAGTGGCCTGAACATTGACTTCTCCAATTTCCAGTAACCCTTGCTTTCTCCTCCCCTTCTCAGCTCTCCCTCTTCCCTCCGGCTCCTCCTCTTCCTTTCTTCATCTCCCCCCCACCCCCCCTCCCCCCCGCATCAGCCCGAAACGTTGCCTATTTCCTTCACTTCATAGATGCTGCCGCACCCGCTGAGTTTCTCCAGCACTTTTGCCTAGTTTGTATGGAGAAGTGGGAGGTCTTGCCTGTGGTCCCTCAACACCTCTCCTTGTTGTGGGCCAAAGGGCTTGGTCCTGTGCTGTACACTTCCACGTTCGATGCTCTATGTTCAATCTTCAATGTGGCTGCAAAAATGTACCTTACTGTAGCAAAGCCACAGAATCAGTTTCAAAGACCCAAAGCAACATTTTTTTTACAGAATTAGATTTAAGTTGTCTTAAGCTGCTTATTTTTAATAAAATGTTTGAGAGAATAATATTGAGTATTGCGTAGATAATTGGGCAATTAAAACCTATTTTAATTAAGATTTAACTGACAAAATTCTTCCCCACATCTCCATCCTCCCGGTTCACTACTCATTATCCTTTAATGAGTAGTTATTATTTTCATGTTTAGAGCTCTCTTGCTTATTTTAATTTTAATCTTAATTATTTTCAACCAACTGCAACACCAGATTAAATTTGCCTAATAAGACCCTCAACCACAACTATAATTAAACTCCCTGGCCTAGAAATTCAATCAACCATAAAAAAGCCATGCTAAAATGGTGGCGTGCTGGAGATCAGACTCTCTGCTGCAATTTAGTTTAGTTTAGCATTAGAGATACAGCATGAACATTGGCCCTTCGGCCAACTGAGTCCATGCCGACCACCGATTCACATTAGTTCTGTGTCATCCCACTTTCTCATCCACTCTCTACATACTCGGAGCAATTTACAGAGGGCCAGCTAACCTATAAACCTGCACGTCTTTGGGATGTGGGAGGAAACCGGAGCAACCGGAGAAAACCCACACGGTCACAGGGAGAAGGTACAAATTCCGTACAGACAGCGTCTATAGAATCGAACCCCGGCCTCCAGCGCTGTAAGGCAGCAACTCTACCACTACACCACGGTACTGCCCCTTGTAGCAATGCTGCAGAATCAGTTTCAAATATGCAAGCACCATTTTTATACAGAATGAGATTTAACTTGTCCCTGTGGGACCCAGACTTGTGGCTGACTTAGCACGTTCTCCTTCAGCTAGCTTTGCCGTTCACCTGCAAAGTAATTGATGACCCAGAGCTTGCACGCTCTTCTCTGTACAGGTTAGTGGAGTCTGTCACAATTTTATTGCCATGGATTCATTTCACAGGCAGGCGCCCATTGTGACAGTGAATGACATCCGTGGACATGGGCATGTTACATACACAGCATCACACAAACACGCTTCATCACATGCTAACCACGCAACCAGGCACCAATTATACATGGTGACAAATGTTACATTACAATTCAACCATCCTACACCCTGTATCTTCCTGTTTGCTCATAAATTCATGTTCATAAGTGATAGGAGCAGAATTAGACCATTTGGCCCATCAAGTCTACTCCACCATTCTATCTTTTCCTGCTAACCCCATTCACCTGCCTTCTCCCCATAACCCCTAACACCCGTACTAATCGAGAATCTATCTATCCCTGCCATAAAAATATCCATTGACTTTGCTCAACCTATTGTATTTGAGTTCGGCTTGATTGAATTTACTTTACTTTAGACTTTAGTGATACAGAGTGGGAACGGACCCTTTGGCCCACCGAGTCCACGCCGACCATCAATCATCCCATACACTATGTGGCGGGGGTGGCACGGTGGCGCAGCAGTAGAGATGCTGCCTTACAGGAGACCCGGGTTCAATCCCGACTACGAGTGCTGTCTGTACGTTCTCTCCGTGACTGTGTAAGTTTTCTCCGAGATCTACAGTTTCCTCCCACACTCTAAAGATGTACAGGTATGTAGGTTCATTGGCTTGGTATAAATGTAAATTGTCCCTAGTGTGTGTAGGGTAACCTTAATGTGTGGGGATCACTGATTGGCGTGGACTCGGTGGGCTGGAGAGCCTGTTTCCTGCGCGGTATCTCTAAACTAAACTAAACTAAACTAAACTAAACTAAACTAAACTAAACTAAACTAAACTAAACTAAACTAAACTAAACTAATCTAAACTAAACTAAACTAAACACAAGCACTATCATACACACCAGGGACAATTTACAATTTGTAGAAGCCAATTAACCCACAAACCTGTATGTCTTTAGTGTGTGGAAGGAAACCAGAGCAACAGAGGAAAACCACACCATCACCATGAGAACGTACAAACTCCGAACAGACAGCGCCCAAAGTCAGGGTTGAACCCGGGTCTTTAGCGCTGTAAGGCAGCAACTCTACCGCTGTGCCACTGTGCCGCACAGAGGGATATGGATCAGGTGCAGGCAGATTGGGTTTGGTCTTGGCATCATGTTCTGCATGGACATTATGGGCTGAAGGGCCTGTTCTTGTGCTGTTCTGCTCCATGTTCCATGTTCCATGTTCTATGTCTAATGGAGTACGCTCTTGTATTCAGGAATGCCGTACATAGCCATTCGGGATCTCCAGCTTTACAATACTTGTTGCTGCAATTTCTTTTCAAAATAAGATGGAAAGCAGCAAAAGGCAATTGCTCTGGTGAAAAATGCATCAAGACCCATAATGGAAATTGGCTCATGCAGCACGCGTGGAATATGTTGCTGAGATTCTATATGCCCCTTGCTAAAATGTGTTTATCTATTAACTTGTGCTGGAACTTTGCAGGACATGAATTGGCTGTTGACATCCTGCATAATAGCAGTGACTGTAGCTTGAAAAATTCATTGGTTACAAAGTGCTATAGGATGTGACAGTACTTTGTACACAAGCTCTGGCTCATCCTAACACCAGGGAATATGAGAATGTCATATTCACTGTGTGGGCTAAAACCTGCCAAGGGGTAGAAGCTGTTTTTAATCACGATACTGCTTGTGTTTAGTCTTATCCTTGGCATTTAGTATGGCCTCAATCCAAAGCTAAAACACATTGCCAAGAAGCAGACAGGCGGCACAGTGGTGCAGCTGGTAGTGCTGCTGCCTCACAGCGTCAGAGTCCCAGGTTCGATCCTGACCTGGATTCCTGTCTGTGTGTGAGGAGCTTGCATGCTCTCCCTGTGACCGCGTGGGTTTTCCTCCGGGTGCTCTGGTTGCTGTCCACATCCCAAAGACGTACGGGTTTGAAGGTAAATTTACCTCTGTAAATTCCCCCTGGTGTGTCGGGAGTGGGTGAGAAAGTGGGATAACATAGAACTGGTGTGAACGGGTGATCATTGGTCAGCGTGGACTCGGTGGGCCGAAGGACCTGTTTCCAAGTTGTATCTCTGAAACTAAACTAAACTAAACTAAACTAAACTAATGTAAACTAAATTAAAGTATTCTCAACTAAAGACAACTACATTGAACTACACTACACTGAACAAAACTGGGAAACAATGAACTGTTGCCACACTTTTGGTGAATTTCCCAATTTATAATCGGACTTTATTGCATGTTATCTTGCATTAAATATAATTCCCCTTATCATGTCTCTTTACATTGTGGACAGCTCAATTGCAGTCATGTATTGTTTTTCCACTAACTGGTTAACAGGCAAAAAAAGCTTTCCACTGTATTTTGGTACATGTGACAATAAACTAAACTAAATTAAACTTATAAAAATGTTGTGACCAACTCAATGTTCTTTTAGAGACTCTAAGGATCTGCAGATGTTGGTTTACAAAAAAAAGACACAAATTGCTAGAGTAACGCAGTATCTCTAGAGAACCTGGATATAAACTAACTAAACTGCAGGCCTGGAATTCATCGAGGAGTGGGTGTGGGGATACAAGGTTTGGCCTCTGCTGAGGATCGTCCATTCTGCATCAGAAAGGAGGTGGTTGGGGGGGAGGGGGTGAGGGAACGGTGAAAACCCAACAGGGGGTAAGGGCTGGGGTCAGACCCAGCCTCTGAGTGGAGCCGGCAGTGGGAAAGTGGGTCCCTACTTGAAACATCACCTAGACATGTTCTCCAGAGACGCTGCCTGACCCGCTGAGTTACTCCAACACTTTGTGTCTTTTCTCAGTGGTTTTTTTTTTGTCGACTAAAAGGTGCGGGTACGCAGGATTACTAAACTTACCTGACATGTTGTTTGAAAGAAAAATAATGACATTTAACTTCTTACAGGTGCCAGAACGCCGTACAGGTACATAACGTCACAATAAAAACACTGTCCTAAACTACTTGGCACATAAAACTAAGAAAACAGGGCAAGAGAATGCCATTTAGAACTTTGAGTATGATTGGAGTGGTAATGAAGGCGTATGGTACGCTTGCCCTCATCAGTCGGGGCATTGAGTGTAAAAGTCGGGAAGTCACAATGCAGCTTTATAGGACTTTGGTTTGGTCGCATTTGGAGTATTGCGTGCAGTTGTGGTTGGCCCTTTACAGGAAGGATGTAGAGAGGGTGTCGAGGAGATTTACCAGAATGATGCCGGGATTAGAGCATTTCAGGTACAAGGAGCGGGTTGGGCAGACTAGGATTGTCTTCTCTGGAGCGTTGGAGATTAAAGGGGAACCTGATACAAGTATATACATTTACGAGACGTAAAGATAGGGTCGACAGTCAGAACCTTTTTTTCCAGGATAGAAATGTCAAGCACCAGAGGGCATAGCTTTAAGAGTAGAGCAATGTTTAAAGGAGATGTGAGGGGCACGTTTTGAGTGGTGAGTGAGAGAGGAGGGTGCCTGGAACTGGCTGCCAGGGATGGTGGTGGATGCAGATCAGAGCATTTAAGAGGCTTTTGTATCGGCACATGAATATGCAGGGAATGGAGTCAGGCGTAGATGAGAAAGTGGAATAACATAGAACTAGTGTGAACAGTTGATCGAAGGGCAATGGGCATGTGCAGGCAGATAAGAGTTAGTCATGGCATCATGTTCGGAACAGACATGGTGGGCCGAAGGGCCTGTTTCATAGTGTCCTAGAGTGATACAGCATGGAAACAGGCCCTTCGGCCCAACTTGCCCAACATGTCCCAGCTACACTAGTCTCACCTGCCTGTGTTTGGCCGATATCCCTCCAAACCTGTCCTATCCATGTACCTGTCTAACTGTTTCTTAAATGTTGGGATAGTTCCTGCCATAACTACCTCCTCTGGCAGCTTGTTCCATACACCCAACACCCTTTGTGTGGAAACATTAACCCTCAGATTTCTATTAAATCTTTTCCCCTTCACCTTAAACCTATGTCCTATGGTCCTCGATTCACCTACTCTGGGCAAGAGACTCTTGGACCCACCCGATCTACTCCTATCATGGTTTCCTCTCACGACTCAACCTCTCCCTACAGCTCAGACCCTCCAGCCCTGGTAACATCCTTGTAAATCTTCTCTATACCCTTCCCAGCTTGACACCAGCTTCCATTCTATATCTCTAAAACTAAACTAAACTAAAGTTCATAGCAGAAAAGTCTTCGATTGTCGGGCGAAAACCTTTAAAAATGCAATCTTCAGTTCTATCTAAGTCTTTCAGATAAAGCAAGAAAGTTAGAAAGTCAGATACATAGCAAACAATATTGAAGACCTGATAATGATAAATATCAAGAAATTCTTCAAAATTCATATACTGAGAATACATTGATGTCGGTGAGAACTCTCCCTCGTAACATCTATCAAGTAAATAATCTTTTCAAAGTTCATGCTCTGAAGCCAACTGTGACCTTGAAGTAAAAATACAAAGCAAATACAGAGAGAAGTGTTAAGGGGTTGTCCCACTGTACGTGGTAATTCAAGAACTCTCCCGAGTTAAAAAAAAAATCAAACTCGTGGTAAGCACGTAGAATGTGCGTAGCGGGTACGTCAGAGCTCGGAACGTCTCTTAGTGGCTCGTAACGCTAACGGCAGGTACTCGGGAAACGCGGTAAGCTCGTGAAGACTCGTAAAGATTTTTCAACATGTTGAAAAACATGTCGAAAAATATCCATGAGAGCCCGAGTACCTACAAGCGGCTATTACAGTAATTCTCCGAGTTCGAATCAGGGGAAACTCTGGAGACCTCTTGAATTACCTCGTACAGTGGGACAGCCCCTTTAAGGCACAGGAGTGTGCTTGGTTACGTAATTTCATTATTATATTGTGTACCGCTCTTTGTTGATGACTTCATGTTGATCCTTGCCTACTTTGGTTGTTGACAAAAGACTTTGTTAAAAAGAATCAGTTACTTCCTCTGTGCGTGTGGGGCATAGATAACGGCTCAGACCTTTCGGCACCGTGCCATAGAAACATCGAAAATAGAAAATAGGTGCAGGAACAGGCCATTCGGCCCTTCGTGCCAGCACCATCATTCAATATCATCCACAATCAGCACCCTGTTCCTGCTTTCTCCCCATATCCCTTGATTCCGTTAGCCCTAAGAATTATATCTAAAGGGGCTGTCCCACTGCGACGACCTAATCTGCGAGTTTAGAAGAGTTTTCCGTCGACTCAAACTGGCAGCATGGTCGACACAAGGTCCTAGGAGGTCCTATGAGGTCACTGGAACTCTCCTTCATGCTGGAGGGAAGTTCCAGTTTCCTCCCACATGAAAAGACATACTGGTTTGTGGGTTAATTGGCCCTCTGTAAATTGTCCCTAATATGCAGTGGGATGGCCAATGTGACCATGTGATGGTTGTGTGGACCCGGTGGGCTGAAGGGCCTGTTTCTGTGCTGTATCTCTCGACTGTAAAGTGGTGTGTAAGAGGCTTTAAGATGTACACGTGGGTGTCCAGGGAATTAAGGGATATGGATCTCATGCAGGCAGAGGAGATTAGTCCAACCTGGCATCATGTTTGGCACGGACCTTGTGGGCCGAAGGGCCTGGTCCTGTGCTGTAGAGTTTTACATTTTATGTTCTGCTTTGACCTCTTGTGGAAATCTGGATTATATTACACAAATGTGTGGCAGAATGAACAAGCAAGCATTTGGTAACCTTTGAATCATTTCTGCACATTTTACACTCAGATCTAAGAGATGAATAGCTCCGTGTAAATATTCTCTGTGTACTGGATACCTGTGGTGGGAACAATCCATAAAAAAACGGCACCTCTAGGCTAGCATAGTGTTAGCCGGGCTATTAAATTGCAAGCTTTGAACCAAGGTTAGCTTCCAATTTTAGCCTGGCTACCATACCATTATTGGAGCAGCTAACATCTCTCTGTCCTTTACCTCTCATTAACAGCTTATTAAAATCTATATTTTCAATGAGGGGAGTGGTGATGATGCATAGAAAATGTAACCTTGGTCCCAAATATCATCGGAGCATCAAGTCACCTATGCAGAAATTAGGTGCCATTTTTATTTGCTAATCTTACATTTTTTAAGAAGAGTGTCTATGTGTCTATGCACTTGACATCTGATCACTTTGTTAGATGTCACATTGTCTGTCCACAGGCATGTAATTAGATTGTAGAACATAAAACAATGTACAGTACAGCACAGGAACAGGCCCTTCAGCCCACAATGACTGTGCTGAACATAATATCAAGACCGTGTAGGTAAGAACTGCAGATGCTGGTTTAAATCGAAGGTGGACACAAAATGCTGGAGTAACTCAGCGGGACAGGCAGCATCTCGGGAAAGAAGGAATGGGTGACGTTTTGGGTCGAGACCCTTCTTCGGACTGAATCAGGATCAACTCCCATCTGCCTGCACATAATCCATATCCCCCCCCACCATTAACTGCATATCAATGTGCCTATCCATAAGACTCTTACACGCCACTATCATATCTGCCTCCACCACCATCCCTGGCAGTGCACTCCAAACACTCACCACCCTCAGTGTAAAAAAAAGTGCCCCGCAAATCTCCTTTATACTTTCCAGTCAGCGCCAAAGCTCAGTATTGAAACTGGATCTTTAAAACTACTCACTGTAGTATTGTTTTAGAAAGGGAATATTTTAATAGTAACTAATTGCTACAAGCTGGAATGGGTGCGGAGCAGATTTATGAGGGTTGTTGCCTGGACTCAAGGGTTGTTGCCAGGCCTAAGGTTGAGTAGGTTGGGACTCTCTTCCTTGGAGTGCAGGAGGATGAGGTGTGATCTTATAGAGGTGTACAAAATCATAGAGGAATAGTTCGGGTAGACCCACAGAGTAGGGGAATCGAGAAACAGAGGATATAGGTTTAAGGTGAGAGGGAAAAGATTTAACAGGAAACTGAGGGGTGACTTTTCCACGCAAAGGGTGGTGATGTATGGAACGAGCTGCCGGTGGAAGTAGTTGAGGCAAATACTGCCATGTTTAAGAAACGTTTAGACAGTTACATGGATAGGACAGGTTTAGAGAAATGTGGACCAAATGCAGGCAGGTGGGATATGTAGCTGGGATATGTTGGTCGGCATGGGCAAGTTGGGCTGAAGGGTCTGTTTCCACAATCTATCATTTTATAACTCTATAACTTACTAGACCAAGTGCAGACCCGTTGGGTCTGTTCCCCCAACGTGCGGTTGTGGGGGGGAGGCGGCATGCAGCATCACACACACTAACTACCCCCCCGCACTCACGCTAATTACCCCCCTTGATATTATATTAATATTATTAATTTGCTCCTTTTACCCCATAACCACCCTATCTACTGATGCATAGCCCCCAACTTGCAGTCACATCTAGAGAGAGGGGGGCGGGGGTAGAGAGTGAGGGCAGAGAGAGAAGGGGCAGAGACCGAGAGAGAGAGAAGGCGGGAGAGGAGAGGGGGGGGAGAGGAGGGGAGAGAGGGGAGGAGAGGGGGGGAGGGAGAGAGAGGGGGGGGGAGGAGAGGGGGGGGGGAGGGGGGGGAGGGAGGGGGGGGGAGGGAGGGGGGGGGAGGGGGAGAGGGGGGGGGGGGGAGGAGGGGGGGGGAGAGGAGAGGAGAGGAGAGGAGAGGGGAGAGAGAGAGAGGAGAGGAGGGGGGAGGGGGAGAGGGGGGGGAGAGGGAGAGAGAGGGGGAGAGAGGAGAGAGGGGGAGAGAGAGGAGGGAGAGAGGGAGAGAGAGAGGAGGGGAGAGAGAGAGAGGGAGAGAGGGAGAGAGGGGAGAGAGGGGGAGAGAGAGGGAGAGAGAGAGAGAGAGGGAGAGGGAGAGAGGGAGAGAGAGAGGTGGGAGAGAGAGAGAGAGAGTGAGAGTGACTTCAACCCAACCCCAAACAACCATTTGCAGGCAGTGCTTTTTTACTTCAAACTAACCATATATTCTTTTTCAAACCACATTAAGGGTACTCACAGTGATGTAGACATTTGTTCAGTGTCATTCATAGCTCAGAGTGACAGAGACTAATTGACAGAGCTCCATCTTGCAGAGACTAATTGAGGCACTCCACTTCCTGGTTTGATAGTCCCTCCCCCTCCCTCCAGCAGGGGCAGCAGAGAGAATGGTGAATTTTGTAAAAGCATTAATATCTCTGTCATTTTCCATCAACGGGAAAAATCCTCAGCACACATGCGGCGGAGGGGGGCTCTGAGCGAGGTGGCCAAAAATGACGGCCATAGGTGGCGGCGTTCTCTCGGACATCGCAGCACAGACAGCCAAAAGCGGTCAAGAACAGGGATTTAGTAATATAGATGACTGTAAACATACTCGTCTTTGAGTCAGAATATTGTGGCTCCAAGACTCATTCCAGAGACTTGGAGACATAAGTGATGGCAGCATTGTCATTGTGTGAAGGAAAGAACTGCAGATGCTGGTTTAAATCGAAGATAGACATAAAATGCTGGAGTAACTCAGCGGGACAGGCAGCATCTTTGGAGAGAAGGAATAGGTGATATTTCGGGTCGAGACTGACGAAGGCTATTCAATCATGGTTGATCTATTGTTCCTACTCAACCTCATTTCCTGCCTTCTCCCCATAACCACAGACACCCGTCGCCACGTATAGAGCTCTGACAACGTTACTAAAGTATTCAATGTCGACCCAATGGTTTGTTATTGTTGTGAGATACGGTGACAAATGTTGTGTGCTATTCAGGCAGATCATGCCATGCATAAGTGCAACTCTACTAAACATGAGTAGTGGTAAAGAGAAAACAGAGTGCAGAATATAGCATTACATCTACAGAGAAAGTGCAAAAAAAAGCATAAGGGCAGCAGTGAGGTGGGTTGGAAGACCGGGAGTGCATCCTTAGCAAATAGGAGTTTCGTTCACGGGTCTGATATTGTGGACTGGCATCCAGTTGAGGAAGCATTATGCTGTTCGAGGTGCCGTCTCCTAGATTTGAAAGTAGAAAAGAACAGCATAAGCTCAGGCCTTTTGGCCCACGATATCTGTGCTGTACATGATGCCAAGTTAAACTGCTCTCATCTACTGCACATAATCCATATCCCTCCATTCCCTGCCTATCCAAAAACTTCTTAAATGCCATTATCGGATCTGCCTCCACCACCACTGCTGGCAGTGTGTTCCAGGCCCCCCACTACCCTCTGTGTAAATAACCTTGCTCCGCACATCTCCTTTAAACTTTGTCCCTCTCACCTTAAAGCAATGCCCTCGAGTCGATAATATTTTCAGCCTGCAGGCTTATATAATTTTTGTTTCTTATAAACATAGCGCTAGATCTGCAACATAATAATTAATGCACAGAAATAATTACACGTTGTTTATGCTTCGAAAGAACAATTGTGAGTATTGAATGGTGGTTTCAGGCTACCGATAAATCATAGTCATCACTTCTGCTGGATATTGATTTATCTGTTTGTGGAATTAAGCAATGCAAATAAGACAGCAAAGTGGAAACCTGTGGCCAACAAAATTAATTGATCCGATAACTTGAATTGACCGATCCTTTGAACTTTGGCTCAAAATGTCTTCTGCCAGGTCGCCGTTTGATAGGGAGATGGTGAAGAAGGTGCTGGAGTCTGAAAGCTGTGACCACCAGGTTCAAGAAAAGTGGCGGCAGCACAATGCCGCAGCGGGTAGAGCTGCTGCCTCGGCGCGCCAGAGACCCGGACTCCATCCTGACTTTGGGTGCTGTCTGTCTGTTGGTGGAGTTTGCACGTTGTCCCTGTGACCACGTGGGTTTCCTCCGGGTGCTCCGGTTTCCCCCCACATCCCGAAGACGTGCGGGTTTGTAGGTTAATTGCCCTCAGTAAAATACCATGTGGAAACAGGTCCTTCCGCCCACCGACTCCATCGATCACCCATTCACACTCGTTCTATGTTGTCCCACCTTCTCTTCCATTCCCAATACACTCGGGGCAGTTTACAGAGGGACAATTGACCTACAAACGTCTTTTGGTTGTGGGAGAAAACCGGAGCACCCGGAAGAAACCCACGGGTTCGCAGGGAGAACGTGCAAACTCCACACAGGCAGCACCCAAGGTCCGGATCAAACCCAGGTCACTGGCGCTGGGAGGCAGCAGCTCTACCCGCTGCGCGTTTCCCGTGGCGTTTCCTAATCGTGGCATTGTAAGATGATGGCATAAAACTAATTCTTACAAAGAAAAACATTTCCTTCCCCCATTTTAAGTGTCTAATCCCACTCCCTCAAACAAAAGAATAACTTGAATTTGTGTCACTTTTTTGCAAGATCTCTAGAGATCCGAAGCACTGTGCAATCATTGAAAATGCACTGGAGATGCAGTGACTTGTAATGTAGGAAGCACCGCAGTCAACAGTATCAATAATTCAACTCCAACTGCAATGAACAAACATTTAATAAGTTGAATCTTGGAAATGTTTCATTCATTAAGCTGTGCAGTGTGCAATTTTCGTTGGAGATAGATCATTGCTAAATTCTGCTTGCCTGATCCATTGATTTTGTGTGCCCTGGTTTGAGAATTGCTAGAAAATCGGATATGGACAGGGGGAATAGTACTGAACGGATTTTTCTGCACAATATATATGTTAAGGTAATCAAGCATTTTGCCATCTCTGCGTATACAGTAACCACATGTTATAATGGACCGGGAAGGGGAGTGCTGTCTGTTATTGCCTATTGTCCATTGTAACTGAGTAAGGGATTATTGTTGTTGTAGTAGAAACAAAGAACTGCAGACATTGGTTGTTGCACAAAAGGACACAGAGTGCTGGAGTAACTCAGCGGGTCAGGCAGCATCTCCGGAGAATGTGGATAGGTGACGTTTCGGGTCAAGACCCTTCTTCAGACTCTGGGTCTAAAACTGTGCCTGTGATCCAGGTGAGTTGACGGCCCTGGGCTGCTGTTGGTCGGGGGAGAGGCGAGGATCGGCGGAGTCGATGGTCGCGGCCCGCGGGCGGCCAGAGTGCAGGTGAGGTCAATTCATTGGATGTTTTCAAGAGAGGGATTTAGCTCTTTGGGCCAATGCAATCAAGGGATATGGGGAGAAGGCAGGAACGGGGTACTGATTCTGGATGACCAGCCATGATCATATTGACGGGCCGAATGGCCTACTCCTGCACCTATTGTCTATGTTTCTGTGAGGGCTGGCGGTGGCTGCAGCAGGCATGGTCTGGAAGTGGCCGGGAGGTGAAGGTCAGCAGCCTGGCTTGGCGATGAAGGTCAGCTCGCTATAACCAAAATCCATCATAAAGAAGTCTGTAATAACAAGGGATTACTGTAATTACAAGTTTAAAGGAGGGGATATCTTCCAAATATGGACTTGGATTGGTTTCTCTGGAGCATTTGAGGCTGAGGGGCAACCTGAGAGGTAGATACAATTCTGTGCTTATAGTTAACATTTTAAATAGCATTGATAAAGTAGGCAGTCAGAAGCTTTTTCCCAGCATGGAAACATCAAAGACTAGGGGGCATAGATTTAATGTGAAATCAGTAAAGTCTAAAGGAGATGTGCAGGGTGGTGGATGCCTGGAACATGCTGCCAGGATAGGTGGTGGAGACAGATACGATAGCGGTGTTTAAGGGACTTTGTGATAAACACATGGGTATGCAGGGAATGGAGGGATATGAATCACGTGTAGGCAGAGGAGATCAATTTAACTTGGCATAATGTTCGGCACGGACATTGTGGGCTGAAGGGCCTGTTCCTGTGCAGTGCTGTTCTGTGGAGAAAAAAAAAGGAACTGCAGATGCTGGTTTACAAAAAAATGCCACAAGTCTGAAGATGGGTCCATCCGGAAACGTCACCTATTCATGTTCTCCAGAGTTACTCCAGCACTCTGTGTACAGTTCTATCTCTTAGTGGCAAAGCCCTATAGATACCAAATGTCAGGTACCAGATTGTAGTTCTGATAGTGGCATTTAAGAGGCTTTTGGATATATATGCAAGGAATGGATTGAAATGGATCACGTGTAGGCAGAGGAGATTAGTTTAACTTGGCATCATTCACTTTACATTAGACATAGATGGCGGAAACAGGTCCTTCGGCCCACCAAGTCCATGCCAATCAATTATACACAATTATACAATTGTCACGAAATTTGGCTTCTGCAGCCATACAACAAGAAGAAACAATTTTACAAGACACACAACCAACTCAATTCACACAAATATCCATCACAGTGAATCTCCTCCTCACTGTGATGGAAGGCAAAGTCTTGTCTCTCCCTTGTTCTCCATCCTCTCCCGATATAAAAGCCCCCAGCAGGCGATGGCAAGTCCCGCGGCCATTAAAACCGTGCCGGGCGATGTAAGGGTCTGCTCAGGGTCTTAATATTGGAGACCCCGGCTGGCGATGGCAAGTCTCGTGGCCGTTTAAAGCCGCGCCAGGCAATGTAAGCCACCGCTCCGGTTCATTTTCAACCCCGCAACTTGGGCGGCAGAAGTTGCCGTTAATGCCAGTAATCACCCTACACTCTAGCACTATCCAACACACTAGCAACAATTTACAGTTGACAGAAGACAATTAACCAACAATCCAGTACGTCTTTAGAATGTGGGAGGAAACGGGAGCTCCTGGAGAAAACCCACCAGGTCATGGGAGAACGTGCAAACTCCGTACATAGAAACATAGAAACATAGAAATTAGGTGCAGGAGTAGGCCATTCGGCCCTTCGAGCTGCACCGCCATTCAATATGATCATGGCTGATCATCCAACTCAGTATCCCGTACCTGCCTTCTCTCCATACCCCCTGATCCCCTTAGCCACAAGGGCCACATCTAACTCCCTCTTAAATATAGCCAATGAACTGGCCTCAACTACCCTCTGTGGCAGAGAGTTCCAGAGATTCACCACTCTCTGTGTGAAAAAAGTTCTTCTCATCTCGGTTTTAAAGGATTTCCCCCTTATCCTTAAGCTGTGACCCCTTGTCCTGGACTTCCCATCATCGGGAACAATCTTCCTGCATCTAGCCTGTCCAACCCCTTAAGAATTTTGTAAGTTTCTATAAGATCCCCTCTCAATCTCCTAAATTCTAGAGAGTATAAACCAAGTTGGACAGCACCCGTTTGATCCCGGGTCTTTGGCACTGTAAGGCAGCAACTCTACCATTGCGCCACCGTGCTGATATGCAGGGAATGAAGGGATATAGATCACCTGCAGGCAGAGGAGATTAGTTTCACTTGGCACCAGGTTCGGCACAGACATTGTGGGCCGAAGGGCCTGTTCCTGTAATGTACTCCAGACTATGTACTACAAATCGTTACAGAAAATAATTGCAGATGGTGTAATTCTTTAAGGAACACGGTGAGCACTAGGATACATGGAGCCTGAGTGAATCTGATGCGAGGTGTGTGGGCTGAATTTGAATAGTGTGGGTTTTAAGGTAGGGTGATTATCATGGAAATCTGATTGATTAGGGAGAAATTTCACAGAACTGGACCATGGTGAAGGTTTCTTTTCTTCATTTTAATTACCTCCCTGCTCACCCTCTGCCAGACACAGAGAGTGGAAGGCGTTACCCATCAGAATTCAATTCTGCAAACAGCCTAAGGAAAATCTCGCCCCTTTGTAGTTGTGCATTTGCATTCTCAGTCGAGAAATTAACGGGAAGAGAGGAGAGCACATTTCAAGAGGTGAAACAATGAATGGACTCTCAGGGGCTGCACACCTTTGTTACCTGGGGAACGTTGAGCGCCACAGGTAGTCACTGAAACATTCTGCACCTGTAACGCTGCCAACTTCACAGCCAGCTACCTGTCCACTGTGACTTCAATATGTATAATCCATGCTCGCAAACCCTTTATTATTTATTCCGCTGGCAAAGGCAGGCTCCCAGAGTAACAAGAGAGGGGAGAATTCAAACAACAGCATTATAGAGTTGTTATGGGCTCGCAGTGATTGTTCAGATGACAACTTCAATATCAAGATATCAATAATAATTCAAAAACCCATTAATTGCCCTGATGGTGGGCAATCAGCATTTAAAAACAAGCACCGATAATCATTACACTTTTCACTAATGAGCCATCAAGAAAGCAGAACACTGTTGCATACCATTATTATGTCAGGAACTTAAAAGAGAGGACAAACTAAATATATCTTACATCGCAATGAATGATAGAGGGATATTAGGTCCCTGCTGTATTTTGGTAAGTAAATCAATGTCAAATGTTGTCCTTGGAAATATCTTAAGGTTTGCGTTGGCATAGACAGAACAGTTCTGCCCAAGACTGCAAGAAATTGCAGGGTGTTCTGGATGTAGCCCATCACACAGACCAGACTCCCCACCATCGACTGTCTACACTTCACGCTGCCCCCGAAGAGGGTGCAGAGGAGGTGTGCCAGAGTGAGGCCTGGATTAGGGGGTGACAGCTACAGGTTGGATAGACTTAAATAGTTTTCTCTGGAATGCAAGAGGTTGTGGGGAGACTTGATAGAAGGCTATAAAAGGCATAGATAGGGTAGACAATCAGAACCCTTTTCAAGGATGGAAATGCCAAATGCTAGAGGGCATAGGTTTAAGGAGATGTGCGGAGCAAATTGTTTTACAGAGAGGGTGGTGGATGCCTGGAACATGCCGTCGTGGGTGGTGGTGGAGGCAGATGCAATAGTGGCGTTTAAGAGACTTTTGGATAGGCAGATGGATACACAAGGAATGGAGGGATATGGATCATGTGCAGGCAGATAAGAGTTGGTCTTGACATCATTGTGGGCCGAATGGCCTGATCCTGTGCTGTTCTGTTCTATGTCCTATGTCCCATGTTAGTGGTCACATGAAATGATAATTTGTTGTGATGTAAAGTGGAACAGTTACATGAAATGGTGGGACGTGACACTGAGTGGAAAGAGGATTTTAAGCATTCTGCTGCTGCCTGAAGCCTGGAGATATAATAATTATTATCGAGCATTATCAATTGTGTTTCATTTTCAGCTTTGCAGTCGCTCTGTTAGTGATGGAGTGAGTTCACCCATCCATGGTTTACAGTGTGCATTGAACAAGTAATGGGCTTTAACAGTGATGTACACCATGTACACCCTCAGCATCTGTATGATCACTTCAATGAGGCAGAGAAACCAACCTAAGGTTTAACACAGTTACAATGGGCTAGGAATTGAATCACCACACATTGATTCAATTGCTGGTAACTAAATCACCACTCGTTATTAACCAGTTTAATGTTATTAAATAAGGGCTGCACGGTGGCGCAGCGGTAGAGTTTCTGCCTTGTAGCGCCAGAGACCCAGGTTCGATCCTGATTAAGGGTCCTGTTTGTACGGGATTTATACGTTCTCTCTGTGACCTGCATGGGTTTTCTCTGAGAACTTTGGTTTCCTCCCACAAACCAAAGACGTACAGGTTTGCAGGTTAAGTGGCTTTGATATAAATGTAAAAAGTGTAGGATAGTGCTAATTTGCAGTATTCACTGGGCAGTGTGAACTCGGTGGGCCGAAGGGCCTGTTTTCGCACTGTATCTCTAAACTAAACTAAACTAAACTAAACTAAACTAAACTAAACCTAATGTTATCATTTAACAAATCACACAAGACCAGGATTACATATTCTGTGGTGAAATCTTTAAAGTTGGAGAGATTATAGCAATCTTAATGTAACAGCTTTAGACTTTAGATACAGCGTGGAAACATGCCCTTTGGCCCACCGGGCCCGTACCGACCAGCAATCACCCCGTACACACTAATGTTATCTTACACACTATGGACAATCAAACAATTTTACTGAAGCCAATTAACCTTCAAACCTGTACGTCTTTGAAGTGTGGGAGGAAACCAGAGCACCCGGAGGAAAGTCACATGGTCACAGTGAAAACGTGCAAACTCCACGCTGACAGTACCCGAGGTCAGGATCAAACTCAGGTATCTGGCGCTGTAAGGCAGCAACTCTACCACTGTGCCACCCAATCTGACACTGGGAACCATCATCTCCAAGGACCTTAAATGGGGGGCCACCATCGACTCCACAGTCAAAAAGGCACAACTGAGGATGTAGGCAGCTGATCTGCCACAGGCAATGATGGCCCAATTCTACACGGCCATCATAGAGTCTGTTCTCACCTTCTCCATCATGGCCTGGTTTGGCTCAGCCACCAAGCACGACACCTGGAGGCTGCAGCGAATCGGCCGATCAGCTGTGAAGATTATTGGCTGCAACCTTCCCTCCATTGATGAACTGTACACTGCAAGGGCCAGGAAGCGAGTGGGCAAGATCATCTCTGACCTCTCTCACCCTGGCCACAAACTCTTTGAATCACTTCCCTCTGGAAGGCAACTCCGGATTGTCAAAGCTGCCACAGCCAGACATAAAAACAGTTTTTATCCACGATTAGTTGCTCTACTCAACAGCCAAAAATCTGTAGCCTCCCTTTGATCTGGTATTTTGTTGGTTCACATGCTTGATCAATGGTGTTTTATCATTAATGTTTTATTATTATTAATGTTTAGTGTTTTCTGAGTCATTCGTAACTGTCACTGTATGTCATGTTGTTACTTGTGGGCGGAGCACCAAGGCAAATTCCTTGTATGTGAATACTTGGCCAATAAACTTACTTACTTACTTACTTACTTACTTAGAAATAAGATGAGATGGTTTCTTGAGTCAGGGGTGATGAATCTGTGGAAATCTTTGCCATAGACGGCTGTGGAGGCCAAGTCAATGGATATTTTTACAATACAACATAATACAATAATACTTCATTTGCCAAATATGTTTTGTAACAAACGAGGAATTTAATTTGCCAAGTCAGTCATACAAATAAAAAGCAACGGAACAGATGGTGAAGATTGATAGGTTCTCTATTAGTAAGGGTGTCAGGGGTTATGGGGAGAAGGCAGGAGAATGGGGTTGAGAGGGAAAGGTAGATCAGCCATGATTGAATGGCGGACTAGACTTGAATGGAATTGAATTCTGCTCCTAGAAAGTATGAACTTATGAAGGATGATAAATAAGCAAGCAATGTGAGAGAAATGAAAGCTGTAGTGAGTATAAGCATCCACTAGAGGTGCCTACGCCCTGCTCAAAGATTCAAACAATCCAATAGAATAGTGTTTCAACTTTGCTGACATCGAAGGCATCTTTCTTCAGGCTGCTTCTGTGTTTGTACATCTTTAATTATAAAACTCCTACACGTTTGCAAGTGGCAAAGTCAAAACCTTAAGATAATTTCTGTGCCTTGGATTTTCTTTGTGTGATTTAATATAAATGTAAATGATGAGGTGCATGGGATTTACAGAGAATAAGCCGAGCGGCGCAGAACGTGGATAACCCAGGAGTCTCACCAACAAGAAGCTCATTTGCTTCTTGACATCACATTTGTCATTTAAAAAAAAAAAAACATTTTTCTATAAAGTGCCACTCACAAATCATTTATTGCATTTACATTTGCGTGCTATGGGCAGAGAAACACCTCAGAGTCAAGAGGGAGTTATAGAATCGTAGAGTTATGCAGCACGGAAACAGTCCCTTTGGGCCCACCTTGCCCATGCTGACCAACATGCCCCATCTACATTAGTTCCACCTGCCTGCGTTTTGTCCACATTACTCTGAACCCTTCCTATCCATGTACCTGTCCAAATGTCTTTTGAATGTTGTGATAGTACCTGACTCAACTACCTCTGCCAGATCATCCCATATGCCACATGAAATCTTATCCATCGTTAATAGACCCTGTTAAATCTTTCCTCTCTCACCTTAAACCTCTGTCCTTTAGTTCTTGATTCCCCTTCTCTGGGTAAAAATGCACACCCTATCTACTCCCCTCATGATCTTATACATGAGATTATACATGATCTTATATAAGGGCGGCACGGTGGCACAGTGGTAGAGTTGCTGCCTTACAGCGAATGCAGCGCCGGAGACCCGGGTTCAATCCTGACTATGGGTGCTGTCTGTACGGAGTTTGTACGTTCTCCCCATGACCTGCGTGGGTTTTTCTCCGAGATCTTGGGTTTCCTCCCACACTCCAAAGACGTACCGGTTTGTAGGTTAATTGGCTTGGTAAATGTAAAAAAAAAATTGTTCCTAATGGATATAGTGTGCGGGGATCGCTGGTCGGCGCGGACCGAAAAAGCCTGTTTCCGCGCTGTGTCTGTATCTCTAAACTAAACACCTCGGAAAGATCATCCCTTATCCTCCTGTGTCCCAAGGAATAAAGTCCTAGCCAGCTCAAATTCTCCCTGCAGCTCAGGCCCTCAAGTCATGGAAACATCCTTGTAAGTTTTCTCTGCGCTCTTTCCAACTTCACTACTTTTCTGTAGCAGGGTGCCCAATACTGAACACAATACTCCAAAAGAAAGAGTTAAAATGTGTTGACTTGTCATATGTACAGAAATAAAATAGAACAGCAAAATTCTTACGACGGGGTAACAGGTCTATAAACATAGGACTTAATAAATAACATAATAAAGAAAACAAAGTTCAATAAATTAAAATAATATTTGTGCCACTACGTAAAAGACCAAGTCTTCAGAACATCCAAGACAGTTCCTAGTTCATAGTTTAGTTGGTGTTGCGTCGAGCTCAAGAGTCTGATAGTTGTTGGGAATAAGCTGTTCCTGAACCTCGAGGTCATGGGTTTCAGACTCCTGTACCCTCTTCCCAAACTTAAAGGTAACTGCCTGCAAATTCTCAAAGTTACCACACATACCCTGTACGTAATGATATTTACCGGATATTGTTTTGTAACTTGTAATCAAATTAAAGCAGACTTTCAAATAAATAAACAATTTGGATTTATGCAGCTCCTTTAACATAGTCATACAGCACGAAAACAGGCCCTTCAGCCCAACTTGCCCATACCGACCAACATACCCCATCTACACTAGTCTCACATGCCCTGTTTGGCCTGTATCTCTCTAAATTTATCCTATCCATGTACCTGCCTGCCTCAATTACCTCCTACAGCCGGTCATTCCATACACCCACAACTCTTTGTGTGCAAAAGTTGCCCCTCAGGTTCCTAATAAATCAGTTTCAGTTTCAGTTCAGTTTATTGTCACATTTACTGAGGTACCGGGAAAAGCTTTTGGTGTGTGTTATTTCTCTCCAGAGATGCTGCCTGTCCCGCTGAGTCACTCCATCATTTTGTTTCTATCTTTAAAGCCCTGTTCCACTGTACGAGTTCACTCAAAGAGCTCTCCCGAGTTTGCCCTGATTCGAACCCGGAGATTTACGGTAATGGCCGCTCGTCGGTACTCGGGGCTCTCGTGGACATTTTTCAACATCTTCACGAGTCTTCCCGAACTTACCTGCCGTTAGCGAGTCTTCCCGAACTTACCTGCCGTTAGCGAGTCTTCCCGAGTACCTGCTGTTAGCGTTACGAGCCTCTAAGAGATGGCCCTGATTACGTTCATTCTCCGTGCTTACCACAAGTTTGGTTTATTTTTAAACTGGGGAGAGCTGTTGAATGAACTCGCATCGTGGGGCAGGGCCATAAGGATTCTAAAGCGTATGCGTTTTATGCGGCCTGACACAGCAGCAGATGCTGAGATATGCTTTGGTGGGATGAAGATCTTGTCGATGGTGTTTATGATGGTGCTGACTGCTCTAATGCGACGGCCAGTGATGTTTGTGGTGCTTGGGGTAGTGTTGTTGCTTTGGTACTCTCCTCTCACTGTGGTCTCTCCGCTGCTGAAACCAGGCTGATATCAGAGCTGGTGAACCAAACGTGCCTGAGAATGAGCTGATGAGATCCTGCGTGTTTTATCTATCTGCCTCATATTCAGCCTTTTCTTTATTAACATGTCATGAATTTGACTCTGACCACTGTGGGAATTCACAAAATGTAGACCAAACATGTTGGATAACAGTGGAAAAGTCGCATATGTTTTTGAGCCTATTTTATACTGTGATAACCTTGAAACTGAATGAATATGTATGATTACGATACCGGCATCTAAGAGGCAGATAGATCTGCAGGGAATAGAGGGATATGGATCACGTGCAGACAGGTAAGAGTTGGTCTCGGCATCATGTTCAGCACAGACATTGTGGGCCGAAGGGCCTGTTTTTCTGCTGTAATGTTCTATGTGTTGGAAGGAACAGCAGGTGCTGGTTTGCGTCAAATATAGACACAAACTGCTGGAGTAACTCAACGGATCAGACAACATCTCCGGCGAAAAGAAATAGGTATTGTTTCGGGTTGAGACCTTTCTTCAGACTGAGAGTCGGAAACTCGAGGTATGAAAAGGTGCAGAACTAATCACCAATGACCAAAGAGCCCACCCAGCAGTATGAATACTGATTCCTTGCATTCCCTCTTTCTCTGTCTCTCCCCCACCCTAGTCATCCTGCTAGTTTCACTGTTCATACCCCTTCATTATCGCCTCCTCCACAGCCAACAATGGACCATTGTGGGCTCCTTAGGCGTTGGTGCCGGCTCCGATTTGTTCCGTGCCTTTTCATATCTCTAGTTCCCCTCTCCCCTGACTCTCAGTTTGAAGAAGGGTCTCGATCCAAAACATCACCTATTCCTTTTCTATAGAAATGCCGCCTGACCCGCTGAGTTACTCCAGCATTTGGTGTCTGTACAATGTTCTATGTTCTATACCTGATGGAGTAAACTTTTGTATTTTGCAAAGCCGTGCACAGTCATTCAGGATATCACACATTTTGCAATGATTTTTGCTGCTATTATTTTTCAAAAAAGAGGTGGTTTGGTATAATTGTAAATTACTTGTAGTGTGTGTAGGGTAGTGTAGGTGTGTGGGGATCGCTGGTCAGTGTGGACTATTCATGGACTGAAGGGCCTATTTCTGCGCTGTATCTCTAAGCTAAACTAAACTAAACTAAACCAAAATCAAGAGGTTTAAAGCCCTGTCCCACTGTACGAGTTCATTCAAGAGTTCTCCCGAGTTTCCTCTGATTCGAACTCAGAGATTTACGGTAATGGCCGCTCATAGGTGCTCGGGGCTCTCGTGGATATTTTTCAACATGTTGAAAAATCTTCACGAGTCTTCCCGAGCTTACCGCGTTTCCCCGAGTACCTGCCGCTAGCGTTACGAGCCGCTAAGAGACGTCCCCGAGCTCCAATGTATCCACTACGTACATTCTACGTGCTTCCACGAGTTTGTTTTTTTTTTAAACTTGGGAGAGCTCTTGAATTAACTCGTACAGTGGGACAGGGCTTTTAAGCTGAGAGGGGCAAGGTTTAAAGGAGATGTGCATGATGTTTTTTACATAGAGGGTGGTGGGTGCCTGGAACACACTGCCAGGGGTGGTGGTAGAGGCAGATACAATAGTGCCATTTAAGAGGCTTTTGGATATGCAGCGAATGGAGGTATATTGGTTATGTGCAGGTAGATAAGAGTTGTCCTTGGGATCTTGTTCGGCACAGACATTGTAAGCTGAAGGGCCTGTTCGTGTGCTTAACTGTTCTATGTCCATGTTCTATATTCTATGATTTAAAAACATGAAAAAATATGGCAACATCATTCTGAGCAAAAAGAAAACCTAGCAACCTAGACATCGTTAGAGTGTGGGTGAAAACCACAGCACCCGGAGAATTCCCACGTGGTCACAGGGAGAACGTACAAACCCACGTACAGACAGCACCCATTGTCAGGATCGAACACGAGTATCTGGCGCTGTGAGGCAGCAAATCTACGGCAATGTGCAGTTTGAGGGACAGTTTACTGTGGAAAATTAACTTCCCCAGGTCCTAATGTCTGTAAATACCACGGTTGGAATCTTTCATGTTGACGATGATCAGTCTCGGGTACTTGTGCTCCTTGAAAATCGCCTGCCACTCAACAACCGAAGCCATGAATGGTGTCAAAGCCGCGCTGCGTACAAGATGGCCTGCATCAAACCACGGGAAGTATTGATTAAAAACAGGTTTCTCTTCAATAAAGGCAAAGTGCTACCCATCCATCATTGACTGATGGATAGATGGGACAGATCAGTTGGACGTGTATGGATGGGAATGTTTTAGAGGGCTCTGGGCCAAACGCAGGCAAATGGGATTAGTTGAACATGCCAACTTGGTTGGCACGGGCAAGGTGAATCAAAGGGCCTGCTTCCATGCTGTGTCGTTCTACGACTATGAACGCACAGCTAGAATAGGCAGGGTGGCGCAGTGGTGCAGCGGTAGTGTTGCTGCCTTACAGTGCCAGAGATCCAGGTTTGATCCTGACTACGGCTGCTGGTGTCATGAGGTTTGTACCTTATTGTTATTATTGTCACGTGTAACAAGATACAATGAAAAGCCCTTTTTGTGACCACGTGGGTTTTCTCCAGGTGCTTTGGTTTCCTCCCACATTCCAAAGATGTGCAGGTTTGTAGGTTAAATGGCCTCTGTAAAATTGTAAATAGTCCCTTAGTGTGTAGGATAGAACTAGTGTACGGGGGGATCGCTGGTCGGCACAGACTCGGTGGGCCGTAGGGCCTGTTTCCATGCTGCATCTCTAAACTAAACTAAAACCAAACTGATTGACCTCCTGTTCTGTAGCTTCTGTCATTTTCTCAAGGTTGTGAAGGGTGCAACATTTACTGGGCAGACTCTCTCCACTATCATGCAACAAACCTCCAGGACAATCTCGACGATGAAGCATGCCGTGGCATAGCAACCAATATTATCAAGCCCCTTTCCCACCCTGGTCATTCCCTCTTTTCCCCGCTCCCATCCGGCATAAGAGATGCCTCAAATTGTGCACTGCCAGAGTCAGGAACAGCTTCTTCCACTGTTGTCAGGCTTCTTAATGGTCCTTCTGTGAGTTAAGGTGCTCTCCCAATCTTCCAGCCAACCTCCCAGAGAAACTTTCTCTGGATCTGTAACACTACAATGCTCAGAACTATATTCCCTCCACAGATGCTGCCTGACCCATTGAGTTCCTCCTGCAGATGGAGTTTGAAGAAGGGTCCCGACCCAAAACATCATCTGTACATTCCCTTTTCCATCTTTAGTCTGCCCCTCCCTACAATCAGTCTGGAGAAGGGTCCCGACCCGAAACGTCATATATCCTTATTCTCCGGGGATGCTGCCTGACCCGCTGAGTTCCTCCAGCACTTTGTGGTTTGCTTAAAATTGCAGCATCTACACTTTCTTGTGTCCCGTCTACATTAGCATTGTTTGCTGTAGGTCCTGGAGGAAGGACATCCAGCATTTGGAACCAAAATATCAGCCTCGTTCACCCACAGTTTGTGAGCTAGTGGTATAGTGGTGTTCTGAACACGATAAGCCAAAACGTTACATTTTATATTATTGGCCCTAAACAAGAGAAGTGATAAAAAGATGATTTAGTTAAATACTTACTGAATTTCATAGTTGAATAAATTCCATTTCATGCGGTTAAATTTATTGCAATATTTATTATAACGGCAGTTTGCCTGAGTTGGTAGATTTCCCACTTTCTCATCATAAGATCACGGGATCAGCATTCCCGGTGAATCTTGAGGAGATAATCTGCCTAGATGGTGTCAGATTAGGGAAAGGGGAGATGCAACGAGACCTGGGTGCCCTTGTACATCAGTCACTGAAAGTAAGCATGCAGGTACAGTAGGCAATGTTGAAATCAAATGGCATGTTGGCCTTCATAGCGAAAGTGGGTGGGCAGCGCGACTCATGTCGCAGCGGCCTCTGCAGTCCGTCTGTCATTTTTTAATTTTTTGTCTCGTTTGTATGTTGTTTTTATTTTTTTTAACTGGGTATGTGTGTGTGTGGGGGGGCGGGGGGTGGGGGGGGGGGAAAACTTTTTAAAATCTTTCCCCTGCACGGAGAACCCGACCTTTTCTCTGTCGGGTCTCCGTTGTCGTTGGGGCCTAGCACCGTGGAGCGGCCTCCAACCGGAACGACCTGGGGCTCCAGTCGCGGAGCTGCGGACTACTCACCATCGTGGAGCTGGCCGAGTTCGGAGCGGGAGGAGCGGTGGTGGCGCGCTGCTGCCGCCCGACCCCTGGAGATTCGGAGGCTCCAACCGCCGGCCCGGTGGACAGTAACACCGGGAGCCCGCGGGTCCCTGCTGGGAGAACGCTTTTCGGGGCTTCCGCAACGGCGACTTCTCCCGCCCGAGTTGCGGGGTTGAGGATGACCTGGAGCGGGGCCTTACATCGCCCCGCGCGGCTTTAAATGGCCGCGGGACTTGTTAGCGCACGCCGGGGCTCCAACACCAAGACCCAGAGCAGGGCCTTGCATCACCAGGCGGGGCTTTATAATTGCCGCGGGACTTATTTACCATCGCTCGCTGGGGGCTTTGACTCTGACATCGGAAGAAGAAAGAGGAGTGCAGGGGAGAGATAAGAGTTTGCCTTCCATCACAGTGAGGAGGAGATTCACTGTGATGATTGTTCATGTAAATTGTGTTGTGTCTTAGTTCTTATTATTGTTTGTATGACTGCAGAAACCAAATTTCGTTTGAACCTCTGGGTTCAAATGACAACAAATAAATTGTATTGTATTGAAAGGATTTGAATATAGGAGCAAGGAGGTACTACTGCAGTTGTACAGGGCCCTGGTGGGACCACACCTGGAGTATTGTGTGCAGTTTTGGTCTCCTAATTTGAGGAAGGACATTCTTGAGGAAGTGCAGCATAGTTTCACCAGTTTAATTCCAAGGATGGCAGGACTGACAAGTGGGGAAAGAATGGATCGACTGGGCTTATATTCACTGGAATTTAAAAGGATGAATATAGAAACATGTACATTTTTTAAGGGATTGGACAGGCTCGATGCAGAAATATGTTCCCGATGTTGGGGAGTTCAGAACCAGGGGTCACAGTTTAAGAATAAGGGGTAAGCCATTTAGGACTGAGATGAGGAAAAACGTTTTCACCCAAAGAGTTGTGAATCTGTGGAATTCTCTGCCACAGGAGGATATTTTTAAGGAAGAGTTAGATAGAGCTCTTAGATCTAATGGAATCAAGGAATATGGGGAGAAAGCAGGAACGGGGTACTGATTTTTGATGACCACCCATGATCATATTGAATGGCAGTGCTGGCTCGAAGGGCCGAATGGCCTACTTCCACACTTATTTTCTATGTTTATATGTTTCTATCCTCAGAAAATTCCAAAAGATTAGTCAAGCATGATTTCCCGTTCATAAATCCATGATGACTTTGACCGATCCCGTCACTGCTTTCCAAATGCAATGCTATTACAGCTTTAATAATCGACTCAAGCATCTTCCCACTACCGATGTCAGGCAAACTGGTCAAAAATGTCAGTTTTATCTCTCCCTCCTTTCTTAAAAAAGTGGGGTTACATTAACTACCCTCCAGTCCTCAGAAACTGATCCAGAGTCTTTTGATCGTTGGAAAATAATCACCACTGCATCCACGATTTATGTGGCCGTCTCCTTGAGTACTCTCGGATGCAGATCTTGGGCCCTGGGGATTTATCTGCCTTCAATCCCAACAGTTTACCTAACACTATTTCCTGACTAATGTAATTTCCTTCAGTTTCTCCCTCCCGTTAGATCCTAGGTCCCCTAGTATTTCTGGGTGATTGTTTGTGTCTTCCTTGTGAAGACAGAACCAAAGTACTTGTTTCCTCCCATGTGCGGGTTTTATAGATTAATTGGCTTCTGTAAATTGTCCCTCGTGTGTACAGGAAGACTTTAAGCTTTAAAGATTCAACGCGGAAACAGGCCCTTCGGCCCACCGAGTCGGCACTGACCAGTGATCACCCCGTACACTGGCACTATCTTACACACTAGGAACAATTTATAAACTTTCTTTACCAAAGCCAATTAACTTACAAACCTGCACGTCTTTGGAGTGTGGGAGGAAACCGGAGCACCCGAAAAAAACCCACGTGGTCACAGGGAGAACGTACAAACTCCGTACAGATAGCACCCTTAGGCAGGATCAAACCCGGGTCTCTGGCACTGTAAGGCAGCAACTCTACCGCTGTGCCACCGTGCTGCCCCAAAAGATGAGGAGAATGAACCTGATTGAAAGGCCCTGGGAACCAGTTTTATCTATATTAATTTATTGGGAAGACAGGGGACGTATATAACTCCGGCTTATGCGGGAAAATGTTGAATAAGTCTAAAGCCAAATCCCGACCTGAAAAGTCGTCTATCCTTGTTCTCTGTAGATGCTGCCTGACTGGCTGACTTACTCCAGCACTTTGTGTCTATCAGTGAAAAAAGCTTCAGCGAATGATTTATGCACAGGTGTTACAAAGCCTTTACAAACAGTCTTGAAGGCAGACAAACAGAATGCAATATCATAGATACACAAGGAAAACAATCACCTCTTGTTCATCTCCACAGCACCGCATTTTGTTCACTGATGAGTTTACGTGAGATAAATGGTTGAATATTTTGAGCGTGTATATTTTGAACTGTTTCTGCAAAGGATTAATTTGTTGAGCGCCTTTGTGTTTGACGTACAAATGTACATACACACAGCGTGATAATGTAAATCGGACAAGTTTGTCTAATTTCCTTGACCAATAAATTCATTGTCACAACGTTGAACATAAAATGGTGCCATTGAAAATAGACTTAACCCAGAGGGGAGCCGAATTAGTGCATTGCTAGGTCTTTGGAAACCCAATCCCTGACTGTCCAACGGGAATTTTGGTAACACTTATAACCTGGTTCCATCAGAAAATTTGACCAAGTGTAGACTCAGCTACCGTTTGACCGAACACTGCTGTTCAGTGCACTTAATCCTATTTTAGTTAACTAGCAAATCCCCCGCCCTACCCCCCGTCTTTCTTTTCTCCTCACCTCTGTTCCCTGTGCCCCATCTGGATTTACACATACTTCTCTCCTCCCCCTCCTCTTCCACCTGCATTCTTTCCTCTAGCTTCACAATTTGCAACTCTTCAATCTTTTTGTCTCACACATTCGGCCTTTTCATCTCTGGCCTTTGTGTAGCCATCTTCCTAACAAATAACCCTCTTTCCTAAATACACCAGTACTTGCCAATCATTGTCCTGCCCCTCCTCTCTTCCAGCTTTCTTCTATTCCCACAATCAGTCTGATTTAGGGTCCCGGCCCAAAACATTGCCCATCCATTCCCATTCCATCTTTCCCTCCCCCCCCCTCCCCCCCTCCCCCCCTTTAAATCAGTCTGAAGAAAGAACGTGACCTGAAATGTTGCCCATCCATATTCCCCAAAGATGTTGCCTGACCCGTTGAGTTCCTCCAGCAATTTGTGTCTTTTGCTATAAACCAGCATCTCAGCTCCTTATTTCTACAAACTTGTATTGTATTCTATGGACTGTCAGAGACCGAGGGGGAGACCCGATAGAAGTATGTGAAATTATGAGAGGCATAGACAAGGTAGACAGTCAGATCCTTTTCCTCGGGGTGAAAATGCCTCGTGGTAGAGGGCATAGCTTTACGGTGGGAGAAGCAACGTTGAAAGCAAGAGCGGAACTCACTATCAAAACATGGAGGGGACGGGGGACACAATGTTTTGGCGGCCACGCGCGCATGCGCGCACTCACACACACGCGCGAGGCTTCGGAGGTCAATCCAGCGCTAAAAGCGGAGATTTTAAAATCGGGATCACAAAACCTTGGTGGGGATGTCCGCACCTCTCAAAACATGGGGGGGATGTGTCCCCTCTGCACACCCCTGGGTTTGCCGCCTCTGGTTTAAAGGATATGTGTGGGGCAAGATGTTTTACACAGAGGGCGGTGGGGGCCTGGAATGCGCTGTCAGGGGTGGTGGCGGAAGCAGATACAATAGTAGTATTTAATAGGCTTTTAGAGAGCTGCATTATAGAGGTTGTAATAGTGGGGCTAAGATTTGGGACATTGTGAAAGAAGCTTTCACTAAACTAAGGAAACCATGGGAATCCAGCATTGACAAATGAAGATCAGATTGCAGGATTATCTGCAGGTGTATTATAGGTGTATCATATTTTCGAGTTGCATCAGAGCTTGGTTGGGAACAGCTTGGGAAGACCAGAAGAAAGGACAGGGATAGACACAAAAAGCTGGAGTAACTCAACAGGTCAGGCAGCATTTCTGATGTGGTCAACAGTGGGCTCCGTCTTTCCTTGATCCTCATTACTTTTTCCATATCTTTAATTCATTTGTCCCATAGCCTCTATATCGCCATCTATATCTCTCGTTTCCCTTTCCCCTGACCCTCAGTCTGAGGAATGGTCTCGACCTGAAACGTCACCCATTCCTTTTCTCCAGAGATGCTACCTGATGTAGTTTTAATTTAGAGACACAGTGTGGAAACAGGCCCTTCGGCCCACCGGATCCACACCGACCAGTGGTCCCCGCACATTAACACTATCCTACACACATTAGGGACTTATAATTTACACTTATATCAAGCCAATTAACCTATAAACCTGTACGTCTTTGGAATGTGGGAGGAAACCAAAGATCTCGGCCAAACCCCACGTGGTCACGGGGAGAACGTACAACCTCCGTACAGGCAGCACACCGTAGCCGGGATCGAACCCGGGTTTCCGGCGCTGCATTCGCTGTAAGGCAGCAACTCTACCGCTGTGCCAACGTTACTCCAGCATTTTGTGTCTATCTTCGGTTTAAACCAGCATCTGCAGTTCCTTCCTACTGAATCGTCAGAGAGTTGTAGATGTAGCCCAGTCCATCACACAGACCAGACTCCCCACCACTGACTCCATCTACACTTCACGTTGCTTTGGGAAAGCAGCCAACATAATCAAAGACCTTCCACCCTCCCCAGCTCCCATCAGGCAGGAGATACAGAAACTTGAAAGCACGCACTTCCAGCCTCAGGAACACCATCTTCCTCTCTCATGAGGCTTCTGAACTCCATAAGCTCGGGTACTATTTGATTCACCTCTACCCCATTGTTGACATTGGACGTTGTCTCTGGAACTGATGCGCTACAATGCTGAGAACTATATTCTGCACTCTGTATCTTCCCCTTTGCTCTACCTATTTTACTAGATTACTTGGACATGTTATTTATGTATAGTATTATCTGATCTGACTAGGCAGCATGCAAACAACGTTTTTTACTGTACCTCTAAACCCGTTAGAATAATAATCTAAACCTATTTTTTTTGGCACTAAAGATCAGTAAACTGCCACTGTGCTTTAAAATTAATTCAAACCAGGAAGAATATTTAAGGTTTGATGTGTGTTGTCCATGTAAATATGAACCACGGTACCTTGTGGCCAATTATGAAGTTTAGGATGCTGTTTCTAACGCTTTTGCATAAATCTCACGTTGTTGACACCACAAGCTTGGCATCCTGACACACGACCTGCCCCTTAATGAGGCAGCAACAGTGATGATCATTGATGCTGAGCCACAAGACCCTCTGATGTTGATTGAAGCAATCCCAGGGGTGGCACATTGGCGCATCGAGTAGAGCCGCTGCCTCACAGAGCCAGGGACCCGGGTTCGATCCTGACCTCGGGTGCTGTCTGTGTGTGGAATTTGCACGTTCCCCCTGAGACCACGTGGGTTCCCTCTGGGTGCTCTCGTTTCCTCCCACATCATAAGACGTGCGGGTTTGTAGGTTCATTGTGCCTCTGTAAATTGCACCACAAGTGTGCAGGGAGTGGACGAGAAAGTGGGATAACATCGAACGGGTGACCGATGGTCAGCATGGACTCAGTGGGCCGAATGGCCTGTTTCCATGCTCTATCTCGAAACTAATCACCACAAATATAAATAGGAACAGGGCTGAGCGACCTGCGCTTTGAAGGTAAATCATCAAGGTGTTAGGTCATAAGAGATAGGAGCAGATTTAGACCATTCTGCCCATCGAGTCTGCTCTGTCATTGTCAAGGTGTTGGCACCTCGGTGGGACACAGTTTTACTATTCCACCTATCACTTGCCAAACCTTGTCCTATCATCACCTCTCATGCTCCCTATCCTCCACCACCTTTCCCTTCTCCAAACAGTCTGAAGAAGGATCCCGTCATGAAACGTCACCTGCCCATTCCCTGCACAGATCCTGCCTGACCCTGTGAGTTCCTCAAACATTTTGTGACAATAATTTTTCATTCCGACTTACATTCCATTTGTATATGGCCTATCATGGGTATTGAATTGCATAACCCCTGAATTTCGAGTCTAGGTATCTCGATGTGCAAACAATTGTAAAGAAAGCACACAGTGCTAGAGGAACTCAGCAGGTCAGACATCATCTCAAAGACATGGACATTTAGTTTAATTTAGTTTAGAGATACAGCGTGGAAACGGGTCCTTTTAGCCCACCGAGTCCGCGCTGACCAACAAATACCCATACACTAGTTCTATCCGACACACTCAGGACAATTTACAATTTTAACCGACAATTTAACCTACAAACTTGCATGCCTTTGTAGTGAGGGAGGAAACCAAAGCAGGTTTGTAGGTTAATTGGCTTGGGTTTGTATACTTGGTATTAGTGTCCCTTGTCCCTCGTGTCACTTGTCCCTAGTGGTTGTAGGCTTGTGTTAATGTGCGGGGATCGCTGGTCGGTGTGGCTGTAGGGCCCGTATCTCTAAACTAAACTAAACAAAACTAAAATAGACAAGCACCCGGAGAAAAGGTCACAGGGCGAACAGACAAACACCGTACAGACAGCACCCGTGGTCAGGATCGAACCTGAGACTCTGTGGATGTAGTAATGCCCCTGTCCCACTTAGGAAACCTGAACGGAAACCTCTGGAGACTTTGCGCCCCACCCAAGGTTTCCGTGTGGTTCCCGGAGGTTTTTGTCAGTCTCCCTTCCCTGCATCCACTACCTGCAACCTCCGGCAACCACCTGCAACCTCCGGGAACCGCACGGAAACCTTGGGTGGGGCGCAAAGTCTCCAGAGGTTTCCGTTCAGGATTCCTAAGTGGGACAGGGGCATAAGGCAGCAATTCTACCGCTGCACCAAATTGCAAGCATGTAAGGTTTTGGGTCAGGACCCTGCTTTAAACTAATTCTAGTAGGGGGGGATGGGGAAGACCTTTCTGCGCAGGTTAGGGGTGCCTTTTGGATTGTCGGCAGACATTAATTTTTCACTCTGACTTACATTCCATTCTGGAGAACGTGGTATTAAAAAGTAAGAGGGCAGACACAGAGAAATCCATAACCCAAGCTGCCCTTCCACTAATTGAATGAGTCAAAGCATAAAGCAAAAAGGAGAAAATAAAAAAAAAGCTGCCAATGGATTTATTTTTTGAGATGTGAATGAAGTCAGAAAAAGTTATCTTTTAAAAAAATATGTGAGTTGACAGTTTAAAATGTGATGTCGAATCCAAATGGGACTTGCTTTTGCAATTCAAGTGGGAATAGATTCATTGTTAACAATGAATGGACTAGAATTGATTTATTTCTTTGCTTTTTGATGCTTTTAATCATTTGATATTGCGGCCAACTTATTTCTAGACCAGCAGAAATAATGGGAAGGGGGAAGAATGGGCCAAATAAAGTCCCTATTCAAATCATTTAAATGTCCTGCCTAACAGGTCACCCTACCAACTCACATCAAATAGATTGCTCCTATAATAATCTACACTGCCCTTCTTGTAGCTGCCAACTAATAATCAAGGCACACACTTCCTCCCACTCATTAGTGGCTAACACAGACTGTATTAGCCATTTGAAAATAATTATTTCTAAGGCAATTGCCACATAATTAGGTGGTAGCAAATAATTACTCACCAGCTCATTTACATGTTAAATCATTTTTTGAAATTGACTATAAATTAATAACTAATTAGTCACAATCATTAATGTTTTTGAAGGGTAATCTTAAACTACATAATGAAATCTTGTCCGGAGATTAAAAAATGTACTGAGGAGGAGAGGTTTTTTTTTCAACAGTGCTGAATAATGGGTTTGGTACACACAACATGCAGATGCGGGTGGTTCCACCGTGGATGGTTCCGCTGCCCGACCGCGGGAGAATAAAGAGGGAAGAAGATTAGACTATTTTGCCTTCCATCACAGCGAGGAATGTGGGGAATCCGCAGTGGTGGAGGTTTATGTTAACTTGTATGGAGTTGTGTGTCTTGTTGTTTTTTTTTGTATGGCTGTATGGGAATTTGTGTTTCACATTTGTGTTATACCTTAGTATAACGTGACAATATACAGACGTTTGAAACCATTAATTCATCAAGGGTTTTGAAAGGAGAAAACTCAAACATGTTCCTTAAAGCCAGCAGAGGACTCTCTGATTTACGGGCTGTTCACAGGGACACATTTGGAGACGGACATCAAGTGCTGCTGGAAGATCATCTACTCGCTCTTTGGTCTTCCTGAAACTTGTTGGCCTTCCAGCACAGGATGGCACGGTAGCACAACGGTAGAGTTAAGGTATGTTGCAAAACCTACCTTCAGCGGGGCTGCAGATCTGTCCCTGCCCGTGTGCGCGATTTTGGCGCCGTTGAGAGGGGGGCGGGTTTAAAACGCGATTTTCCCTAGGCTATTTAAATCGAGCTTGTTCTGCCTACTTAGTTGCTGACGAAAAATCGCTGCGAGGTTCATTCGCTGCAGCTATTTTTAAACTTAATCGGTTAATTTAATTGTTACAGTAGGTTAAAAATTATCCTCTAAACCCGCGACCGCCGACAACGGAACGGATCTCATACAGGGGACAACGGAAGGTAGGTTGTTTATTTTTACATTAAAAAGGGCTTCTTAAGATCCCTTTATACAAAGTTTTATGTTGCGAGGATCTAATTTGGGGCCCCATTAAATCCCGCAGTATTTTTCTGGGCATATGGGGTACAAATCCACCGCAATGGGAACGTTCCAAACCAGTGCGTTCCACAGAGTTCCACAGGATCCCACTCGAAAGCTGATTTAAATGGCCATAAATTTACAACAATTGAACAATAAATTCCTTCCATTTGGCCTATAAATTAATGTAAATGAGATTTAAAAATCAGGTTTTATTGTGAATTCTTTGTGAATGTTATTTGGACACTTAGGCTATTTAAAAATGTTAATCTTTTCTTAAGAAATTGATAGATGTTTAGATCTAGTAATTGAAGTTTGGAATTAGCTACAATTGGGTAACTAACTAATTATATGCTTTAATTTCAGGTCATCCAAGTAAGATTGTTTCATATTTGTTTCAGAATGCTTCAATCTAAAATAACTGAAAATTTATTTCAGTTCTCTTAATTTTTAATAAAGTTATGGCCATTTCACTGTCCTCGATCACAGCTTTTGTGTTAAGGCAATGGAAAATCAATAGGGAACAAGATGCTAATTTCCGAGTATGAAAATGGCCATAACTTTTTTAAATCCTGAAGATATGAAAGTGAATTGGGTGTCAAATTAAACTTATTTTTGTGCTTTATCTGATGGGATAAATTACAGACTTGATTTTTTAAATCTCAAAATTTTGTAACATTGCTATAGAGTTACTGCCTTACAACGCTAACAGCATCGGAGACCCGGGGTCGATCCCGACTAGGTGGGCTTGTCTGTACGGAGTTTGTACGTTCTCCCCGTGACCGCGTGGGTTTTCTCTGAGATCTTCCTCTTCCTCCCACACTCCAAAGACATAAAAGTTTCCAGGTTTGTATGTTAATTGGCTTAGTATAAATGTAAAATTGTCCCTGCTGTGTGTAGGATAGTACCTGTATTAATGTGCGGGGATCGCTGGGCTGTGCGGACTCGGTGGGCCAAAGGGGCTGTTTCTGCACTGAATCTCTAAACTAAACTCAACTAAACGTAACAAGATGTCCGTCAGGGAATGTTGCCTACTGGCCCACAGGAGGTTGAAGAGTGATCTTGTAGCAGTGTACAAAATCATGAGAGGAATAGATCGGGTATACGCCCAGAGTAGCGGAATCGAGACGAAGTCATTGGTTTAAGGTGAGGGGGGAATTGAATAGATTTAATAGGAATCTGAGGGGTAACTTTTTTACACAAAGGTTGATAGTGTCTGGAGCGAGCTGCTGGAGGAGATTGTTGAGGCAGGGACTACCACAACCTTTAAGAATCATTTGGGCAGGTACATGGACAGGACATGTTTAGAGGGGTATGGGCCAAATGCAGGCAGGTGGGACTAGAGTAGATAGATGGTGCATGTTGGTTGGTGTGGGCAAGTTGGACCATAGGGCCTGTTTCCATGCTGTATGAGTCAAAGACTCTATGGCCCGCTCCAGACTGCGGGAGTACGTGCTGAGGGACGCACTGAAGCTCGGTGCAGCCAACGCCAATGCTCTATGGAGGAGAAGCACAGTCTAGGGTCCTTCCGCTGCTGGACATGGAGGGGAAGAGTCCGGTGGGGACACCCACAAGCAAGGGAAGGGATATCACCACTATGAGTGGCAAGGATGCTTGGTATAAACATAGATTGTGAACACTACTGAATATAACATTTTTTGCACTGTTCTTGTTTCTTATACAGTATGTTTTCTATTATTCTGAATTAAGTTTATTTTTGCGGGAAAAAAGGACACAGAGGGCTGGCAAGACTCAGCGAGTCAGGCAGCATCTGTTGAGGGCTGCGATAGGTTATGATTTGTGTCGAGACCCTTCTCTAGATCCAAAACATCACCTGTCCATGTTTTCCAGAACTGCTGCCTGACCCATCGACTTACTCCAGCACTTTTTTGTGTATTTTTGTGTAATAACCTTTAGGCCAGAGCTGAGTCGGTTCTGAATCCTCTTGCTCAATCGTTGGCCCAAGTGCCTTGTGCCACACAACTTGTGTCAAAATTTTATTTAGATTGGATGATCAGCTTGCAAACGCAAGGAGCTGCAGGTGCTAGAATTTTGAGCAAAACACAAAGTGCTGGGGAAACTCAGTGGGGCAGGCAACATTTTAGTATAGAGATGCAGCACTAACACGGACAATTCGTCCCACCTAGACAGCGTCGATCAACGATCACCTGTTCACACTATTTCTATGTGGGAGAAGAATAAGGCCATTCAGCCCATCAAGCCCACTCCGCCATTCAATCATGGCTGACCTGTCTCTCCTGAGTCCATTCTCCTGCCTTCTCCCCATAACCCGACACCCGTACTAGATCAGAGGCTTATATTATGCTCACACTTGGAGCACTGAAAGTATTTCTTGTGAAAGCAGGTAAATAAATCGAATGTGGAAGTCTGAAGAACGGGTTCCAAACCCGAAACATCATCCATTCTTTCTTTCCAGAGTTGCTGCTTGACCTGCTGAGTTACTCCAGCATTTTGTGTGTATCTTCTTCTCAAGAAATCGATTGCTGTATGCCTGCCACTTTGGGTTTTGCATGTTCTTGTTTATAACATTTAGTGAATTAAATAATCAAAGAAGTGTTATTATCAATGATAAGTTGCAAGGACATCTATAGAAGCTAATCATATCAATTGTACCATACACTGCTGAGGTAAACCAACTGTGGTAATGCTGTAGATGATTTCACTGAGAATAGCATAAACTGCTGGGCTATTATTAAAATCATTTTTCCCTTGAAGCATTTTATTAGTGGAAAAATAATAATACTTTAAAACGAATATTGCTTTCTTATAACAACAAGCATACTTCATTGAATTTCTCAGATAAAACTAATGGGAACTAACAGCAAATGGACATAATGCATCATTTAAATAACGCAGGCTGCGTTAGCACAGTTTTTAAACTGTGTGTATGTGTTCAGAGAAAACTGGTTAAAATGTTCACTCATTGAACATGTAGGCGGCACAGTGGAGCAGGGGGTAGAACCACTGCCTCACAACACCTCACAGCGCCAGAGACCCGTGTTCGATCCTGACCTCGGGTGCTGTCTGTGCGTGTGGAGTTTGCACATTCTCCCTGTGACCGCATTGGGTTTCCACCGGGTTCCCCTGTTTCCTCCCACATCCCAAAGTCGTGTAGGTTTGTAGGTTAATTGCCCCCTAGTGTGTAGGGAGTGGATGAGAAAGTGGGATAACATAGAACTAGTGTGAACGGGTGATTGAAGGTCAGAGTGGACTCGGTGTTCGCCCATAACCCGATCAGACATTCCAGTGAGAATATTGGCGACGCCATTTTCCATCTCTCGCGCTGTATTGAAACAAGGGAATTAATTAAATATCAGAGTCACAAAGTGGGGCTGAGATTAATCCTGGCATGCTGTCAAGGCACTCGCTCTTGAGTTAGTCAGGAAATCCAGAAAATATCTTAATGCCACGACCACCTTGAAGCTGCCTGCTTGCCCACTGGTGCTTTAGGTTCGCCTGCTACTTCCTACTTAACTTCCACTGAACACTTCACATTACTTACTACTTGACTTCAGAACCTCTTCACAGTTTCGGTCCAAATGTGGACCAAAGAGCTGGTCTCCAGAGGCAAGGTGCGAGTGACAGAGTGACATCAAGGCAGCATTTGACCGAGGAGTCATAGGTTTAACATGAGGGTGAGGTTGGGGATCTGGTGTTCCTGATATGGCCTCCGGTATATCGGCGAGATCAAGCGTAGACTCAGCAACCATTCTGCCGAACACTACCGCTCTATCCAGCAAGATCTCTCGGTTGCCAACCATTTTAACTCCCCTTCCCATTCCCGCACTGACCCTTCTCTGCTGGGCCTCCTCCATTGCCACACACAAACTGGAGGACCAGCACCTCATATTCTGCTTAGATAGCTTACAACCCAACAGTATCAACATTGAATTTTCCAATTTCAGGTAACTAATCTACCAATGATCTCCTCTCTTCTCTCCCCCCCCCCTCCCTTCTTCCTTGTGTCTTATTTGGATTTGCACACATTTCTCCACTTCTGTCTCCCCTTCCCCTCCCATCTATATTCCATCCTCTGGCTTCACAATTCACACTTTCCTCCATATCTCACATGTTTGGTCTCTTCATCTATGGCCTTTGTCCAACCAAGAACAACCTTCACCTGTATCCACCTATCACTTGCCTGACTTTGCCCCACCCCCACCTCTTTCACCAGCTTTCACCCAGTCACGACAATCAGTCTGCAGGGTGCACAATGGCGCAGCGGTAGAGCTACTGCTTTACAGCGCCAGGGACCCGGGTTCGATCCTGACTACGGGTGCTTGTCTGTGGAGAAGTTGTACGTTCTCCCCGGGACCTGCGAGGGTTTTTCCCGATAACTTCAGTTTCCTCCCACACGCCAAAGAAGTACAGGTTTGTAGGTTAATTGGGGTGGTATAAATGTAGAAATTGTCCCTTGTGTAGGATTGTGTTCATGCGCGGGGATCGCAGGTCGGTGCGGACTCGATGGGCCGAATGGCCAGTTCCCGCACTGTATCTCTGGCACCTCCAACTCTGCCCAGCCCCAAAAAGTCACCTATCCATGTTCTCCAAAGATGCTGCTTGACCTGATGTGTTACTCCAGTGCTCTGTGTCTTTTTTGTTTTGGTAAACCATCATTTGCAGTTCTTTTTGTCCACATTTCATGTGGGATTTTTGGCATATCCTCACTTTCAGCGCACGTCACCTCAAACCCACTTTGAATAATCAGAAGTTTACAGGGTTTAACATCTGTCGTAGCACAATTCTGTGGACTTCCATCTAATTCAGGCGATCTGCAGCCCTTTGCATTGTGCCCTTCCTTGTATATAGTTACAGGACTTAACATTTTGTCGGTGGTAAACCCCCTGTCCCACTTAGGAGACCTAAACAGCAACCTCTGGTGACCTTGCCCGCCACCCAAAAAAAAATCAAGGTCGAGGTGACCTGCAACCTCCTACCACCTCCCACGCATACGTTGAAAACCTTCCTCAACTGTGAAGAAAACCGGCTTCGACTAGACCTGCGACAAAAAAATTACCAATTTTTAAAACAGCAACCTATTTTTAGTCGAGGCCGGTTTTAAACATGATGAAAAAATAGCAGCAACCTAGATGAAGCCTCGACCAAGCGGAAACCACTTTCGACCATTAGGGAGAGTGACCAAAACCTCCGGTGGCCTCACGGAAACCTTGGGTGGCGGGCAAGGTCACCAGAGGTTGCTGTTTAGGTCTCCTAAGTGGGACAGGGTCTTAAAAAAAGCCAGATTACTGTGTTTTGGAAATTAACGTCCCTTTTTATGAAACTAATGCTCCAGAAAAAGGAATTTTATGTGAAGGAAGCAGACATTGGAAAATTGTCCTTTTTCATTCCCCTACTTTCACTTCTTCAAAACGTATAACGCTTGATAAAATGAGTCGGTATTTAAAAATGGATCGCTTAATCCTGTCCCAATTGAAGGCATTTCACATGAGACAAGATGGAGTCTTTCGAAAGGATTGAGTAAGGATAACAAATGTGGGTGGGAATTTTAGAAAGACATTCATTTGCGTATCATACTGAGGTGCTATGTTCCAAATGTGAGAATATTAGTAGCAGAAATAGCTGACTGAAGGGAAATAAAGTTTAAATGAGGGTAATTACTTGGAGTCATATAGTCATACAGCATGAAAACAGGCCCTTTGGCCCAACTCATCCATGCTAACCAAGATGCCCCATCTAAGCTTATCCCATTTGCCTGTATTTCGCCCATATCCTTCCAAACCTACCTGTCCAAGTCTCCTTTAACTATTGCTACAGTACCTGCCTCAACTACCTCCTCTGGCAGCTCGTTCCATATACTCACCACCCTCAGAGTGAAAAGTTGCCCCTCAGATTCTTATTAAATCTTGCACTTCTCACCTTAAACTTATGTCCTCAGGTTTTTGATTTCGCACCACTGGGTAAAATACTCTGTGCATTCACCCTATTTATTCTCCTCATAATTTTCTACACCTTTATAAGATTCCCCCATAGCCTCCTGTGCACAAAGAAATGAAGTCCTAGCGTGCCCAAAATCTTTCTACAGGGGCACGGTGGAGTCTACTCACGTACTGCATAAATACGTGGTACTCCACCTGCAACTACTCGGACAGGAAGGCTCTGCAGAGCGTAGTGAGGGGAGCAGAGAGGATCATCGGCGTCTCCCTACCCTCGGTACAAGAACTGTTCCAGAGCCGCTGTCTGAAAAAAGCTCAGAGAATTGCTAAGGACAAACTGCACCCCCTCCACATACACCTGGATCTCCTGCCATCCAGCAAGAGATATCGAAGCATCAAAGCCCGGACTACAAGACTGCTAAACAGCTTCCTACAACAGGTTGTGAGGCTGCTAAACAGTCACTCTGCACTCACAGTCACTTGATTCTGCGGCTTGGCACGGACACTTTAATAACTGGCACTGGCCACTCAAATCAGCGGCCCCGGACATTTTTTATGATTGGTTTATTGTATTTTAATATTGTGTTTTACCTGCTTTTAACTATTTATACTGTTCCATCAGGGACTGGATTGTTTTTTAGTGTTATTATGTGTGAAATGTTTTAAATTTCATGTGCGATGCTCCGCTATTCACTGGGAAACGTCTTTTCATTTTGCACTGTACAACTGTTGCTTCCAAGATGACAATAAAGGTTGATTGATTGATTGATTGATCTCCCTGTAGCTCAGGCCCTGAGTCCCGGCAACATCCTCGTAAATCCACTTTGCCTTCTTTCCAGCTGAATGACATCCTTTCTATAGCAGAGTGATCAAAACTAAACATAATACTCCAAATGCAATCTCACCAATGTCTTGTACAACTGTAAACATAACATCCCAACTTCTATACTCACACTAAAAGCCTTCTTGACCACCGTTATCTACCTGTGATGCCTCTTTCAGGGAAGTGGAAAGTATTCCACTGCGTCCCCTGGGTTACAACAATTGATTGAAAGATACAGCACAGAAAGACACAGCACTATCGTTCACCTTCTCTCCATCAATCTAGCCACAAGCTGGTGGGGGTTCACTAATTCACCTTATGCTTTATGATGCATCCATTTATGAAGTCATAGATATTTAGAGCAGGGAAGCCGGCCCTTCGGCAGACAATGTTCATGCTGACCAAAATTGGCGTACTGGGGTAGAGGCACCTCCTGATTTACACATGTTTGATTTGTGCATGTCTAGAATAACACCATTTAATACCAAAGGCCGATTTACATGCTCACGTTTTTTTAAGAATAACAAGCTTAAACCTACACCTGGCATCTTATATGTTTAATTTTTGAACTAAACGCTGCTGTTCAAAAAAATAACCCCTGCATAAAACACAATGTTGTCGTGAGACCAGGCAGGTTGAGCAAAATTGTTTTTATTAACAAAAACACAAACAAAAGCTCGTATCACTGCATACATAGTCCAGCTAACAAATACAACTCCGGTCGATGTGAGGAGCGCTGATTACTGACTATAAGCCCGCGAACGAACGCCCGCGGTTACGTGACAGTGCCAACCAATGACGAGGGTTCTGACTTCCCAGCCCCACCACTAGGTGCCGCAACAATGTCCTGGAGTCCCATTTGCCCATGGCCCTTTAAACCAAAGATCCTATAGCGAGCAAGATAGACCACTCGACGAAAAAGAGGTAGTACGGTCATGGGCAGATTCATGGGTAATTTTCGCCCCCATTTCCGTAACCGGCTTCCGTCTCCACACCAAAGATCCCATAGGATACTAGTGCGGAGACTGAAGCCGGTTACGGAAACATCCTCGAAAAATCTTCTCCTCATTTTCAGAATTACAATTTATTAACACAAACTGTTCCCTTCGCAACGCTGATTACACTGCGAGTCGGGTCGGGTCGGGTCGGATTACTGAAATGGATGAAAAAAAGGCCCACGTTCCCTCAGTTGCGTACTACACATCAGCCCAGTGGCGGACTGGCCAGGGTGTCAGCTTGCCCGATGGCAAGTGGGCCCCTGATGAAGTGGGCCCCCTATATCAAGTGGGCCCCTGATGAAGTGGGCCCCCTATATCAAGTGGGCCCCAGATGAAGTGGGCCCCCTTTGTCTCCTGGCAACCAATATTTTTAGACCCAGTCCGCCACTGCCTCAGCCTGTTGCATTTAGAAGGAGTGGTCTATCCGCTATAGGATCTTTGCTTTAAACCCTTCCAACCCACACATTTGTCCAAATGTTGACTATCTGCGTACTTGGTCATCGTTTGTTGATCTATCTCTTCATTAGAAATCCATCAATAAGTAGGTCAGCGGTATCTCTAGTTACATTGCAGATAATATTTATATCTCAGACTGTATTTTTGTTCCTCATCTTCAAATGTTCACTCAAGTTCAGCTCATTTTTATTCAGAAACAAAGGCTAGCGGGCGCAGCTTTAGGGCAAAGATTAACGGAAACGTGCAGGGAAAGAAAATATGTACGGACCGGGATAACAAACAGGTATAAAACTTTCATGATATGCATCATGATTTCTAATTCGGGGCGGCCCAGCCTGAGGCTGAAGACGGCACAGTGCTCACGTGAGGGTGGCTGGGACGGTGTTCTGGCGGCGGTGGCCTGAGTCTGGGGTTCGGCCGTGGGCCAGCAGCTGCTTCTGCAGGACTGGTGGGCGGCAGCTTCAACCACCCCGGGCTGCGATGTTTGAGCCGCGGGACTGTTCTTAACATCGCCCGGGGGGGGGGGGGGGTATCGCCCCTGCGCAGAGGGAGAAGAGGAGGGAAGGGACTGCGGACCTAAGACTTTTGCCTCCATCACAGTGAGGAGATGCTGGGTGGACTCACTGTGGTGGATGTTAATATGTGTTTATTGTTGTTTTATTGTTGTTTTATTGTATGGTATTATATGTATGACTGCTGCAATTTCGTTTAGACTTCGGTCTGAATGACAATAAAAGGCTATCTATCTATCTAATTGTGTTCTGACTCTAAACACTAAGAGAGAGATTGCCAAATTTGTTTTGCTGTGTTATTTTCAACTCACAACTCAGTGGACTTGTTATTATAAAACTAAACCAGATGAGAATGAGAATATGAAATATGGGAATTGCAAAATGTGAGTCTGAAGAAGGGTCGCACCACGTAACATCACCTATCCATGTTCTCCAGAGATGCTGGCTGACCTGCTGAGTTACTCCAGCACTTTGAGTCTTCTGTTGCAAACTTGCAAGTTTTCTGCCGTTCAATTTGACTGCTATTAAACTGAGAATTTAGGCTGAATATTTAGTATCTGATTTTGTTCTGACAGGAAAAAGTACAAAGTGCTTTTTAAGTTAAACCAAGCAGAAACGGTGACCATACGTAAAACGAGGACAATTAGAAGTGGCCGGCACGATGGGAGCACTGCAGTAATGAAAGGGGAAATAATACGGGATTGTTTTTTTTCCGACAGAACAATTGGTTTGGAGGTCGAAGGTGTGATATTTGACAGCGTGGACACACAGCTGGTCACAGACGGTTGATGCTCAAGGCTGAAGTTTACAATGTAGCAGCAAGACACAGATTTAAACATGAAGGTTCAGATTTTGGAGTACAGCGGAGAGACTATCAAGGGTCAGTGTAACAACAGTTAAAATCTGACTGCAACTTCAGGCACCTGTACATGCACAGTTAAGCGAATATGTTTGTGCCAGGGATACCAAAAAATGCACTAAATGCTGGAGTAACTCAACGGGGCAGGCAGCATCTCTGGAAAGCATGGATAGGTGATGTTTCGTGTCTGAACCCTTCTTCAGACTGATTCTGTTAGGTATACCCTATTCCAGCGTTTCTCAACCGGAGTTGCCTGGAATGCTAGGGTTCCGCGAGGGGTTCCCCAAGACATTAAAATTATTTCAAGAGTTCCGCAAGGGTAAAAAGGTTGAGAAACCCTGCCCTATTCCTACACAGGGTGTGCTGAAACAGTCCGAATAGGGGGCGGCGCAGTGGTGTAGTGGTAGCGTTGCTGCCTCACAGTGTCAAAAATCTGGGTTTGATCCTGACTGCCGGTGCTGTCTGTATGGAGTTTGTACATTCTCTCTGTGCCCATGTGGGTTTTCTCCAGTTTGTAGGTATGTAGATAAATCATCCCTAGTGTGTTGGATAGTGTTAGTGTAATGGGGTGATTGTTGGTCCGCATGGTCTTGGTGGGCTGAAGGGCCTGTCCCACGCTGTATCTCTAAAGTAAAGTCTGGGTAAACTAGACACTAAATATAACCCATGCCAAGAGGTTAGAGGGAATTGGACCAAACGCAAGCAAATGGGAGTGGTTTTAATGGGGCAACTTGGTCGGCATGGATGAATTGGGCCGAAGGGCCTGTTTCCATGATGTACGACTCCAGGACCTCTTGTATTACCATGGACTTGTTTTCTAATTGTGTTTTGCACAAATAACCTATTTATTGCAAATAAGTTGTTTTGTTTTTACGGTCTTCAGGCTGAGGCTTATGGGTACATGATAGAGAATAGCTTTGGAGGGATAGTGACCAAATGCAGGTTTAGAGAGATATTGGCCAAATGCTGACAAATGGAATGAGCTTAAATGGGACATCATGTTTTCCATGGGCGAGTTGGGCCGAAGGGCCTGTTTCCGTGATGTATGAATCTATGACTATGTTTCCGTGCTGTTTTATGAATAATGAAAGGGCTGGATGGAGAGGAGTGGAGTTTCCACTGGTGGGAGAGTCTGGGATCAGAGGGCACAGCCTCAGAATAAAAGGAAGTACCTTTAGAAAAATGATGAGGAATTTATTTATTCAGAGGGTGGTGACTCTGTGGAATTCATTGCCTCAGATGGCTGTCTGTGAAGGCCAAGTCTTTGAGTATTCTTAAAATAGATTGATGGTTCTTGATTACTAAGGGTGTCAAAGGAAATTGGTGAAGGCAGAACAGAGTTGAGAGGGAAAAATAGATCACCCGTGATTGAATGGCAGATTAGACTTGATGGGCCGAATGGCCTGATTCTGCTCCTGTGACTTATGAACTTATGTATGATTTAATGACTCTATTTGATAGCAATAGGACAGGGCTAGTCTACTTGTGGGTGTTAACTTTTAATCAGGCGAAATGCCAAAACGGGCTGAAAATTAAATTTTACAAAGTGAATCCATCGGAAGTTATTTTAGGGTGGCGATTGAAACAAATATATATAATCTTTATAAGCAGTGCTTTTTTTTGTGACTGTGTTAAAAAGTAGATTTATGAATTTTTCATATTGCAAAAAAGTTTAAAAAATTTAAATGTATCAATTAAATTAAGCAGCAAATGTATTAATTACATTAAGCCAGGCCCTTAACCAGCTTAAGCAGCTTACAGGACAACAATGAGCCGCAGACACCAGCAGCAAGGAACCTAGTGGAGACTGATGAAGGGTCCCGACCTGAAACGTTATCTGTCTGTTCCCTCCAGAGATGCTGCCTGACCTGCTGAGTTATTCCAGCATCTGCAGTTCCTTGTTTATATTCTCTTGAACATCTAAGTTTATGTTTAGGTTTATTATTGTCACTGTATTAATGACGCTGGATTGGAGATGAATGGAGGACAAGGACTTGTTTCTCTTCCTCGAATGTCGCCATGGGATCTTCTCCGTCCATCTAAAGGAGCGTCCCATCCTCTGACCTTACTGAAGAAGGGTCTCGTCCCGAAAGGCCACCTATTCCTTTTCTCCTCTGCCTGACCCGCTGAATTACTCCAGCTTTTTGCGTCTATCTTCTCTCACCACCTCACTGGTTCGCCCAGATCTCATGCCCCAAAAAATGGAAAGGGCCCCAAAATGTCTCCCTCCTAACCCATTCGCTACCGTAATGCTTGACACCTAACTGGTCAATTATGTAACAGAATGTCATCTTATATTTATAAATTCTCCAATCCCAAATTACCGATCTTTGCTGTGTCACCCGGAAACGGCATCAGATCGAAAATGGATGCGACGCAAAAGAGTAACCGATAGGTGGATCGATTTAGAGAGAGGCACAGAGAGTTATACAGCGCGGAAATAGGTTCTCCAGCCCAACTTGCCCACATTGACCAACATGCCCCATCTACACTAGTCCCTCCTGACTGCGTTTGGCTCATATTCCTCGAACCCTGTCCTTTCCATGTACCTGTCCAACTGTGCTTTAAGGGCCTGTCCCACTTGGCTGTCATTTGCGTGTAAATTACGCTACATCATTTTCGCGTCACGACGCACGACGCGCGCGACGTGACACGCTTAGTGCGCATTACGCACGCATGGTGCGCGATGACATAGGCAGTGATGCGCAGCCGCACGCGGAGTCGCAGGATTTTGTGATGTACAAAATCTTTGCGCACCATCTGCCAAGTGGGACAGGCCCTTCAGGCATTGTGATAGTGCCTGCCTCAACTACCTCCTCTGGCAACTCGTTTTATACATTGTGTAAAAAAGTTGTCCCTCAGGTTCCTGTTAAATCTTACCCCTCTCAACTTAACCCTATGTCCTCTGTTTTGTAATTCTCCTACCCTGGGTAAAAGGTTGTGTGCATTTACCCTATCTCTTCCCCTCATGATCTTATGTACCTCTTTTAGATCTCCACTCATCCTTCTCTGAGTTACTGAGCTGTGGCCTGCAATCTGTTCGTAGTCCTGAAGTGGATGAAGTTCTCCTGTCCTTATTCCCTGAACAAACAGAGCACACAGGCAGAGGGCGGCACAGTGGAGCAGCGGGTAGAGCTGCTGCCTCATGTCCACTGAGACCCAGGTTTGATCCTGACTATGGGAGCTAAGGGGAAGATACTGAGTGCAGACTATAGTTCCCAGCGTCGAAACTAAACAGAACTAAAATTCAAACAAAGGGCGGAACAGTGGTGCAGCGGGTAGAGCTGCTGCCTCACAGCGCCAGAGACCCGGATTAGATCCTGACCTCAGGTGCTGTCAGTGTGGAGTTTGTGCATTCTCTGTCTGCAAGTTTGTATGTTAATTGGCTTCTGTAAATTGGCCCTAGTGTGTAGGGATGGCTAACAAAGTGGGATAAAAACAAACTAGTGTGAACGGGTGATCGATGTTTGGTGTGGACTCGGTGGGACGAAGGGCTTGTTTCCATGCTGTATCTCTAAACAAAGCCAAACTAAACTAAAGTCAAAGATACACAAATAAAGTGGAATAACTTAGAACTAGTGTGAACGGGCTGGCACGGACACTGTGGGCCGAAGGTCCTGCTTCCACGATACGCCTCGAAACTAAAAATGAGGCTTTTTTTCCCCTGAAAGTAAATAACAATAAAGGATTGAAGAGTTACTGACAAAGTTTAGCTCATTTTTTAAAAAAAATAGATAACTTGAATGAAACTTCATATAGAGGCACCGGTAAAAAAGGGGGCAGTTTGGGAAGGGGGGCCTTTGTGGAGTTGTCTGATTTTATGCAATTCTGTCTGGATAATAGAATCCACAAGAAAGGTTAGAACAGGCATTACTTGTTGTCAGAATTTAAACAGCCAACTAACTGGCAAGTACTGGGAAAAGGATCTCACAAGAGGTTAGTTAACCTTTTAAACTTGTATCTGTTCTGCAGTTGACACAATAAATATTGCATGAACTGATAGACCTGGGATCTCTGTAACCTCAGCTAAGACTCACTGACTGAAAATAGTGTCTTGTGTGTTGAATTGAAAGATTTCACCCGCACGTTTAATCACCTTCTCTCAAGTCAATGACAGGCTTGTTTCTTAAATAGAAGATAGACACAAAGCGCTGGAGTAACTCAGCGGGACAGGCAGCATCTTTGGAGAGAAGGAATGGGTGACGTTTCGGGTCGAGACCCTTCTTCAGTCAGGGGAAAGGGAAATGAGAGATTTAGACGGTGATGTGGAGAGATATAGAACAAACGAATGAAAGATATGCAAAAAAGTAACGATGATAAACAAGTTGTTGGCTGTTTGCCAGGTGCTAACGAGAAGCTGGTGCGACTTGGGTGGGGGAGGGATGGAGAGTTGAATTAACTTTATACCATGAAAACAAAAAAAAATGTTTGCAGCCCACACCCTCTGCAGCACTAAATGTTTGATATTTCACTCTGAAGAGAAGCGCTTGAATTGTGAACACTACACAGAGAAAGCTTTGTCCTCACACTTAAAAAAAAAAACCCCAGCCTTTGAAGAAATTGTTCAATTAGGACAGCAGGGTGGTGCAACAGTGGAGTTGCTGCCTTACGGCGGTTACAGCACCGGACACCCGGGGACCTGGGTTCGATCCTGACTACGGGTGCTGTCTGTACGGAGTTTGTACGTTCTCCCCAAGACCTGCGCGGGTTCTCTCCGAGATCTTTGCTTTCCTCCCACACGGCAAACACGTACAGGTTTGTAGGTTGATTGGCTCTAGTATAAATAAAAAAATTGTCCATAGTATAGGATAGTGTTAATGATCAGTGCGGACTTGGTGGGCTGAAGGGACCTGTTTCCGTGCTGTATCTCTAAACTAAACTAAACTAAACTAAACTAAACTAAACTAAGCTAAACTAAACTACCGAAGAGGCAACATTATGCTTAACGGTAAAACTAATACAAAAAAAATTGTTGCGGCTTTCATTTTTCACAAGGTCACCCTTTCTACTGATGAGTAACATTAGCCATACGTGATTGTGCAAGGGTTTGTCAATGTAAAAAAAAAATCAGTCTGCGAGGCCCAGCTTTGTCATGTGGTTTCTGGTGATTGCAGTCGTGTGAGTTTTAATTAGCTTAAAATTCATCAATATTTGCCTGTGATCGCTATTAGGCATATCAATCTGCACTTCACCACAGTACAAAGGATCCCTTTACATTATCCAGGCACCACCATCACTGAATCCATAGCACGGACTCACAAGACTGGATTTTCAGCACCAAGGATCATCAATAACCTGCAATTATCTATTCATTGGCTCGAGACTGTGTCTACAAGGCAAACCGCTGTTGTAAGTGGAATAAAGATAAGTTTACTTCAGAAACATAAGACAGGAAGGACAAGAATTATTGCAAATTTAAAAAAAAGTTGCTTGCTAACTTATTAGTAATTCTTTTGCAGAGAATATATAGAGAATCGTTGTATAAAATCACGAGGGGAATTAACAGGGTGAATGCACGAGAGTCTTTTACCCAGAGTCGGGGAATCAAGAAAATAGGTTTAAGATGAGACAGGCAAGATTTCATAGGAATCTGAGAGGCAACTTTTCCACCCAGAGGGTGGTGGGTATATGGAGCGAGTTGCCAGAGGAGGTAGTTGCGGCAGGTACTATACCAGCAATTAAATGAGACTTGGACAGATGCATGCTCCACGCAGACCATCGATCATCCGTTCACACTAGTTCTATCTTATCCCATGGTAACATCCACTCCCTACACATGGGGGCAATTTACAGAGGGTCAACTAACCTCTAAACCTGCGCGTCTTTGAGACATTCGAGGAAACTGGATCACCTGGAGGAAGTCCACGCGGTCACGTGGAGAACTTGCAAACTCCACACAGATCGCACCCGAGGTCAGGCTCGAACCCGGGTCTCCGGCGCTGTGAGGCAGTGGTTCTACCCGCTGCACCACTTGTGCCCTGTGGTATGTGCTATGTGCCCTGTGCTATGTGCCCTGTGCTATGGAACTCCTGGTGCGGGAGTTACGAGCCCATTCATTTGAAAGGGAAGAAAAGGGAAAATAAATAAATGGAATTTCTTTTTTAATGTTTGTCATTATTTAGAAAGCTTTCACAAAGTTTTAGTTGTTTCATTTTTGACAGAGCCATAGAGTCATAAAGCACGAAAATAGGCCCTCTGGCCCACCTTACCCATACTGACCAAGGTGCTCGCTCCAACTACACGTCCCCACCTGCCCATATCCCTCTGAACCTTTCCATCCATGAACTAGGCCAAATGTCTTTTTATCATTGTTATAATTTCTGCCTCCTCTGGTAACTCTATCCATATACACTCCACCCTCTGTGTGAAAAACCTGCTCCTCGGATTCCTATTAAATAGACTTCTAATGTAATAGGGGTTTGTGAGTTAGTCATTGAATGCGCTCTTGAACTTCTACAGGTGTACGGTGGACAGCGTACTGACTGGTTGCGTCAGGGCCTGGTTCAGCAACTCGAACGCCCAGGATTGAATGAGATTACAAAAAGTGGAGAACACTGTTTCCTTAAATCTCCGCATAACGACTCATTTGCAAGAAATTGCAGCCCAATTGTGGACGCAGCCCAAACCAGCACACAAACCAACCTCCCTTCCAATTACTCCATTTATACCTCACGCTGCCTCGGCAAGGCCAGCAGCACAATCAAGGACCAGTCTCACCTTGGCCACTCTCTCTTCCCGCCTCTCCCATCGGGCAAAAGGTATAGAAGTGTGGAAATGCACTTTCCTCCAGATTCAGGGACAGTTTCTTCCCAGCTGTTACCAGGCAACTGAACCATCCTACCACAACCAGAGAGAGGTCCTGAACTACTATCTACCTCATTGGTGAGCCTCGCACCATCTTTGATCGAACCTTACTGGCTTTACCTTGCATTAAACTTTATTCCCTTTATCCTGTATCTATACACTGTAAATAGCTTGATTGTAATCATGTATTGTCTTTCTGCTGACTGGTTAGCACACAACAAAAACTTTTCACTGTACATCGGTGCACCTGACAATAAACTAAACTAAACTAATTAAGATTAGTACCCTCCAGATGCCTCTAATGTCCGAGAATAAATTGATTACCCTTATGTGAGGTTTTGTTCAGCTTTGGAAAATGCAGTTGAGTTTTGCAATTAGAGACCGTTTGTTTTTGATGAATGTGTGCGGTTATTAGCATCTCCTGTGCAGAAACACCAGGCAGGGTTGCTGAACTTATTTAATAACCGTGGCAACTAAATGTTTATTTTTAGTGTCGGACTTTCAGCCTCTCCGTACTGGAGCAGAATTCCTCAGCGCCCACGATGGAGAGGCTGGAGAGGCGGGAGAGAAGCAAAATAAGTGGAGCGACGGTGTCACGAAAATAAAGCCCCTGTCGCACTTTCCCGAGTTACTCACGAATTCTCCCGAGTTTTCCCCATTGATTCAAACTCGGAGAATGACTGCAATAGCCGGCCGTAGCTCCGCGGGGCTATTTTTTTCACTCGTGGACATTTTTCAACATGCTGAAAAAACGTCCCGACTTACCTAATGCGTCGAGTACCTACGGCTGGCATTACGATCCGCTACAAAATATCTACGGATGCCTATGGCCTCCTACGGACTCGCTACGGACAATCTCCGAGTTTGAAGCAAGGGGAAGACTCAGGAGAATTTGTAACTCGGGAAAATGGGAAAGGGGCTTAACATGGGCTCCTTCAAGAAACGGGAACTCCGCTGCTCGCTATCATGTTCCGCCCACATAGTGTCTCTTACACGCCCATTATTTGCTTCCTAAGCTTCCAAAACCATAATTGATGGGTCATAAAGTCACACAGCACGGAAACAGGCCCCCTTTGGCTCAACTTGCCCACACGGCCCAACATGTCCCATCTACACGAGTGCCACATGCCCACGTTTGGCCCATGTCCCTCTAGACCTACCCTATCCATGTACCTGTCCGATTGTTGTAATTGTACCTGCCTCAAATATCTCCTCTGGCAGCGTATTCCACTTACCCTGTGTGAAAAAGTTATCCCTCAGGTTATTTTTAAATCTTTCCCCTTTCACCTTAAACCTATTTGCTCTGGCTTGTGAATCTTTTACCCTGGGTATGAGACTCTGTGCGTTCACCCCATCTATTCCCCTCATTATCTTACGCACTTCAGCACGATCACTCCTCACCCTCCTGCGCTCCAAGGAATAAAGTCCTCGCCTGCCCTACCTCTCCCTGTAGCTCAGGACCTCAAGACCTGGCAACATCCTCATAAATATTCTCTGCACTCTTCCCAGTTTAAGATCAGTGTGGTGATTTTGAATTCCACTCAATGACTCTCTGGCAGAGCATTTCTTCCAGCTTCTGGATCCCTTGGGCTTTGTTTTGTCCGAGCCGGGATTGTGCTGCTCAAGTGGTGGATGCTGAAGAACAAACTATGGGAGAGCGAGAGAAACACTTCTCGACAGTGCTCTCTAGGGAGATGATCATTAGTGTTGGTAGGTTTAGGCTGAACTCACTCCATATGGTTCATATAGTCATACAGCGTGAAAACAGGCCCTTGGGTCCAACTGATCCATTCCAACCAAGATACCCCATCTACGTTTATCCCATTTGCTCGCCCCTCGCCCATATCCCTCCAAACTTTCCCTATCCATGCACCTGGAGTCATACATTCATAGAGTCTTACAGTGTGGAAACAGGCCCAACTTGCTGACACCAGCCAACATGCCCCATCTACACTGCTCACACCTGCCTGCGTTTGACTCACCCTATCCATATTCTCCACAGATGCTGCCTGACCCACCGAGTTACTCTAGCACTTTTTGTAAGGTAACATCTGCAGTTTCATGTATCTCCCTCCCCTGGCAGCTCGTTCCGTACACCACCACCTTCTGAGTTAAAAAGTTGCCCTTCCTGGTCCTATTAAATCATCCAACAAACAGCTAACAGCTCACACTAGTTCTAAGTTGTTCCACTTTTGCAGCCACTCCCTACACACGAGGTGACCATTTACAGAGGCCAATTAACCTATAAACCTGCACATCTTCCAAGGTGGTAGGAAACAGGACCAGCTGGATGAAACGCACTGGGTCGCAGAGCGAACGTGCAAACTCCACACAGACAGCACCCGAGGTCAAGATCGAGCCTGGGTCTCTGGCGTTGTGAGGCAGCGGCTCTACCAGCCCCACCACATCTCTTGACCATGACCCGTTGTCCTGGGTGGGAGTTACAGGGGTGGGCCTGGCCTGGCGATGGTGTCCATGTCTCCACCGCTCTGTGCCGCTACAGGCCGCGTCCGTTCCACGCGCCCGTCCGGCCTCTGTGGAGCCTCCAGCGGCGCCCGATCCACACGGTGATTAATGGGATGTGCAATTTATTCCACTGTCTCGGCACCAAGCTTAAAAATTGCCAAGTAGAACATGTCTTTCAATTTTCTAATCCTTTAAAGTGTTGTTTACAACTTTCCTCTTTGACTGGGCTTCCTTTCCCCTCTCCTGATCTCTCCTCATGTCACTCACCCTGATTTTAGTCTGAACATCTTTATAAGATGCTTCACAAATTCAAGTTCTTGTTGTTGCCTCTACCGTTTTAAGACTGGCAGCCTAGAGAGAGGTGTTGATGTGTCATTAGTTTTGTGCACAGTTTAACATCTCCTGAAAGAAGGGACAACATGAACACAGTTACCATCTAAACACCCATTTTGCTAACAATTACTTTTCTATGAAATAACTGCAATTTGCCGGTGCAGTGAGAGACCTTTTGATAAGAATGCAATTAGGCTGCAGTGTTGAAGAGTTAAGACAGGCCAACAGAAACCTCTGGGGATTGAATGCTCAGGAGATGTGGTTCTCTTTGTTATATCTCACTCTCTTTGAAGTTCTAAGCACTCACAAAGAACACCTGGAGAATCGATTGCACTTTCAAGAATGTTATAGAATTCCAAAAATAAGCTGTGAAGTGAATATTTGTGTGGGCCTCAGTGTTGCATGGAGTTATCTAGCCCGACTCGCCAGTGTTGTATGAACTGCCACTTGGCTTAGGACTGGATTCAATACTTGGATACTGGCTTCACACATGCATATACACAGACACACGCACACATGCACACATACATGCATTTACACAGACACACACACACATGCACACACACATGCATATATCCCACTTGCATTCGCACATGCTTATACAGATACATGCACACACACACATGTATATACACAAACACACACACGCATGCATAAACACACAGACACATACACACTTGCGCACACACACATGCATATACACAGACCCAC